>NC_040915.2:62962051-63278675 GCF_004126475.2 Phyllostomus discolor
TGGTGTTTTAGTGTTCTTAGGATAGAGTCCCAGCAGTGGAATTGCTGGGTCAAAAGGTAGATCCATTTTTAGTTTTCTGAGGAAGTTCCATACTGCTTTCCACAGTGGTTGTACCAGTCTGCAGTCCCACCAACAGTGCACTAGGGACCCCTTTTCTCCACAACCTCTCCAACACTTGTTGTTTGTTGCTTTGTTTATGATGGCCATTCTGACTGGTGTGAAGTGGTATCTCATTGTGGTTTTAGTTTGCATCTCTCTGATAGCTAGTGATACTGAACATCGTTTCATGTGTCTTTGGATTTTCTGTATGTCCTCCTTGGAGAAGTGTCTGTTCAAGTCCTTTGCCCACTTTTTCATTGGATTCCTTGTCTTCTTAGAGTGGAGTCGTGTAAGTTCTTTATATATTTTGGAGATTAAACCCTTGTCTGAGGTATCATTGGCAAATATGTTTTCCCATACAGTTGGTTCTCTTTTAATTTTGATACTGTTTTCTTTAGCTGTGCAGAAGCTTTTAATTTTGATGAGGTCCCATTTGTTTATTCTTTCCTTTATGCCCCTTGCTCTAGGGGACAAGTCAGTAAAAAAGTTTCTGCATGAAATATCTGAGATTTTCCTACCTACCTTCTCCTCTAGGACTTTAATGGTGTCATGTTTTATATTTAAGTCTTTTATCCACCTTGAACTTATTTTTGTATATGGTGTAATTTGGTGTTCAAGTTTCATTTTTTTGCACGTGGCTGTCCAGTTCTCCCAACACCATTTGTTGAAGAGGCTATATTTACTCCATTTTATGTTGCTTTCCTCCTTTGTCAAATATTAATTGACCATAGAGACTTGGGTTTATTTCTGGGCTCTCTGTTCTGTTCCATTGGTCTATGTGCCTGTTTTTATGCCAGTACCAGGCTGTTTTGATTACAGTGGCCTTGTAGTATAGTTTAGTGTCGGGTATTGTGATCCCTCCGACTTCACTCTTCTTTCTCAAAATTGCAGCAGCTATTCGGGGTCGTTTATGATTCCATATACATTTTTGAAGTGTTTGTTCTATGTCTGTGAAAGATGCCATTGGTACTTTAATAGGAATTGCATTGAATGTGTAAAGTGCCTTGGGTAGTATGGCATTTTTATGATATTAATTCTTCCAATCCATGAACACGGTATATGTTTCCATTTGTTTGTGTCTTCCTTGATTTCTTTCCTGAGTGTTATGTAGTTTTCTGAATACAGGTCTTTTACTTCTTTGGTTAGGTTTGTTCCTAGATATTTTATTTTTCTTTTTGCTATTTCAAATGGGATTTTTTCTTTGATCTCTGCTTCTGCTGTTTCATTGTTCATGTACAGAAATGCCTTTGATTTCTGGATATTGACTATGTATCCCGCTGTTTTGCCAAATTCATTCATTAGATCAAGCAGTTTTTTGGTGGAGTCTATAGGATTTTCTATGTATACTATCATGTCATCTGCAAACAGTGACAGTTTTGTTTCCTCCTTTCCGATTTGGATGCCTTTTATTTCCTTTTCTTGTCTAATCGCTATGGCTAAAACTTCCAGTACTATATTGAATAGAAGTGGTGAAAGTGGACAGCCTTGTCTTGCTCCTGATCTTAGTGGAAAAGATTTTAATTTTTGCCCATTGAGAATGATGTTGGCTGTAGGTCTCTCATATATGGCCTTTATTATGTTGAGGAATGCTCCCTCTATTCCCACTTTGCAGAGTGTTTTTATCATGAATGGGTGCTATACCTTATCAAATGCTTTTTCTGCATCAATTGATATGATCATGTGGTTTTTGTCTTTGCTTTTGTTTATGTGATGTATTACATTTACTGATTTGTGAATATTGAACCATCCTTGCATCCCTGGAATGAATCCCACTTGGTCATGGGGTATGATCTTTTTAATGTATTGTTGGATGCGGTTTGCCAGTATTTTGTTGAGGATTTTAGTGTCAATGTTCATCAGTGATATTGGCCTGAAGTTTTCTTTCCTTGTTTTGTCTCTATCTGGTTTTGGAATTAGGATGATATTGGCCTCATAAAAAGAGTTTGGGAGACTCCCGTCTTTTTTGGATTTACAAAACCCAATTTTCAACCCTCAGAGTAATTATTGATTTGGCCTAGAATCATCGATGCATGCTAATATCAGAGTGTGAAAGATGAAAAAGGAACAAGACATTTCATAGTGTCAAAATATTGCCTTATGATTTCTTTTTAATTATGAACAAAAACCCCAATCTTTCCCAATAAATTACTAAGCAAGTTGCAAAATTCCAAAACTGTCTTCTCAAATGTCCTCACAAGCAATTCTGAGAAGATATAGAATGTATAAATTGGTCAGGGAAAAAAAAGAGGAAAGTTTGCTCTGAGAGGAAGGAAGGTTTACTGTCCTGGGCCCTGGAAAGCCAGCAAAGAAGAGGCAGACTATGGTCTTGGTGGCACTCTTCTAAGTGTATTTGTGTTTTGGACGCAACCACGCAGGCCCACAGGCTCTGGTACTCTGGGGGAAATGGGAACTGCATACATGAAGGATTCACTTTTTCACTGTACAAGGTTTTCTTCAGTGTGTCATCACTGGACTATTAGTCAAAGTGGGGAGCACACAATGAATGCTCAATTGCTGGGGTTTTATAAACTTCCTTTGAAGCCCTATGTTTAGCTGGATAGCTACTTAGAGCTTGCACGAGTTAACCATTTTATATAACACTACATACATTTTACCATATGAAGAAGTGGCAAGTTGGGGTTTCTAACTCCAAATCTAAGGGGGAATCCCCAGATCTAAGATAGGATCTGCTTCCTGCTATAGCTGCCTGGAGACAAGTGCCTAGACTCGGAGATCAGGAATGAAATACAGGAAGACTCTAAATAAGGCATCAGGGCTGTGGTATAGTAGGGATCAAACAGGTGTCTATCCATGCATGGGGAAGGGGGCGGGGGAGAATATGTTGCCAGAACATAAGAACAGGAAAGTCCCTCTAGCAAGTCAGCCCTTAAACTACCAGGTGCTTCATTCTTGCATCCAACACCTGGATGTCCCCACCCACCCACTCTACACGAGTCAGGCACTGTGCTAGGTGTGGGGGATATATCAAGATGGACTCTGCAGGCCGACAATGTAGTCTAATTGATGGTGCAGGTAGACACAGAAAAGCAAATGAGCACGTAGTAGGTGAAAGGCAGTGTGCCATGTGAGCACAGAACCAGGGTCCTGAAACCATCCCAGGTAGGGGAAAGATATTCCAGAAAGGCATCTCAAAATGGAGTATCACAGAGGTAAGGGCTGCTGAGTATCTTCCCTTCCCAGGATGAAAAAGTTTACCAGAAATAGGGTCAAGTCAAGGAAAGACATTTAGGAAATAAGGGGAATAGGCAAGGAAGGCAAAGGAGGAAGAATATGTTTTCATTTTTTTTGTGACTTTTCTTTTTTCACCCATTTAGATTTATAAGTATTTTATAAAGTAGAGCACAACAAGATATAAAAGGAGGAGACAACACCACAACCAAAATGAAAGCTAACAAGTTTTCCAAAGTGCTGGCCAAGAGCAGATGATGTGGATATGTTTAGGCTGCCAGTGAGAGTGCAAATACACCTTCTAGAAAGAATTTGCTATAAAATTCTAGAATCTGGTATAATTCAGAGATTTCCTGTTTAAGGTGTATCCTAATTAGGGAAAAATGGAAAGATTTAGTGACTAAGTGTATTCAACAAGTATTATTCATAATTTGGCAAATAAAATAATATACAGTAGTAAAACATGTGAATTAGATAGAAACATCCATATAGAGAATTTTACACAGTCCTAAAAATCAAGTTGGAGGCAAGAGATCGGAAAAACCAATTGTTGCTGTGAGCCACGCTCTGGGCTGCACAGCAAGAGCTCAGAACAAGAGCTGAGGCTCCCTTGCTTTCCCAGGACTCCTTTATCTCTCCTTCTTCTGGGCTACCCACCACCATTCACATACATCCTTCCTGCTTTTGTATTCATTTCTTTGTCACAGTAACCCTCCCCATTGCCTCATCGTCTAATTCATTTTCAGCAACGGATACATTTTAAAGGAGCTTTTGTAAGACTTTGAAAACAAGGACAAGATCCTATGTATGTATGCCCAGGTGCTACACATGCAAAGACTGTCTAAAAATACACAAGTCACAAGCAACCTTTATGGAATGTTACAAGCAACCATGATGGACCCAGTGGGAGGTATCGGGGGACCCAGAAAACTGGAATAAAGGGAGATTTTTTTCACTGATTATTCTATGGGAGTGATTTTTTTTAAAAATCCTACTTCAGCACATTTATGCATTGCTTTTAGAGTGAGAAGGAAGAGAGAGAGGAAGGGAGAGAGAGAAACATTGACATGAGAGAGAAACATCAATTGGTTGTTTCCTATATGTGCCTGAGCCAAAGAATAAACCTGTCACCAAGGTATGTGCTCTGATCAGGTATCAAACTGGTGATCTTTTGGTTATGGGAGGATACTCCAACCAACTGAGCCATACTGGCCAGGGCTCTTGGGTAACAATTTTAAATGAACATGTACTACCCAGTCAATATACAGAGATATGTATTAAATGAAATGCAGAAATTATCTGATTGAGCATAAACATTTTTCATAGAAGGAGGCATGAGCACAGAAAGGTGAAACAATTGTCCCAGGTTCATACGATAAATTCATGGAAGTGCTCATATACTATGTGGCAGAGAACCTAGCAGGGATGAAGGGAAAATTTACTGAGCACTCAGCATTTCATTGTTTTAATAATTCTTCAACAAAGTTTTTAAAGGTAAAAGCATCAATGCTTAGAGACATCAAGCTACTTGGTTAAGGGCACAGAGCTGCAGAGTAAAAGCTAGGAGCTCAGATTTGTCCCCACCCTCCAGTTCCCTAGCCTCTGCTCTTTCTGGCTCTTTCTGCTGCTCTATTCCACCCCCTGCCACAGTCACATGAGTTCAATGCTGTCCATCTGTCTTGTGCTGTCTAAAGCACAATTCTCTCACTGCACTCGCCTTCTTTTGAATTCACTTTTACCGATCTGTACCATCCCAAATGCAAAACTACATATCCATCCAAACTTCATTTTTCTACGAAGAAGACGATTTTCATAAAGAGAATCTTGTTTAGTCAGAAGTCTTTTCACAGCATTTCACATTTTGTAGCTTCACAAAAATATTTACACTTACAGTTTTCTTTTAAACCAAAAGGCAACTCTACCTGCCTTGACACCGCACCACGAGGCTGTGGATTTACAACGTGAGCCACAGAACTCTTCCACTCTGGAAAGCATATCAGTCAGGGAAGAAGAAAACAGATGACTCACTGAAACAAAGTAATTGAAAAATACACCCCTGACTGGTGTGGCTCATTGTGTTGGGTGTTGCCCGCCAAACCGAAAGGTTGCTGGTTTGATTCCCAGAGAAGGGACATGTCTCGGTTTCAGGTTCTGTCCCTGGTCAAGATGCATACAAGAGGCAACCAATGAATGTTTCTGTGATACATTGATATTTCTCTCGCTCTCTTTCTCCATCCCTTCCCCTATCTCTAAAAATAAATAATTTTTTTTTTTTTTAAATTAAGAGATGCTTAAAATGGGAAGGATAAACTTGTTTGAGAAAGAGTGAACATTTCCTCCATGTAACCACTGGAACTCGCATCACCTATGGAAGGAAGAATGTCCCTTCCCTAAGTATTTCCCCTTTCTTGAGAGAATGACATTCTGCTCCAGGTTCTCTTCAGAGCAGCTTGGACATCCCTGTTCCTCAGGCTGTAGATTAACGGGTTCAGCATGGGCACCACAGTGGTGTAGAACAAGGAGGACACTTTCTCCTGGCTCATGGGTAGAAGAGAAGACGGCTTGAGGTACATGAATGCCCCTGATCCAAAGAAAAGAGAAACTGCAATTATGTGGGAGCCACAGGTGCTGAAGGCTTTGAACCTGCCCTCAGTGGAACGAATGTGGAGAATGCTGGAGAGAATCAGGGCATAAGAAATGAAGATGGTAACCACTGGCACACCGATATCGATGCCAACAACCACGAAAACCACCAGCACATTCACCTGTGTGCTGGTACAAGAGAGCTCAAGAAGGGGCAGGATGTCACACATGTAGTGGTCAACCAGGTGATCGGCACAGAAGGTCAGTCTGGCCATGCACACTGTGTGGACCATGGCTCCTACGAACCCCATTCCGTAGACACCCAAGAGGAGACACAAGCAGACGAGGGGAGACATGGTGGCTGTGTACACCAGTGGGTGACAGATGGCCACATAGCGGTCATATGCCATTGCTGACAGGATGAAGGACTCGGACACAACAAAAAAAAGGAAGAAGAAGAGCTGAGTCATGCACCCTGTGTAGGAGATGATCTTCTTAGAGACAAAACCCATCAGCATCTTGGGGGTGATAACAGTGGAATAGCAGAAATCTATGAAGGACAAATTATAGAGGAAAAAGTACATGGGGGTGTGCAGGTGAGAGTTCAGCCCAATCAGTGTTATCAAGCCCAGGTTCCCCACCACAGTGACCACGTAGAAGCCCAGAAACAGGAAGAAGAGGGGCAGCTGGAGTCCCGGCTGGTCCGTTAAGCCTGCGAGGATAAACTCTGCCACAGAGGAGTTCTCACCTACCATTCTCATTTAGGGCACTCTGTGGGAACAAAGGAAAAGGGTCACTGAGAGAGAGAGACAGAGAGGGAAAGAGAGAGAGAGAGAAAGAGAGAGAGATGGCTGTCCTCTGTCCCCTCCCCATTCTGGAGAATTAGACCCACACAGGCAGGCACTGGACGTCAGCAGAGAGGGTTTCTGGAAGCCCTGGGCCTGCTCTCACCACACCCTGGGGTAGCCTCTGGGTCTGTGCAGTGGGAGCAGGTGCTGCCTGAGGAGGAGCTGAGGAGTCTCCCAGATCTTCACTCTGGTCCATTTACTGTGTCCTTCTGACTCTGCTTTCTGCTCAAAGTCACCCAACTGGACCCAGTCTCTGGAGAAAGCCCCCTCACAGGCTGAGGCAGCCCAGCTGTGCCTGGGGTGTCACCTCACAGTCAAGTGAGACAGAGTGCAAAGGTGAGGGGACCTTTCTCCAAGCCTTTCCTACCCGAGGTTGACGGCAGAGAAAGGTCATTCCAGATGCAGTCACTCACGCTCCTTCAGCCTGATGTTCCTTTGGGTCTGACCCTTCCCCGTTGTTCAGAGAACTAACTGGTTGTACTGCCCACACAGAAGAAGGCACTGATAGCAGATCCGTCTGGTCTCTGACCTGTCTGGAGGACCAGGGCTGGGGTGGCCTTAGAATTCTCCCTGAGCTGCAGAACCTGAGAGCTGTGGGAGGCTCTGCCCCGAGGCTCTGATCCCAGCTGGCGGGAGGGAGACTGCGTTCTTGCCTGTGACTGGTGCCAGGTGGGGCCGGGGCACTGAGCAGTTTTATTCTGGCTTCAGAGACCTGGGGACCTGATTACAGGTAGGAAGCCAGAGGTTCCCCTGGGAACACAGCCATCAAATTTAAGGTTCCAAAGGAGAAAATTTTACTTATACCCTTGATAATATTTTAATGGGGTTAAAGACCTTATTTGTTCAGTTAACCTCTGCTCAGCAAAATGAAAAGTGTGTGTAAAAATAATAATTTGTCACCTCTTTTGCACTTAGGATGTATGCCCCACACACTTCCTGTCCTCACACTTGTATCCTGGCCCCAGCATGCCTGGGACCATTCCATCTTACATATAATACTTTGTTTTAATTTTTCCTCCAATCCTGGGAACTGAGTTTTCTGTCTCCCATTATATGTTATTTTTATAAATGTTTTTTATATTAGAGAGACAGAAAGGAAGGGTTAGCAAGACAGGGAGAGAAACACTGATGGGAGAGAGAAACATCAGTGGGCATCCAACCGGCGGCCCTTCACACTGTGGAAGGAAGTCCATCCAAACAGCCATAGCCCATAGGCCAGGGCTGCCGCTCCCATTCCACAGATGTAATTTAGCAGATGTCAAAATTACAAAGGACATATGAAATCTAAGTGATTCTGACTACAAATCTGGTGTTTCAAACAATTGTATTTAATACTTCTCTGTGAGAAATAATCAAATGTATGAAGCTTTGCCTTCAAGGCTCTGACATTCTCTTGGAAAGGATGATAGAACACATTTACCTAAACATGCAAACAATGGATAAGTCTAGAAAAGGTAAAAATAAAATGCCATGTGAGTTCGGAGGAGGGCATGCTACACACCACTTACATCTCCGGCTCAGTGCCTAGTCCAGGGAGAAGCAAATCTCTGGTGTCACTTGGAATCTGAGCTTGGCAGGAAAGACAGTCCCAATTAATTAAGAACAGTTTTTCCCAAACTGCTAAATTGTTGGGCTTCTCCTTGATGGCTCCTGCCCTATGCCCTCCCAGCTCTCTTTGGGCTCCAGTGCCCTGAGAGTGACCCTGATGACCTTGTATGTTGAGGCCCTTCACCCACTCAACCCACCAAGCCTGGCTTCCTTGTTTTACTCTTTTTGTAACTACCCTCTCTCATGACAAAACTTATCCCTCTGTGGTCATATATTTCAGAGCCCTGCTTGAGCTCAGTGACTGCCAGTTCACACTTTAGGGGCCTAGGTTTGATGTCATATTAAAAGATTATCTAGCCCTGTGGCTAGTAAGGCTGACAGTGCAATGCAATAGGGAAGTGTGTACATGCTCACCAAAAGTGCATTATCTCACTACTACTGTCCAGTCATAACATGCCAGATTCACCAGGGACTTTATCATCTGTGTTCTCTGTTAAATCTTCCCTGGTGACCTGGACCTTTTGCCAGGTTTGAGATTCACCCATCCAACCCCGTACCTTTACTTCCAGACAGGAAACCCGAACACGATCAAGAGCTGGTTGGAGGTAGAGACATGAATGAAACACGGGCTACCCTCCCTAGGTGAAGAGGTTTCCCAAACGACCCAGGAGAAGCCCACATGGCTTTTAGTTTGGCTCAAATGGGGGTGCAGTGAAAGACATAACTGGACAGCAGGCCCGGAAGAGCACCCCGGGGGCGTACTGGGGAGCGACTTGGATATCGAGATGGGGAAACTGTGCACAGTGTGATCCTTGGAGCATTTCCAACAGAGCAACATGGAAATGACAAGGTGTCCTGGGGAAGACCAGCTGGTCTCATGGCTACTGGAGTCAGGGACTTGAAGCAGCAGTCCCTCTAGGCATGATGGTTTACCTTGTAGTTCAGACAAATCACTCCAAGGACAGCAATGAGATAAGAGCGAAGGGATGCACTTTCTACACAAGTAGCAGCTAAATGGTGCAAAAGGCCTTCCTGAAATTTGTAGCCCCTTATAAACCACAGCCTATGGGCCTTGCCTAGGAGCTGGGTGCCCTCTGTCCTCCACTCTGAACATTCTCATGAGGCCCTGAGTTCAGGATCCAGTACCAGCTCTGTGTGCTGGACATCTTTTCTGCCTCACTTTATATTATTCAGCCCATCTTCTTGTTTTCTCCTGATGCTGGGGCAGCTGGCTGCAGGCAGTTAGTGCCAAACAACACCACTCCTCAGATGTACCTGGTCTGCCTGGCTTTCTGTGGAAGAATGCTGTTTCTATCACCACAGGTGGCACATGTGTTGGAATCCACTCAGACATTCTTGTAAGGGTGGGAACTGTAATCCACCCCACCATTGTTTTGGCATTGTTTCTGTAAGTGCTGACTCTGACTAATATGTAGCTGAGAGATGAGCAGCATGGTAGGAACTAAGTTCAAAAGATACAGAATCTGATCTTTGGGCACCCCAACTCCAGGAGATTTGCTGACCTTCCAATGAGAAGGCAGGATGACATGAAGGCAGCCTGGTTAAGCCAGGGTGATGTACAGTGGACCATCACTTGCCTTGTAGACTGGGCTATGCTCTTCTGCACACAGAGAACTTTTCAACCCCCTCCCTTAATCTCTTTGTTCTGTTCCCCTCTATCTCCTCATGAAAATCTCTGCCTACAGTGAGAGGTGCAAATGGGCTTTAAACAAGAGTCCCCACCTTCCCAATTGGGATCCTCAATTTCCCAGTAAAGTAACCAGCTCATGAAGCCACCCACAGTTGGGTTGACTTCCTGTCCTTCCCTGTTTATATTCCTCTTCCCTGAGATCACGTCCAACAATAAGCTACCTGCATACAAGTCCTTGTCTCCAGCGCCGCTTGCTGTGGGAACCCCACTAAGGCCCTGTTGGAACATTGTTTAACACAGGTCTGACCAAAATGTGCCTTTTCCAGCAGCAAGTAAGTGGCCTCCCCCTGTTTGAGTCCAGGTGAGAACATCAAATATGTATCAGTAACTTTATGAAGCACCTGAAACTCCATGTTACAGAGAATTTTTGCGTCTTAAATATGCCCTATCAAAATTCCCTCCAATGCCAGAAGAAGTAGGGTCTGAAGTCCTCATCAGCTCACACTGTCAGGGGCATCAGCAGAAAACCCCTGCAGTGCCTTGTCCTTAGAGCCGCTGCAGCGCCCCTCCCGGTGCACCGCTGTCTTTGTTGCGGTCCACAGGGCCCCAAGGACGGTGACAGATGGGAACTAGGTTTAGTCTTTTATGCTTTAGAACCCAGCACAGAACTTGGTTTGCAGCAGCTCACAGAATGTTTATTGATCTCACGTGCTCATCTCATCATCTGCAAAGTGGAGCAAATACTGATCATCCACAGGGTTGTGGTGAGGGTTCGATTAAATCAGAAGGTGGAAAGGCCTAGGAGAGGGCTGACATGTGGAAGAGCCATGATCATGTTCAGGAAATATACCGAAAACAAACATAAAATATGTATAATTTAGGGAGGGAGTGAGGGAGAGAAAAAATTGCGAAGAGCGAGACCAGCCTGAAAGGGGAGAGAGAGAGGCTCCCATGAGGTGGGAGAGCTGATAGAAGTTAGGGGAGCTGTGAAGTAACGCTTTTTCTTCAAAATTCTATCTAGGGCCCATCTTAACACATGATCCTCAGTCAGGCTCCAGGGCCTGGATCATTTACCTTGTCCCTCTTCCTGTCCCACCACTGATACCCTAGTTTTCAAATAACCCCACTCTTCCATACCCCAAAGGCCTAATTGCAAAGTCAGGTGAGGTTTCCTTCACAGTCTGCAATCTCCTCTTTCTGTACCCCCTTCTCATCTCAATCAATGTTCCTCTTCCCCAAATACTCAGTGTCTTAATACTTGCCCTGTCTTTGATTTTCTGGTAAAACCCAACCTCAGGAAACATCTCCCAAATTCATCAACACAGTCTACAGGAAACACTTCTGAGGATTATCCACATTCCAGAACTTCTTCCAGACATATGAAAAATATAAAGACAAGTCCTTTAACCCCCCAAATAGATTTCTAATTATGAAATCTGACACAGTACTCCATTGATGACAGGTATACTTTGGTCAGGATGGGTCAGGTGTCTCTCACATTGATGTTTTCTGTTTCACTTCCTCTCTCTCTAAAAGCAGTGAAAAAATGGCCTCGTGGGATGATGAAAAACGTAAATAATTAAAAAAAAAGGAAACAGGGTTGTCTTTCTGTGCAGTAAATCAAACATTTCAAATCATTCCACTGACCTTTCAGGTTTAAACACAATTAGGGAAGTCATTAAAAATCATGATTTTCATATACATTTAATCACATGGAAAGCTGTTTACAGTGTGTTACAGAATGAAAAGAGGAATTACAAGCTCCCACTTAGCAGGATCACACCTGTCTGTGCAGTATACACCTATATGCTGTTGACACGGCGGGCACGCACATATATGCACAATGGTTTCACCACTGTGTTTCAGCCATCACAACAACACACAGAAAAAACTATGGGAAAATAATATACACAAAATCCTAAGGGCGCTTACCTCTAGGTGGCAGGATTACGGAGTTGTTGTTTTTTTTTTGTCTTGTCACCTGGGTTCTTAAAAATATTTTTATTTTTGATTTTAGAAATTTTTTTTAAATTTCATTTTAATCATTGTTCAAGTACAGTTTTCTCCCACTTACTCCCATTCCAGCCCACCCACCCAACCCTCCCCTCGTCCCCCCATTACTCCCCACCCCTAGTTTTTGTCCATGTGTCCTCCAAATTAGTTCCTGTAAACCCTACCCATTCCCCCCTGAAATTCCCTCTTCTCTCCCGTCTGGTCACTGTCAGCCTGTCCCCTATTTCAGTGTCTTTGGTTATATTTTGCTTGCTTCTTTGTTTTGTTGTTTAGGCTCCTGTTAAAGGTGATATCATGTGGTATTTGTCTTTCACTGCCTGGCTTGTTTCGCTTAGCATAATGCTTTCCAGCTCCATCCATGCTGTTGCAAAGGGTAGGAGCTCCTTCTTTCTTTCTGCTGCATAGAATTCCATTGTGTAAATGGGCCATAGTTTTTTGATCCATTCATTTACTGATGGGCATCTTGGTTGCTTCCAGCATCTAGCTATTGTAAATTGTGCTGCTATGAACATTGGGATGCACAGGTTCTTTGGGATTGGTGTTTTAGTGTTCTTAGGATAGAGTCCCAGCAGTGGAATTGCTGGGTCAAAAGGTAGATCCATTTTTAGTTTTCTGAGGAAGTTCCATACTGCTTTCCACAGTGGTTGTACCAGTCTGCAGTCCCACCAGCAGTGCACTAGGGACCCCTTTTCTCCACAACCTCTCCAACACTTGTTGTTTGTTGCTTTGTTTATGATGGCCATTCTGACTGGTGTGAAGTGGTATCTCATTGTGGTTTTAGTTTGCATCTCTCTGATAGCTAGTGATACTGAACATCGTTTCATGTGTCTTTGGATTTTCTGTATGTCCTCCTTGGAGAAGTGTCTGTTCAAGTCCTTTGCCCACTTTTTCATTGGATTCCTTGTCTTCTTAGAGTGGAGTCGTGTAAGTTCTTTATATATTTTGGAGATTAAACCCTTGTCTGAGGTATCATTGGCAAATATGTTTTCCCATACAGTTGGTTCTCTTTTAATTTTGATACTGTTTTCTTTAGCTGTGCAGAAGCTTTTAATTTTGATGAGGTCCCATTTGTTTATTCTTTCCTTTATGCCCCTTGCTCTAGGGGACAAGTCAGTAAAAAAGTTTCTGCATGAAATATCTGAGATTTTCCTACCTACCTTCTCCTCTAGGACTTTAATGGTGTCATGTTTTATATTTAAGTCTTTTATCCACCTTGAACTTATTTTTGTATATGGTGTAATTTGGTGTTCAAGTTTCATTTTTTTGCACGTGGCTGTCCAGTTCTCCCAACACCATTTGTTGAAGAGGCTATATTTACTCCATTTTATGTTGCTTTCCTCCTTTGTCAAATATTAATTGACCATAGAGACTTGGGTTTATTTCTGGGCTCTCTGTTCTGTTCCATTGGTCTATGTGCCTGTTTTTATGCCAGTACCAGGCTGTTTTGATTACAGTGGCCTTGTAGTATAGTTTAGTGTCGGGTATTGTGATCCCTCCGACTTCACTCTTCTTTCTCAAAATTGCAGCAGCTATTCGGGGTCGTTTATGATTCCATATACATTTTTGAAGTGTTTGTTCTATGTCTGTGAAATATGCCATTGGTACTTTAATAGGAATTGCATTGAATGTGTAAAGTGCCTTGGATAGTATGGCATTTTCATGATATTAATTCTTCCAATCCATGAACACGGTGTATGTTTCCATTTGTTTGTGTCTTCCTTGATTTCTTTCGTGAGTGTTATGTAGTTTTCTGAATACAGGTCTTTTACTTCTTTGGTTAGGTTTGTTCCTAGATATTTTATTTTTCTTTTTGCTATTTCAAATGGGATTTTTTCTTTGATCTCTGCTTCTGCTGTTTCATTGTTCATGTACAGAAATGCCTTTGATTTCTGGATATTGACTATGTATCCCGCTGTTTTGCCAAATTCATTCATTAGATCAAGCAGTTTTTTGGTGGAGTCTATAGGATTTTCTATGTATACTATCATGTCATCTGCAAACAGTGACAGTTTTGTTTCCTCCTTTCCGATTTGGATGCCTTTTATTTCCTTTTCTTGTCTAATCGCTATGGCTAAAACTTCCAGTACTATATTGAATAGAAGTGGTGAAAGTGGACAGCCTTGTCTTGCTCCTGATCTTAGTGGGAAAGATTTTAATTTTTGCCCATTGAGAATGATGTTGGCTGTAGGTCTCTCATATATGGCCTTTATTATGTTGAGGAATGCTCCCTCTATTCCCACTTTGCAGAGTGTTTTTATCATGAATGGGTGCTATACCTTATCAAATGCTTTTTCTGCATCAATTGATATGATCATGTGGTTTTTGTCTTTGCTTTTGTTTATGTGATGTATTACATTTACTGATTTGTGAATATTGAACCATCCTTGCATCCCTGGAATGAATCCCACTTGGTCATGGTGTATGATCTTTTTAATGTATTGTTGGATGCGGTTTGCCAGTATTTTGTTGAGGATTTTAGCGTCAATGTTCATCAGTGATATTGGCCTGAAGTTTTCTTTCCTTGTTTTGTCTTTATCTGGTTTTGGAATTAGGATGATATTGGCCTCATAAAAAGAGTTTGGGAGACTCCCGTCTTTTTTGGATTTACAAAACCCATTTTTCAACCCTCAGAGTAATTATTGATCTGGCCTAGAATCATCGATGCATGCTAATATCAGAGTGTGAAAGATGAAAAAGGAACAAGACATTTCATAGTGTCAAAATATTGCCTTATGATTTCTTTTTAATTATGAACAAGAACCCCAATCTTTCCCAATAAATAACTAAGCACGTTGCAAAATTCCAAAACTGTCTTCTCAAATGTCCTCACAAGCAATTCTGAGAAGATATAGAATGTATAAATTTGTCAGGGAAAAAAAAAGAGGAAAGTTTGCTCTGAGAGGAAGGAAGGTTTACTGTCCTGGGCCCTGGAAAGCCAGCAAAGAAGAGGCAGACTATGGTCTTGGTGACACTCTTCTAAGTGTATTTGTGTTTTGGACGCACCACGCAGGCCCACAGGCTCTGGTACTCTGGGGGAAATGGGAACTGCATACATGAAGGATTCACTTTTTCCCTGTACAAGGTTTTCTTCAGTGTGTCATCACTGGACTATTAGTCAAAGTGGAGAGCACACAATGAATGCTCAATTGCTGGGGTTTTATAAACTTCCTTTGAAGCCCTATATTTAGCTGGATAGCTACTTAGAGCTTGCATGAGTTAACCATTTTATATAACACTACATACATTTTACTATATGAAGAAGTGGCAAGTTGGGGTTTCTAACTCCAAATCTAAGGGGGAATCCCCAGATCTAAGATAGGATCTGCTTCCTGCTATAGCTGCCTGGAGACAAGTGTCTAAAATTGGGGATCATGAATGAAATATAGCAAGACTCTAAACAAGGCAACACAGTCATGGGATAGTAGGGACCAAGCACGAGTCTATCCATGCATGGGGAAGGGGGGGGGGAGAATATGTTGCCAGAAAATAAGAATAGGAATGTCCCTCTAGCAAGTCAGCCCTTAAACTACCAGGTGCTTCATTTTTGCATCCAACACCTGGATGTCCCCACCCACCCACTCTACACGTGTCAGGCACTGTGCTAAGTGTGGGGGATATATCAAGATGGACTCTGCAGGCAGAAAACTTAGTCTAATTGATGGTGCAGGTAGACACAGAAAAGTAAATGACCACGTAGTAGGTGAAAGGCAGTGTGTCATGTGAGCACAGAACCAGGACCCTGAAACCATCCCAGGTAGGGGAAAGATATTCCAGAAAGTCATCTCAAAATGGAGCATCACAGAGGTAAGGGCTGCCGAGTATCTTCCCTTCCCAGGATGAAAAAGTTTACCAGAAATAGGGTCAAGTCAAGGAAAGTCATTTAGGAAATAAGGGGAATAGGCAAGGAAGGCAAAGGAGGAAGAATATGTTTTCAATTTTGGTGCAACTTTTCTCTTTTTCACCCATTTAGATTCACAAGTAATTTATAAAGTAGAGGAAAAAAAGATATAAAAGGAAGAGACAACAGCACAACCGAAATGAAAGGTAACAAGTTCTCCTAAGTGCTGGCCAAGAGCAGACCATGTAGATATGTTTCTGCTGCCACTTAGAGTGCAAATATACCTTGTAGAAGGAATTTGCAATAAAATTCAAGAATCTGGTGTAATTCAGTGATTTCCTGCCTGAGGTGTATCCTAATTAGGGAAAAATGGAAAGATTTGGTGACTAAATGTATTCAGCAAGTCTTATTCATATTTTGAAAAATAAAATAATATACAGTAGTAAAACATGTGAATTAGATAGAAACATCCATATGGAGAATTTTACACAGTTCTGAAAATCAAGTTGGAGGCAAGAGATCAGGAAAACCGATTGTTGCTGTGAGCCACATTCTGGGCTGCACAGCAAGAGCCCAGAGCAAGAGCTGAGGCTCCCTTGCTTTCCCAGGACTCCTTTATCTTTCCATCTTCTGGGCTACCCACCACCATTCATATACATGTTTCCTGCTTTTCTATTCACTTCTTTTTCACAGTAACCCTCCCCATTTCCTCCACGTCTAATTCATTTTCAGGAACATATACGTTTTAAAGCAGCTTTTGTAAGACTTTGAAAACAAGGACAAGATCCTATGCATGTATTCACAGAGGCTATACATGCAAAGACTGTCTAAAAATATACAAGTTACAAGCAACCTTGATGGACCCAGTGGGAGGTATAGGAGGACCCAGAAAACTGGAGTAAAGGGAGATTTTTCTTTCACTGATAATTCTATGGGAATAATCTTTTAAAAATCCTCACATGGGAACACTTATGCATTGCTTTTAGAGTGAGAAGGAAGAGAGAGAGGGAGGGAGAGAGAGAAACAATGACATGAGAGAGAAACATCAATTCGTTGTTTCCTATATGTGCCTGCACCAAAGGTCAAACCTGCAGTCTAGGTATGTGCCCTGATCAGGATTCAAACTGGTGATCTTTTGGTTATGGGAGGATACTCCAACCAACTGAGTCATACTGACCAGGGCCCTGGGTAACAATTTTAAATGAACATGTACTACCCAGTCAATACACAGAGATATGTATTAAATGAAATGCAGAAATTATCTGATTGAGCATAAACATTTTTCATAGAAGGAGGCATGAGCACAGAAAGGTGAAACAATTGTCCCAGGTTCATACGATAAATTCATGGAAGTGCTCATATACTATGTGGCAGAGAACCTAGCAGGGATGAAGGGAAAATTTACTGAGCACTCAGCATTTCATTGTTTTAATAATTCTTCAACAAAGTTTTTAATGATAAAAGCATCAGTGCTTAGAGACATCAAGCTACTTGGTTAAGGGCACAGAGCTGCAGAGTAAAAGCTAGGAGCTCAGATTTGTCCCCACCCTCCAGTTCCCTAGCCTCTGCTCTTTCTGGCTCTTTCTGCTGCTCTATTCCACCCCCTGCCACAGTCACATGAGTTCAATGCTGTCCATCTGTCTTGTGCTGTCTAAAGCACAATTCTCTCACTGCACTCTCCTTCTTTTGAATTCACTTTTGCTGATCTGTATCATCCCAAGGACAAAAATGTACCCATGCAAAGTTCATTTTTCTATGAAGAAGATGATTTTCCAAAAGAGAATCTTGTTCAGTCAGAAGTCTTTCAAATGATGTTGCTTCACAAAAATATTTATACTTACAATTTTCTTTTAAACTAAAAGCCAACTCTACCTGTCTTGATGCAGCACCAAGAGGCTGTGAATATACAAACCTGAGCCACTGAACTCTTCCACTCTGGAAAGCATATCAGTCAGGGAAGAAGAAAACAGATGACTCACTGAAAGAAAGTAGTTGAAAAACACACCCCTGACTGGTGTGGCTCATTGTGATGCGTGTTGCCCGCCAAACAGAAAGGTTGCTGGTTTGATTCTCAGAGAAGGGACATGTCTCGGTTTCAGGTTCTGTCCCTGGTCAAGATGCATACAAGAGGCAACCAATGAATGTTTCTGTGATACATTGATATTTCTCTCGCTCTCTTTCTCCATCCCTTCCCCTATCTCTAAAAATAAATAATTTTTTTTTTTTTAAATTAAGAGATGCTTAAAATGGGAAGGATAAACTAGCTTGAGAAAGAGTTAACATTTCCTCCATGTAACCACTGGAACTCGCATCACCTATGGAAGGAAGAATGTCCCTTCCCTAAGATTTCCCCCTCCTCCAGTAGAACCACATTCTGCTCAAGGTTCTCTTCAGAGCAGCTTGGACATCCCTGTTCCTCAGGCTGTAGATTAATGGGTTCAGCATGGGCACCACAGTGGTATAGAACAAGGAGGACACTTTCCCCTGGCTCATGGGTAGAAGAGAAGATGGCTTGAGATACATGAATGCCGCAGACCCAAAGAAAAGAGAAACTGCAATTATGTGGGAGCCACAGGTGCTGAAGGCTTTGAACCTGCCCTCAGTGGAACGAATGTGGAGAATGCTGGAGAGGATCAGGGCATAAGAAATGAAGATGGTAACAGTGGGCACACTGATATTTATGCCTGCAACCACGAAAACCACCAGCACATTCACTTGTGTGCTGGTGCAAGAGAGTTCAAGAAGGGGCAGGATGTCACACATGTAGTGGTCAACTAGGTGATCGGCACAGAAGGTCAGTCTGACCATGCACACTGTGTGGGCCACAGTCCCCAAGAACCCCATTCCATAGACACCCAAAAGGAGACACAAGCAGACGAGGGGAGACATGGTGGCTGTGTACACCAGTGGGTGACAGATGGCCACATAGCGGTCATATGCCATTGCTGACAGGATAAAGCACTCAGAGACACCACAAAAAACAAACAAGAAGAGCTGACTCATGCACCCTGTGTAGGAGATGGTGTTCTTCTTAGAGACAAAACCCATCAGCATTTTGGGGGTGATAACAGTGGAACAGCAGAAATCTATGAAGGACAAATTGTAGAGGAAAAAGTACATGGGGGTGTGCAGGTGAGAGTTCAGTCCAATCAGTGTTACCAAGCCCAGGTTCCCTGCCACGGTGACCACATAGAAGCCCAGAAACAGGAAGAAGAGGGGCAGCTGGAGTCCCGGCTGGTCCGTTAAGCCTGCGAGGATAAACTCTGCCACAGAGGAGTTCTCACCCACCATTCTCATTTAGGGAACTCTGTGGGAACAAAAGAAAAGGGTCACTGAGAGAGAGACAGATAGGGAGAGAGAAACGGTGAAGGAGAGGGAGAGGGAGAGAGAGAGAGCGAGAGAGAGAGAAGGCTGCCCCTGTCCCCTCCCCATTCTGGAGAATTAGACCCACACAGGCAGGCACTGGACGTCAGCAGAGAGGGTTTCTGGAAGCCCTGGGCCTGCTCTCACCACACCCTGGGGTAGCCTCTGGGTCTGTGCAGTGGGAGCAGGTGCTGCCTGAGGAGGAGCTGAGGAGTCTCCCAGATCTTCACTCTGGTCCATTTACTGTGTCCTTCTGACTCTGCTTTCTGCTCAAAGTCACCCAACTGGACCCAGTCTCTGGAGAAAGCCCCCTCACAGGCTGAGGCAGCCCAGCTGTGCCTGGGGTGTCACCTCACAGTCAAGTGAGACAGAGTGCAAAGGTGAGGGGACCTTTCTCCAAGCCTTTCCTACCCGAGGTTGACGGCAGAGAAAGGTCATTCCAGATGCAGTCACTCACGCTCCTTCAGCCTGATGTTCCTTTGGGTCTGACCCTTCCCCGTTGTTCAGAGAACTAACTGGTTGTACTGCCCACACAGAAGAAGGCACTGATAGCAGATCCGTCTGGTCTCTGACCTGTCTGGAGGACCAGGGCTGGGGTGGCCTTAGAATTCTCCTTGAGCTGCAGAACCTGAGAGCTGTGGGAGGCTCTGCCCCGAGGCTCTGATCCCAGCTGGCGGGAGGGAGACTGCGTTCTTGCCTGTGACTGGTGCCAGGTGGGGCCGGGGCACTGAGCAGTTTTATTCTGGCTTCAGAGACCTGGGGACCTGATTACAGGTAGGAAGCCAGAGGTTCCCCTGGGAACACAGCCATCAAATTTAAGGTTCCAAAGGAGAAAATTTTACTTATACCCTTGATAATATTTTAATGGGGTTAAAGACCTTATTTGTTCAGTTAACCTCTGCTCAGCAAAATGAAAAATGTGTGTAAAAATAATAATTTGTCCCTTCTTTTGCACTTATGACATATGTCCCACATACTTCCTGTCCTCACACTTGTATCCTGCCCCAGCATGCCTGGGGCCATTCCATCTTACATATAATAATTTGTTTTAATTCTCCCTTGAATCCTGGGAGCTGGGTTTTATCTCTCCCATTCTATGTTATTTTTATAAATGTTTTATTTTTTTATATTGGAAAGAGAGGAAGGAAGGGATAGCAAGAGAGGGAGAGAAACACTGATGGGAGAGAGAAACATCAGTGGGCATCCAATCAGCGGCCCTTCACACTGTGGAAGGAAGTCCATCCAACCAGCCACAGCCCATAGGCCAGGGCTTCTGCTCCTATTCCACAGATGCAATTTAGCAGATGTCAAAATTACAAAGGACGTATGAAATCTAAGTGACTCTGACTGCCAATCCGGTGTTTTAAATGATTGTATTTAATACTTCTCTGTGAGAAATAATCAAATGTATGAAGCTTTGCCTTCAAGGCTCTGACATTCTCTTGGAAAAGATGATAGAACACATTTACCTAAATATGCAAACAAATGGATAAGTCTAGAAAAGGTAAAAATAAAATGTGAGTTCAGAGGAGGGCATGCTACACACCACTTACATCTCCGGCTCAGTGTCTAGTCCAGGGAGAAGCAAATCTCTGGTGTCACTTGGAATTTGAGCTTGGCAGGAAAAACAGTCCCAATTAATTAAGAACATTTTTTCCAAAACTGCTATATTGTTGGGCTTCTCCTTGATGGCTCCTGCCCTCTGCCCTCCCAGCTCTCTTTGGGCTCTAGTGCCCTGATAGTGGCCCTGATGACTTTGTAGGTTGAAGAAGCCCTTCAATCCTGAGATCCTCTACCCCTCTTCACTGCTACTCTTCCTCTTCCCTGAGATCATGTCCAACAGTAAGCTACCTGCACACAAGTCCTCGTCTCTTGCATGCCTTGTTGTGGGAACCCCACTAAGGGCCTCCTGAAACAGTGTTTAAAGCAGGTCTGACCAACATGTGCCTTTTCTAGCAGGAAGTAAGTGGCCTCCCCCTGTTTGAGTCCAGGTGAGAACATCAAATATGTATCAGTAACTTTATCAAGTACCTGAAACTCCATACTACAGAGAATTTTTGTGTCTTAAGTATGCTCTATCAAAATTCCTAAATGCCAGAAGGAGTAGGGTGTCATGTCCTCATCAGCTCACACTGTCAGGGGCATCAGCAGAAAACCCCTGCAGTGCCTTGTCCTTAGAGCCGCTGCAGCGCCCCTCACGGTGCACCGCTGTCTTCGTTACCGTGCACAGGAATGGTGACAGATGGGAACTAGGTTTAGTCTCTTTTATGCTTTAGAACCCAGCACAGAACTTGGTTTGCAGCAGCTCACAGAATGTTTATTGATCTCACGTGCTCATCTCATCATCTGCAAAATGGAGCAAATACTGATCATTGGCAGGGTTGTGGTGAGGGTTCGATTAAATCAGAAGGTGGAACAGCCTGACACGTGGAAGATCCGTGATCATGTTCAGGAAATATACCAACAACAAACATAAAATATGTATAATTTAGGGATGGCGGGAGGGAGAGGAAAAGATTGGTAAGAGTGACACCAGCCTGAAAGGGGAGAGAGAGAGGCTCCCATGAGGTGGGAGAGCTGATAGAAGTTAGGGGAGCTGTGAAGTAATGCTTTTTCTTCAAAACCCTATCTAGGGCCCATCTTTCCACATGATCCTCAGTCAGGCTCCAGGGCCTGGATCATTTACCTTGTCCCTACTTCTTGTCCCACCACTGATGCCCTAGTTTTCCAATAACCCCACTCTTCCGTATCCCAAAGGCCTAATTGCAAAGTCAGGTGAGGTTTCCTTCACAGTCTGCAATCTCCTCTTTCTGTACCCCTTTCTCATCTCGATCAATGTTCCTCTTCCCCAAATACTCAGTGTCCTAATACTTGCCCTGCCTTTGATTTTCCAGTGAAACCCAACCTCAGGAAACATCTCACAAATTCATCAACACAGTCTAGAGTATTTTGAGGATCATCCACATTCCAGAACTTCTTCCAGACACATTATAAAAATGCAGACAAAAACTTTAACCCCAAAATAGATTTCTAATTATGAAATTTCACACAGTACTCAACAATGACAGGTATATTTTGGGGTGATCATGAATGGGGTTTATATTGGAACCATGTTGGCATCTGCTTGCCCTACATTTGGCAAGATAAGTACAGCCTGTACATCATTCCTGTGTGTGTGTGTGTGTGTGTGTGTGTGTGTGTGTGTGTGGTGACATATACCCAGCCCAATACTTGCCAGTCCTTCGCACGGGAATATAGTTTGGTCACTGCTCAATAACAAGAGGCCTAAATTGTATATCTTGCACTTAGATATTTGCCATGGCCATGGTGATCACAATCTATCCCAGTTCCTGCTCTGTTCCACACCTCTGTCATCCAGTCACTATTAAAGAAGTTGTCAGTACAGACCTGGACTGGGCCCCACAGGAAAAGGGCCCCTGGGGGCACAGAAAGCGAAGAAGGCCCAAGCTTCATCATGAGCTGACTTTTCCCTCTGAGCCTTAGAGGATCCTTGTTTGGATGGTGGAACAACTAAGAAAAGTTCCTCTGGTGTTATGTCACTTTAGGGCCTGTTGCCATGGGAATTACATTTCAAAATCTTGTCAGCTGGGGCTTCACGCAAGTCATGTTCCCTAAAGAGCACATGAAGCCCTGGCAGGAAGCAGTGTAGGAAGAACTATACTTAACCATATTCCTTTAGTTGCAGAACTGCCCTTTTTCAAAAACTTGAATCTCTATATAGAGCTTCTTTATTTTATTTCTATTTTCCATCATTTTTTATTGTGATCTGTTTGTGTCATTTCATGTGCGATACATATAAATGCAATACAATGTCTCCCATGCACAAGCATGGACACTCAGACTTCTGGGGACAAGAATTGGATCTCAAGAGTGTGGACCATCACTGCACTCCAGAGGAGGCCGACTGACCACAAGTGACAATTTCGTGAGAAGAGGCATAGATGTCACTGAGAAGACAAGATGGCAGTTGAAATGTCTTCATTTGAAATGGCCTCTGCTAGCTCCTGAGAAAGTAAACATTAGGAGTTACATGGATCTGCATTATGTTTAATCTCAAGTTACTTTCATCAAGCATTTTCAATTGCTTAACACACAAATCTCTACATAAATAATATGTGTATTTACCACTGATTTCTAGAGTTAGAGGGCAACTTGCAGGTCTGTATTGTGGGTAATCAACAGGTAGTGAACACTTATGTACATACAATAAAATATTATGTATTTTATGGAAAATGACAAATCTATAGAATGTGCAGATTTAGCATGCTTAAAAAATCATCTAATGGGTTCAAGAATACTAATACCAATAGTTTATGGTTTTTAAAATGCTTGCTATGTACCAGGAACTATGCTAAGAATTTTACACATATTAATTCAGCTATTTTTTACAAAAATTCAAGAGGTAGGTGCTTTCCTTATCCTACTCGGTACAGGAACATTTCCTTGAATCAAAGTAACCAGCCTTGCTTATCTCTTAGCTGTGACAGGTCTTAGCCTCTAGGTATTTGTAGTGACAGAGGAATTAGCAGGATTTGCTAGATTAATGGTGGTGGGGGTGGAGGGGAGGGCAGAATGAAGTGGAAAAGCTAAGTATCAAAAGAGACTAAGATTGCAATCCCAGGACAGAGGAAAAGGGAAGAACAGAAAATAAAGACTCAAATGCTGAGAGTTCACCTAAGAGGGATGGCAGAAAGAGCTGTCAGTGGACACGGCGCCAGGAAGTGGAAATCCTGCACATGGCAGCGACCCTGCAACCACGAGTCCAGGGGTTAGGGGGGAACTTTTCAATACTGGGGAGGAGGAAGCAGTTAGTACCTGCACCAGAGAAGGGAAATGTGGTGACCCTGAGCGGGCTTCACAGCCAGATAACCTGGGCAATGATCACATCACGCACTGGCCCAGTAAGCACACGGTGTCTGCACCTCAGCGGCCCTTGCATAAGCAGAGACATTAACACCTAACTTAGAGGATTGCAGTGAGCATCAGCTATTGTATAATGTTTAATGAATAATTTTGAATTAATGAGGTGCCATAGGATCCTTATTCTTTCATATCTCTTTTTTACCCACTTGGTTAAATTCTGCCTTTTACTTTGCAACTATGGTTTTGGGATTGAAATCCCCTAGCCCCAACTATATTATAAGTGAGTACAAGGCAAGATCATATGCTGCAATACTGTTTAACTTACACACCCAATATTGAACACAAAGACAAAGGCACATACTCTTTATAATACTTACTAAGTTCAATAGAAAAAATATAAATATGGTTCAATAAAAGCCCATATTAGAAACTTGATAAATTCAGGGACACATTTATTTCTTCAAACACTGAAGACTTTATCAGAGGTTTCTCATAAATAGCTATGTGGCAAGCCCATGTCCAAAGTGTAAATAAATAACATAGATGACACATAACTGGTTTTATTGCCAATATTTTGGGCGTTTGCAATATGCTAACATTGACACTAAACTGACAGTCATGCTAGGTGACATGTACCTTTTGGATGTGACCGCCAGGGTCATGATATTTGGAGGTCTGGCAAAGGAAAATTACTCAGTGACAGAAAGAGCTGGAATGCCTTCCCAAGTCAGGAGCTGCCCAGAGCTCAATTTCGTCACAGCCCACAGTTTGGGGCTCTTAAAATAGGGATCCATTTTTAAGTGACATTTATCCAAAGAACATATAGGCTATAAAAAGCAAATTGCACTAACACCAGCACTATAAAATATATGTGTTAAGGGCATGCCATGTTCCAAGCCTGTGCTAGAGGGAGAAAGTGCAAGGAGGTGGCCTTATTTAAAGTCAGTTTGATGGAGGGCAGGTTATTTTAGGCAACAGTGGGGAAGTCTTAATTGATTTAAAAAGATTAATTCTAAAAATGAACATTCACAGACTGTCCCTATTGGACAGAAATGCCTCAGACATCCTGATTTCAGGATAGAGAAGACTCTGTTATTTTCTTTTTTAAACATCTCTACTGGTCAAGAAAGCCACAAAACCTCTGTAACTTTTTGGGGGGTACTTTTCAAAGCTTTCCGTAGAGAATTTTTATAAAGACTGCTTTTCATCCAGAAGTCATGTGAGGTAGTTGAAGGAAACAGATTTAGGGGTCTGAAGATCTAGGTGTGTGGCCTTGGGAAAGTAAAAATGTTTTCAGTCTGGGATTTCCTGTCCGTAAACAGGAATGTCAAACCCCGCCATACCTACCCGTTGGTCTTAGGTCCACTACCGCAGCTATCCTCCTCCCTGCCCATCATTCAGTGTTGAGGTTCCTCAAATTTCCAACCTCATCTTTCTTATCTCCTCATCCCATGTCAGTTTCCAGAGTAATTCCATTCATTCCTATGGTTTACATAGCATCTGTTTTTTAAAACTCTCACCCAAGGATATGTGTTTTTTTTTTAAGTTGATTTTAGAGATAGGAGAGAGCAAGACAAACATCGATTGGTTGCCTCCCACACAAGCCCTGACCAGGGATCGAACCTGTCCAGGATAAAGTTCCCACCACCTGAGGCACCCAACCAGGGCATTTCATTGCTGAAAGGACTCGCAAGACTCAAACGTTTTATATTCACAGAGCAGGTTTATCACAAGTAAAGAATAAAGCAATAGCTGGGATGGTACACAATGAGAGAGATCTAGATATTTCTGGCCCTGGCTTCTGAGTCCTCTCACCACTGGACTGTACAAGATGCATTTGGTCTCCAGGCCTTAGAGCATCACCAGCATCCACAGGAAGTATCTCAGTACAAACAAGTCCAAAGTCTGCTATTCTAATACAACTCTGGAACCATGGGCATAGTCCACCCATGTGACCGGCATGAACTGTTGAAGCCCCCCAGGCTCCACTAAAACCAGATTCTATTACTATATAATTATTATAATTGAATTATTTTTACCATACAATGTTGGCCAAATTAGGTCAGGGACACATGGTTATAAAGCATCATTTATATTTAGTATATACATTCCATTGCATTGCCAGTGGTCAGCACAACTGGTAGCTGCCCAGTGTACATGTCTAGCTCAGACCTATGTCCTGGAAGTATGCATATTCTGTGACCCAGTGAATCCAACTCTAGGGATAGGTCCAAAAGAAATGAGTGTATTTCAAAGAAACTACATGTCAAGAATACTCATGGCAGCTTTATTATTAATATGAAGAAACTCAAAATAAGCCAAATGTCCATAAAGAGGATAGTTGATAAATAAATTGCTCTGTATTCACACACTTGAACACTACACAGCAACAACAAAGAGCAAAGTACCTATTCACACATTATGGATGAGATGCACAATACCTCTATATTATATTATGAGAAAGAAGCCAGACATGAAAAAGTAAATGCAATATTTAACATTTATATGAACCTTGAGAATGAGTGAATTAGATCTGTAATAATAACAGTGAGAATAGTAGCTATTTCCAGGGAGAGACTGTAGAGTAATATTGACTGGGCACAGGCAGACAGGGATTTTCTGAAATGAAAATCTTATGTATCTTAGGATAGGTGCTGGTTACACAGCCTTACAGATGTGAAAAAATTCATTGAGCACTCAAGATTTTTCTGTATATAAATTATACTTCAACTTAAAAGGGGGTGAGATTGTTTTTCCATCTACTAACCTTCTACTGATTCTCCATCATCCTCCCTGCATTTACAACCCGTCAGCATCTTGGATTCAGTGGCTGTCCCCTCCCTGCACTACCCAAAGTACATCCATCCCCTGCATTTCCATCCCTTTTGTTACGTCCTCATTGCCAGAATGATTCCCAAGGACAAGACTACCCATTTGTCCAACATTTCCTTTTTTCCTAATAGAATAAAACTTTCCTAGCAAAAGTTTGTAAGTCAAAGTGTTTTGCAAACTGTTCCCACGCCATTGCTTCTACTAATAAAAGAGCTGTGTTCAGACCAAACATTGTTCTCTTACTTTATGCAGGTCCGGTAGAAGTAACACCTGCATCAGTGTGGTTGGTAGGGTGATAATATGGGTGTGATAATTTATAGTTTTCATTTGAACATTTCACCTAAAATGTCATATGATGTGCTTGAGTGTGATATTGTTATGTTATAGAATTACATGCTTATGATTTCTTTATGAAAGATTTTGTAATTAAAAAAAGGAGTTTTTTTTGTGCAGGACCTTGGATAAAGCTGTACCTCCATTTTCCCAATACTGTGAATACGCAACCTGTCCTGAGACCACCATTGTTTTCCTTAGTTGTTACTGCTAAAAGATCGCAGCTCTATGCAACACCTTAAAATGCAAGAGCAAATGCCTCCCTAATAAATTCTTGCTTGTACTGCTCTTAGGGCTCTCTTACACCCAAAACTATTACTCAGTTACAGCATTCAAACCCTTGAACTGAGGCTACAAATTCTATTTTATTATTCAGGAAATAACTCTTAAATCTGTGCATCTGTCTGTTAAATGTCTAAGAAGTAAGCCTCTGTTCTTAGAGCTCTGTACACCATCTTAACAGGCACCATGCTTGACTCTATCTAAAACTTTCCCCCCTGAAAAACCATAAAACATGTAAAAAATCATTGTGCCCAAACCAAATCACTACACTTTTAACCTTCAACATTCTTGCAAAATTGATCTTCCAAAAATTAACCCTTGAAGAGATTCATGATATCCCTGTAAATAGAATTAGACCTCTTTAAATGCAAAACTAAACTAAAAAAAAAAACCACTTGAAATGAAACTTACTATAAAAAAGATGGATCAAGAAAACATGACTGAAAGAAAGTAAAACTCAGGGGATACAAGCCCAGGACCTAGATTCCAGACCCAGCTCTGGCACCAGCTGTATGCATCTTCATGAGAAACCTACAAAATATTTGTCTCCAGTGTGCAACGTGTCACATGAGAGGCTGGTCTAAATGGTTTCTTACCAATTCAACAGTAACCCTATATGACTGTGGAAACTGTTTTCATAAAAAAATGAGTGGAATAGTTAGGGTGGAGTAAGGAATAGATGGAAATAGTATACTTGAGAACAAACTAAAAATTTCTTCTACCTACAAGAGAGCAAGTTTAGATATTTATTTTCCTCATTGAAAAGCTAAGAAAAACACACCAATAAACAAAGCTTTGGATCTCTGTTCGGAGTCATTTTCAAAAGAAGATTTTTCTGCCCAAGGTTTTCTTCATGGCTAATTTGACATCCTTGTTCCTCAGGCTGTAGATTAGTGGGTTCAACATGGGCACCACAATGGTATAGAACACAGTACACACTTTCCCCTGGTCAAGGGGTACAATAGAAGGTGGTTTGAGATACATAAAAGCTCCTGAACCAAAGAAAAGACAAACTGCAATTATGTGAGAACTGCAGGTACTAAAGGCTTTGGACTTGCCCTCAGTAGAACTAATGTGGAAAATGCTGGAAAGAATGAAGCCATAAGAGAGAGAAATGGTCACAATGGGCACCCCAATGCCAAAGGCCACATTAATAAAGAGTGCCTGAATATTCAGATAAGAGCTATTGCAGGAGAGTTCAAGGAGGGGAATGATGTCACACATATAATGATTGACAAGGTTGTCTGCACAAAAGGTCAGAAACAGTACATTACTTGTATGAGCTATACCCAACAAAGCGCCCATCCCATAGACACCCAGCAAAAGAAATAGACACACCTGAGGAGACATGGTGACTGTGTACAACAGTGGTTTACAGATGGCCACATAGCGGTCATATGCCATTGCTAACAGGATGAAACATTCACAAACAACAAAAAAACAGAAGAAAAAGAGCTGAGTTATACACCCTGTGTAGGAGATGATGTTCTTCCTTGAAACAAAACTCATCAGCATTTTGGGGATGATGGTAGAGGAGTAACTGAAGTCAATGAAGGACAAGTTGAAGAGGAAAAAGTACATGGGGGTGTGCAGGTGAGAGTTCAGCCCAATCAGTGTTATCAAGCCCAGGTTCCCCAGCACAGTGACCATGTAGAAGCCCAGAAACAGGAAGAAGAGGGGGAGCTGGAGTCCTGGCTGGTTTGTTAAGCCTGCGAGGATAAACTCTGTCACAGAGGAGGTGTTATCTGCAGCCATCCTCCTCTGGGAGGGTCTGGGAGAGAAACAGAAGAGAATTGCTCACACAGAGAGAGGAAAACAACCCATTCTTGAGAGTGGTGTTTGAACAAGGATGTATGGAACTTAGAGCTGAGATGGCATCTCCTTGTTCCCCCATCTGTTTTTATAGTCTCCACAAGGCCTCAAGCATCCTAGTAACTGTTGGTGGATGAAAATTGCCTCCAGAGTAAGGGCTCATCCAACTGAGGAGAAAGTCCACAAAGCTCAGCTGGGATGCCCCTGCAACCTTGCAGTCACCCTCCTCAGATACTGCCTGCTCTGTACAGCCCTCGACCAAGTTTTGTGCGACCTGGGACCTTCTCTGGAGTACTGTTGAGAAGCAGAAGTCAATTGCCCTAGACCTTCCACCTTTGGTCAGTGCTGGTCACCACAGGAAGATGAGGCTTTGTTGCCCAGAGTCTTTATTGGCAATGCCTGTGGAAATGTTATGTGAAAATAATACCAAAGTTATAAGGCAAAGATACCAAATAACCTAAGAAAAAAGAAACATTTGCTGAGCACTAACTATGCTAATGGCACTGTTCTAAGTGCTCTGGGGCATTTTGATTAAACCCATTGAACAGCTGAGGACACTGAGCACAGTCCCAGTCCTTCTAAGTGGCAGCAGAAGGGGAACTCAGGCTGTCTGGCTCCGGGGTTGGAGCTTCATACCCTAATTGCTCTGCTAGATCACAGAGCAGGTCAGACAGGCACTCACCCTCCTTCTGCCTGCAGTCACAGTGCTGGGCTCTACTGGCTCCCACCCATCTCTCTCATGGAGACTCAGATGGCCCTGGTGACAAGAAGGGGACAACTCAGAGCTCAGACCACTTTGCTTCTTCTGTCTCTCTCCTTTAAAATTCAAAGCCTTTAGTTTGTCTTGGTTCTCCTGTTAAGCTGAAGAAGATGGTCTCTGACATTCTTTGTCCCGAGCTTCCAGGTCAGCTTCCAGGGATGAAACAGCACTTTTACAACATCCATGGATAACCAGAGACTGAAGAGTATTTTTCTAGATTACAGACCACAGTACGTAGTTACAGGGGCTCCCTCAGGATACCAGTCCCTATGGAAGAGGAAATGTTTGTTTATGCCCTTGATAGTACTTGATGGGGCTTTTAATAGGCTTCCCTTTCATTCAGGTTACATCTTTTTAAGTACAATTAAGAAGAAAGCACTTGGGAAAAGAATTCTTGTACTGAGCACTTACTGTATACTGACCACTGTTTCTGTCCCAGCACCCTCATCTAAAAGATCCAGAGAAATGCATACATAATTTCACCTTCTTTATTCCTCAGAACAACCTCATAAGGTAGACCTACCAGTCTCCACTAATAATACATGGAAAATACATGAAAGAAACATGAAAGTGCACAGAAGAAAAGAAAGCTAGGGAGAGGAACAGCACACAGGGGAGAGCGGCTGTAAGGGTAAGTGTTACAGATTTCAGTTTAAATAGTGGAATCTGATAGTTGAGCAATGACTTGAGAGAGACCTGGAAAGCCTTTGCTTAAAAATAATAACACCAGTTACTCTAATGAAACACTGGATGCCATGTCTTAATGCAGCACCGGGCATCAAGGTTTTGTCCTGCAGTTTTACACAGCACTCCAGCCCAAATTAGTGCTGTGGGGAAGGAAATTCTGACCAAATAACAGGATAGAGGGGTAACAGAGCTTGCTGAGGTTTCACATAACCACAAGTCACACAGTGTAGACTTTTGGCTGACACTGATATAAAGAGTAATAAAATTTTATGTGGCAATATGTATTCAACACCCTTTGCCATAGGCATTTACGTAGTAAGGATGGCAAATTTTCTATTCAAAAAACAAATCTGTATTTGGGGAAGTTCAAGAGTTGGTTTGCTGATGAGGTATGTATGTTTTTGGTCAGAGTTAAGGTCTGAAGCTCTTTGGGAGAAATCAGGACATCAGAACACAAAGGCAGAACCCATCGTCTTCCAGGCAAGTCCAACTGAAACCATTGCACATGGGCCTGTGTGTGTGTCTGAGTGTGCACACATACAGCAGTGAGGACTTGCCCTCCCCACACTAAGGCTCAGCAGTGAGGGTGCCTCATCTGCCTGTTTGCATTGGGAATAGCCCACTGCCCAGATGACACTAATGAATCCCAGTCCCTGTTCTTCATCCCACTGCACATGTTGAAGAAATAGAGGAAAACAATGCATTATCAAGAAACTAAATTAAGCACCACAGGTACGCTCTCCTTAGGACTAAGGTCAAAGAGGACCTTGGGGACTCATGAAAATGTTCAGTTTCCTTTCAGAATCTCAGAGGGTTCTTGGAAGCATGATGCAATGCCAGGAATAATTTTTCTGAGATCTTTGCCTCTTCAGAGATGGTTTCCCTGGGAGCTGCATTTCCACTGCATCCGGGTTTTATTTCAAGTGCACCAGGGCTTCTCTAAAGCTGTTTTGACTGTTGACTTGCTCCTATACAAGCAGGGAAAAACACAAAGCAATATTCTGGATTAAGTTATTTTGTTGCAGGTCTTTTATCTACTTGGTTAAATTTATTCCTAGGTACTTTATTTTTTTCTTGCTATAGTAAATGGGATTTCTCCTCTAGTTTCTCTTTCTGATATTTCATTGTTGCTGCACAAAAATTTCATTGATTTCTGAATATTGACCTTGTATCCCACTACTTTGCCAAATTTACTCATTAAGTCAATAGTTTTTTGGTGGAGACTGTAGGGTTTTCTAGGCGCACTATCATGTCATCTGCAATAATGACAGTTTTCCTTCCTTCTTTCCAATTTGGATGACTTTTTGTTCTTTTCTTGTTTGATTGCTGTGGCTAGAACTTCCAGTACTATGTTGAATAAGAATGGTGAGAGAGTACACCCTTGTCTTGTTGCTGATCTTAAGGGGAAAGCTTTTATTTTTTTCCCACTGAGTATAATGTTGCCTGTAGGTTTCTCATATATGGCTTTTATTGTGTTGAGGTGTGCTCCCTTTAGCTCACTTTGCTGATGTTTTTATCATAAATGGGCATTGGATTTTATCAAAATCTTTTTCAGCATCTATTGATTTCATCATGTGATTTTTGTCCTTAATTTTGCTTATGTGGAGTATTACATTAATTAATTTGTGAACATTGTACCATCCTTGCATCCCTGTGATGAATCCCACTTGACATGGTGTATGATTTTTCTAATGTATTTCTGAGTCTGGATATGCAGTGTATTGTTGAGGATTTAAGCATCTATGTTCATCAGCAATCCTGGCCTGTAGTTTTGTTTCTTTGATTGGTCTTTACCTGGTTTTGGAATTAGAATGACACTGGCCTTGTAAAAAGAGTTTGGGAGTTTTCCCTCATCTTGAATTTTTTGGAACAGTTTGAGGAGATGGCAGTTGGTTCTTTCTTAAATATTTGGTAGAATTCAACTGTGAAGCCTTCTGATCCAGGGTTTGTGTGCTGGGAGTTTTTGATTACCACTTCAATTTCACTAGTTGTTACCAGTGTATTCTGGCATTCTGCTTCGTCTTGATTCAGTTTTGGAAGATTGTATGTTTCAAGAAATTTCTCCATTTCACCCAGGTTGTCCTGTTTCTTGGCATTTAGTTGTTCATATTAATTTCTTACAATCCTTTGTATTTCTGTGGTGTCAGTTGTAACTTCTCCTCCTTCATTTCTGATTTTATTTATTTGTGTCCTCCCTCTTTTTCATGCTGAGTCTCTTTAAAAGCTTTTCAATTTTATATACCTTTTCAAAGAACCAGCTCCTGGATGTCCTGATCCTTTGAATTGTTCTTTTAGTCTGTGTGTCATTTCATTCTGCCCTGTTCTTGATTATTTCCTTCCTTCTCTTTGCTATGGCCTTTGTTTGTTGTTGTTCCTCTAGTTCTTGTAGATGCAGGGTTAGGTTGTTTATTTGAGATTTTTCTATCTTCTTTATGTAGGACATTAACCATTTCTTTCAATATGAAGTCAAACTTATGTTCCTAGGATCAAACTCTACTTCAAAATTATATGAAACTATTTTTGTGTTATGTTGGATTTCTTTAGGCCAGTGTTTCCAGGTGTTTTTTTGCATGTAAATTCATGAAGCGTATTGGTGTATACATATTTTTCTAGTAACATTTTCATCCAGTTTAGGTTATCAGAGGCAGTACAATTTCCTCTGGTGAGCCAAGATTTCAGTCACTAATAATCATGTCACCAGACTTATCCCTAGACTCAGGCAACCCATTAGTGCTGCTGAGAACCCACCATCAGGCTGCTATGAGCCTGAGAGATTGGAACACATGGTGACTTTGCACACGTGTTTTCCCAGTGGCTCCTTTTCCATTTGTAGATTCACTGGGCCTGCAGTTAAGGCAAGAGCTGACACTTACAAAGGCCTCTGTACCTCACAAAGACCCTTCACACACACCATGTGCTAATCAATCCTCACAAAGCATTAAGATTGTATCCTGTTTTTCATTTTAAAGATAATAAAGCTGAAGTATGTATGAGTCACCAAAAGTCACAGAGCAAGAAATGCATTTTTAACAAAGTTTAACAGGTCACATAGTAAGAAATGCATGGAACCAAATCAACAAAAGAAAAAAGGAAGCAAAATATAACTGGGAGCCCTGGCTGGCATAGCTCAGTGGATTGAGCATGGGCTGCGAACCAGGCATCGCAGGTTCGATTCCCTGTCAGGGCACATGCCTAGGTTGCAGGCCATGGCTCCCAGCAACCGCACATTGATGTCTGTCTGTCTGTCTGTCTGTCTCTCCCTTCCCTCTCTAAAAAATAAATGAATAAAATCTTAAAAAAACCTTATGTGCAGATGGAGATAAAATATCTACTTAGATTTTTAAAAAATATATAACTGGAGACATTGAAATAAGAAGAATCTGACAGTAACCAGAGGGGAAGTGGAAGGGATTAATGAGGAAACAGGGGAAGGGTTTTCAGGAACAACTATAAAGGACACATGGACAAAACCAACGGGGCATGGAAGCAAGGAAAGGAGGGAGGTTTGGCAGGGGTGGTGGCGGGAGGTAGGGAGTAAACACAGACAAGTGTAACTGGACAATAAAACAATTTTTTTTGGAAAAGGAAAACATTCCTAGATAAAAAAGAAAGGAAGAAAGGAAGAAAGAAAGAAAAGAAATGCATTCTATGGCAGTCTTTTGTCTTCCATTTTCAAAGTTCATGATCTTTCCTCTACCAATTCATGCATTTTTCAACATTTCTAGAGGATTCTGGGGCCTCAAACACTATTGGAAAAATGTGATTAAAAAATTTTGGCAAAAGACATGTGGCAGGGAGCAAAATTTAATGTCAAAAGAGGAGAAGTTTGAGGACATAAATCAGGAATGAAAGTTGAATCTGTCACAAACATAAAGAGCTCACTAGGGTAACTGTCCCAGTCAAGTTTTGGATCTCCAGCGCCACCCACACAACAAAATTAAGGCCTCTGATGCATGTAAGCAAACTCATACTACATTCAACACCAAGTAAATGGGCGTCCTCACAGCACTCCCTCCCACCTCATCTCCAGGCTCCCCCTGCACACACCTCATTAATGAGAGGGCAGTATAAAACCACGAGGCTCCACCTACTTGTAGAAAGCAGCCTGGCCTGACCAGCAGTTGAATCCTATCCACAATAAACCCTGCCTGTCATGTCCTGGCCCATATCCTTGTATGTTATTTAGGGATTCAATTTTTGCTCCTTGAACAGATACTCCCAAGGCTGGAACTACAGACACCCTCTCAGAGCCAGCTGCCTGATGCTGTTGTGTGCTCACTCTGGCCATCCTGACTGATGCGCATGTGCACATTCAGCAACATCATGTCACTTGCACACACAACTGCATAGCACATGCTCACAGGTGCCACATTGGTTTGCCAGAAGGGCACACCTTCTGGATTATGCTGGTACATCCCTTGGATCTGATGGTCAGGGTCATAGCTGAAGACTTCCCCTTGTTGCTGATGTCTCTGGGATCTTCTCAAGAGATCTGCCCTATGGAGTTGGTGCCATGGTCTACTTTCAAATTGTGAGCCACAGTGTGAAAAACCCTTGTCTGAAACTGTACTTTGGAGATCAATCAACAGGGTCAGAAAATTTGGGAAAGATCATCTAAAGTTATCATTTCCTGGATTTTTCATTCAAAAATTTAGAAACACCCCCCATTACCCCCAAGCATATGTTAGAGATACCCACAACTAAAAGAGAACTGTGCGGTATAGCAACTGCCTCAACATTCTTTGTTTCACTTAAGTCTCCTTCTACATTACTTTGTTTTGAAACTGCTTAGTGATCTTGGCTCTTTTCTTGACATTGAAAGTGTCCTAAGCTGATAAAACACAGATGTGCTTTGCACAGACTGCTCTACAAGAGCACTTCACTTTCCCCATGCTTTTGTGGTCTGTATTACTAGGCAACTCCTATCCTTGGGATCCAGTTCTCTCTTTTTGGGCTAATCAGTTTCACCAGAAGGCCATGCTCCAGTCTCTTAAGAGGTCATGTTAGGGTGCATAATAATCTTAAGGAAATCCTTTCTATATTATTTCCTTTTAGTTTAGTTTAGTTTAGTTTAGTTTAGTTTAGTTTATGTATGTGCTCCTGGGCTTCCCTCCTCCCCAGCTCACTCCTCCCCACTTGCCAACTCCAGGATGCCTGGGAGGTGTGCTGAGCCTCGCTGTTGATTTAAGCTACCCAGAACTAGCAGCAAATTCAACATCCTAGTCAGGTCCAGCCTTTCCTCTCAATATCACAAACAAACTCTTGGCTGAAAATCCCTTATGATCTCATGGAACCAGCACTGGGCGTATTGTGTGTCACTGATGGTTGTCACACGGTGCATCAACACACACTTTTTCAGCCTCGTAGGGTCTCACTTCCGTGTTCTCACGGGGTTTACCTGGAATGCTTCCTAGCAAATCACTTCCATGTAAGCCTTCATCTCATGGACTTTGGGGAACCTAATCCAAGACTGGTGGGAAGGAAGCAAAACGAAGGGTAGAGAAGACTGCACACAAGAGAAAGGGGGAGAAAAAGCATTCCCGGGGAAAATTAAACTCCCGACTTTCTAGAAGGAAAACTGTTGGAATTCAGGATGCTCGGTAAAGAAAGTTCAAAAATAAAGAAAAATGTCAGAGTTTACACCTCAGGAAATGAGGTGCTCTTAGGATCGTTCAGCATGGCTGCTGCTTGGCTCAAAGAGATCCTGGTTCTGGGTGGTTGCTCCCCAGGCAGGAGGAGCAGCATCACTGGGGATCTTCTTAGGAATGAGAAGTCTCAAGTCCTATCCGAGACCTACCAGATCGGAAACTCTGTGGATGGGGCCTAGAATCTGTGTTTCAGCACATCCTCCGTGTGTTTCAGATTCATCTAAGAACCACCAGTGTAGTTCCTGGTCCCAGGACACGAGCTAAAGTAAAGTGTTTTCCTGACCCGTAGGGAAGAAAGAGGAGCTTCTACTTCTGCCTCAGGAGGGAGGAAAATAAGAATGAGTATGCACCACATGAAGATGGTCGGTTGTAATGCTCATGGCTACAAAATCCAACTGCTTGTCAGTAGGTGCTGAATAAAGAGTTTGATGAGAGCAGGTGTGTTGCACGTGCCATGGTTGATGCTGCTGTGGTTACAGAAAGACACATTGACCTTTGACATTGGGTGGGTCATGACACCCCCGATATCTGTTCCTACACAAACCAAGTGTTGGCAGAGAACAGACCTGAGAGACAGATGCCATAGTGACATCAAGCCATGAGTATTAAAACAGTGGTCACTAACCAAAAAGGAGCAGGAGAAAAGTGTCTTGCCCTTAAAATTAGTGATGCTGTTCCTATGTGATATAGAGTTCATTATCATTTTAAGTAAAATGGCAAAAATAGAGAAGATCCTCTATTATTCACTTTGTTTTTAAAAATATAATTTATTTCCTTTTACTTTACAACTACAGTTGATGTACAATATCATGTTAGTTTCAGGTGTGCAACCCCATCATTAGACATTTACACAACTTATGAAGGGATCACCTCAATAATCTAGTCCCCATCTGGCACCATACATAGTCATGACAGAAGTATTGACTGTATTCCTGTGCTGTACTTTGTGTCCCCATGACTATTCTGCAACTACCAATTTGTACTTCCTAGTCCCTAAATCCCTTCACCTTTCTCACTCTTTCCCCCAAACTGTCTGATCTCACAGCCATCAAAATGTTCTCTGCATTTCTGAGTCTCCTTTTCTGTTTGTTGTTCATTTTGTTTTTTAGATTCCACAAAGAAGTGAAATCATCTGGCATTTGTCCTTCTCTGTCTGACTTATTTCACTCAGGATAATATCCTCTAGGACCACCCATGATGTTAGGGTGCAGGAACTCATTCTTTTTTGTGGCTGAATCATATTCCATTGTATGTCTGCACCTCTTCTTCCTTCACTCATTTCTTGATGGACACTCAGGTTGCTTCCATATCTTGGCCATTGTAAATAGTGCTGCAACGAATGTACAAGTTTCTTTGGATAAACACCCACAAGTGAAGTTTCTGGGTCCTTCTTTGTCTCTTGTTTAGTCTTTGTTTTAAAGTCTATATTTTCTGGAATATGCACTGCTCTCACAGCTTTTTTGGCTTTCCTCTGTTTCCATTTTCATGTACTACATTTTTCCATCCCATTACCTTCTGTCTGTGTGAGTCTTTTCATCTGAAGAGGGCAAATGGAAGGGTCTTGTTTTGTTATTCATTAAGCCACTGTATGTCTTTCAATGCAGCACTAATTCATTTTCACTTAAAGCAGTTATGGATGAATATGTATTTGTTGCCATTTATTATTCACATTTCTAATCTTTTTTATTCTTTTTTTTTTAAGTTTTCCTTTCTTTAGTTTTAGAGAGAGGGGAAGGAAAGGAGAAAGAGAAATATCAATGTCTGGTTGCCTTTCACCCACCCCCTACTGGGGACCTGGCCTGCAACCCAGACCTGTGCCCTGACTGGGAAGTGAACTGTCAACCTTCGTCGGGTTTGAAGCTTGTGTAAAATCCACTGAGCTACACCAGCCAGGGCTTTTTTACTCAGTTTAAAGAAGTCCCTTTAATATTTCTTTTTCTTCTATTTTCTTTCTGTATTTATTGAATTTATTGGGGTTGACATTAGTTAATAAAATTATGTAGGTTTCATGTGTACATTTCTATAACACATCATCTGTATGTTGTATTGTGTGTTCACCACCCCAAGTCAAGTCTCCTTCCATCACCACTTATGCCCTCTCTCACTCTGTGCCTTCTTCACTCTGGTAATAATGCTGTTATTGTCTGACTATGAGTTTTTTTCATTTTTTGCTTAATTCCTTCACCTTTTCTCCCAGCAACCCCCTCTTCTCCTCTGATGGCTGTCAGTCTCTTCTCTGTATCCATGATTCTGTTTCTATTTTGTTGAAATCACATGGTAATTTGTCTTTCTCTAACTGGTTTATTTCACTTACCCTAATACTCTACAGGTCCATCCATGCTGTCCCAAAAGGTAAGATTTCCTTCTTTTTTATAGCCAACTAGTCCACTGGGTGAATGTACCACTTTTTTATCCACTCATCCACTGATGGACACTTGGAATCCTAGCAATTGTAAATAACGCTGCCGGGAACACCAGAGAGCATAAATTCTTTGAAATAGTGCTTCTTTGGATATATTGCCAGATTTGTAATTGCTGGGTTTAAGGCAGTTCCACTTCTTACTTTTCTGAGGCAACTCCATACTGCTTTCCAAAGTGGCAAGGCAGAAGATCACTATATGAATGATACACACTTTTAATCACTTATTATTCCATAAGTCCATAATTGCTACATTTTAAAAGGAATACAGGAATTAATGGACGCCCAGTAATTGTGAAAACTTTCCTCTAATACATGGAGTTAATTGAATGATGCAACTTTTCCTAACATTTATTTTAATTAATGCTATGTATTTTCTCATAAAAGTGATATGATATATAGTGGGCTTTTTAATGCTATGTTCCTAGTATGGATGTGTTAGCTGTTTTGGTTTGATTTTTTATTCTGGTAAGATCATTTAACATGAGATTTATCCTCTGAACAATTTGTAAGTGGACAATACAGTACTGTTAACTAGAGGCTCTCCATTGCACAGCAGATCTCTGGAACTTACTCATCTGCATAACTGAAGCTTCATATGTGTTGAAAAACTGAAGAGGGCATAACACCTTGAAATTTTATTTCATTTTATTTTAATCATTGTTCAAGTACAGTTTTCTCCCTTTTACTACCATTCGAGCCTGCCCACTCATCCCTCCCAGCTTACCTCCCATTACCACCCTCCCCCTAGTTTTTGTCCATGTGTCCTTTAAATTTGTTCCTGTAAACCCTCCCATTCTCCCCTGAAATTCTCTCTTCTCTTGCCTCTGGTCACTGTGAGCCTGTCCTCTATTTCAGTGTCTTTGACTAGATTTTGCTTGTTTCTTTGTTTTGTTCTTTAGGTTCCTGTTAAAGGTGAGATCATAGGTATTTGTCTTTCACTGCCTGGCTTATTTTGCTTAGCATCATGCTTTCCAGCTTCATCCATGCTGTTGCAAAGGCTAGGAGCTCCTTCTTTCTTTCTGCTGCATACAATTCCATTGTGTAAATGTACTATAGTTCTTTGATTCATTCATTTACTGATGGGCATCTAGGTTGCTTCCAGCATTTAGCTATTGTAAATTGTGCTGCTATGAACATGGGGGTGCAAAGGTTCTTTTGTACTGCCACCTTAAATTTGGATCAAAAAGAATGACTGCTTCCACCTGGTGGCCTGAGGCCTAGATTTCAGGATAGTAATTGAGTCACATACACAGGAGGTGAACCTCAGGTTCTAGGATGCCTTGAAAATCAGATGTGAAGTCTCATTGGCATGGATTGGTCAGATTTTAAAATATAAGTGCATCTGAATAGGGATGTTACACTCCAACACTGGAGTAGAAAGAGAGGCATGGGCAAAAATTGCATAAATAATATACAAAAGTAGCCACGAGACTACAAATGTGGAGAAGAAAGAAGCACTGGTCACTCTCCTTAATTTTGGACATAAAAGGGGGAGGGAATAGCAAAGGGAATTTTTTTTAGAGTAAAAGCAGACTGGCACATGTTTACAGGCAGAAGAGTCTGTAGAGGTGGGGTGATTAAAGATCTAAGAAAGATGAGAAAATTTTGAGGGAACAAATTCCAAAGAAGATGAAAAGAAGTTGTCAGAATTCAACATCTTTACATGTTTTTAAAATACTTATCTGAATAGGGAATGACAGATACTTCTTGAAGATGATTAAAAATATATATAATCCATAGCAACATCAGCAGTGTAATTAGGAAACTCTAGAAGCATTCTTAATCACTTCTACCAAAACCAAGATGACTATAGTCTTCAGTATTATTTAACAATGTGTTAAAGAAAGTGTTAGAAAATGCAATGATAGAGGCAAATGGAAGAAGAGGTATGCTAATTAGAGAAAAAGAGGTAAGATTATCTTTAATTATAAAATATTTTATTACATATTTGGAAAACCTGAAAGAATTCATGGAAAGAATTCTACAAATAGTAATTACTTTACAAAGTATAAAATTAGGATAGAATTCAATAAAATTCATACATACAAATAAATAATAATCAGAAGATGCAATGAAAGATAAAACTCTTGTTACAGTTGCAAAAGTAAAATAAAATTCCCATGCATAAATGTAATAAAATGTGCAAAAAATAGATGACAAAAATTATAAAACACTCCTAGGAGATACTGAAGTTTGCCCCACAGAAAGTGGAGAGACATACCACACATCAAGATTGGAAGTCTCGAGATCCAAAGAGGTTAATATTCCTTAAAAGTTTACTTACAAATTTAAGATGCAGACAATAAATATGCCTTTAAGTTATTTTGCAGAAGTAGAGAGTTTAATTATAAAGGTTGAAGTTAAACATCAATAGCCAAGAAAACCATAAAAAAAGAACAACATGTGGAAAGTTACCTTCAAGATATGAAACATTTTAAAGCTTCTGTAATTCCAGCAGTGTGGTATTGGCTTATAAATACACTGACAAACCAATAGAACACAATGGAGAACACAGAAATAGCCCAGGTGCCTATGAAACCTTGTATGTTATGAAGGCAACAGCTCATACCAGTGGGGGGAAAATAAACTTTTTAATAAATGGCAATAGAACTACAAAATGGTCTTCTGGAAAGTATATAGTTAGAAAGTATATAGTATATAGAAAGTACATAGTGAGGAATATATCTGTTCCTCACACCATACACTGATAAAACTTCTACAATGATCAGATATTCAAATATAAAAATATAAAACCATACAATCACATTATGATAAAAATGAGTGACTTTCTTTATAACCTAAGAGGAGAGAAAATATTTCTATCATCAAAATACTGGAGACAATAGAAGATTAATAAATTTAATTTTAAAAACGTATCTTAAGAACTGTCAAAAGCCAAATCACAAATTACAGGAAAATATGCAACTTATACCTCAAACACAAAGCTATTATACCCAATATGCACTCCTCCAAAAAGTTGAGAAGGTCAAAATCCAGCAGAAACATGAGGAAAAGCTATGAAGAGACAGTCCATAAAAGAAGTCGTAACACCAACACTCATTAAATACAGGAAACCATCTCCCATGGTTCTTAAAATTAAAGAAATGCAAATTATAATAATAGTTAAACACTACTTCTCATCCATCAGGATGGAAATTTAAAAAATTCTGACACTACACCATGCTGAACAGACTGCAAGAAAGTAGGCACTCCCATTTATTGCTGAGGGGGAATATAAATGTCAAATTCCACCCCCCTACACTCCCGGACACCACCACCCCCACCCTACCCACAAATCCAGAGTCAATACAAGCTCATTCAAAATCACAGAAGGTACTTTTATAGGAATTTACAAGCTGATTCTAGAATTCATATGGAAACTCACAGGTCCTAAAGTAGCCAAGACAACTGTGAAAGAGGAGAATGAAAATCAAGTACTTATACTAACTGATTTAAAAAATTATTATAAAGCTACAGTAATCAAAACTGTATGGTATTGGCATCAAGATAGACAAATAGATGAAAACAAACACACACAAATAGAATCAACTGATTTTTAACAGAGGTAAAAGAACAATCACTGGATATTTATGTGCAAATACACACATGCCCCCAAACCCCACTTTGATCCATATACAAAAAAATTAACTCATAAAATTTTCACATTGTTTTTCTGGCTGCAGCAAAAGCAATGAATAATTTCTTAAACAGGACATAGCCCTAGTCATGAAAGGCAAAGTTGAAAAATCAAACTTCATTACAATAAAAAATATTGGCTATCAAAAGATATCATTCAAGATATATTCATTGTCTACCTGGGAAGGTAGACAGAGGCAGGAAGATGACTGCATATGTATGCATGTATTATCCACAGATACATATATATTATCTACAGATACACAAACACAAACATGTGTGTGTGTGTGTGTGTGTGTGTGTGTATATATATATATATATATATATATATATATATATATCTTACATGCATTTTAAAATCCCTTCAATACAATAGGAAAATAACTAGCCTATGTTTTAATGAGCAAAAGACATGAATAATTTCTTCAGAGAAGATGTCCAAACAGCCAGTAAGTATGTAAAAAGGTGTTCAACATCATTACTTATCAGGAAAAAAGTTTAAACAAAAAGGCATTCCCCGTCCATACCAGAATAAAAATACATTTTTGCATGTGGGAGAAAACAAGGATAAAATAAAAATACCAAGGATTAACAAGGATGTAGAACAACGGGAATCCTCAGGCATTGTTGATAGCAATGCAAATTGAATCAAACATTAGAAAACAGTTTGGCAGTGATGTTTATGAAAACTGCACATAAGCCTACTCCAGTGTCCAGCACATCCACATATAGGCATAATCCAAAAGCAATATTTGCTTATTCAATCAAAATATACACTCAAACTCTTTCTAAATGCTTTATCAATAATAGGCAAAAACTTGAAGCTATCTAATTTTATTAATAGGCTAAATAATTGTATATTCAATAAACAAATGGGACCTCATCAAAATAAATAGCTTCTGCAGAGCTAAAGAAAACAGTATCAAAATAAAATGGGAACCAACTGTATGGGAAAACATATTTTCTAATGATACCTCAGACAAGGGTTTAATCTCCAAAATATATAAAGAACTTACACGACTCCACTCTAAGAAGACAAGCAACCCAATTAAAAAATGGGCAAAGAACTTGAACAGACACTTCTCCAAGGAAGACATACAGAGGATCCAAAGACACATGAAACGACGTCCAATACCGCTAGCTATCAGAGAGATGCAAATTAAAACCACAATGTGATACCACCTCACACCAGACAGAATGGCCATCATAAACAAAGCAACAAACAACAAGTGTTGGAGAGGTTGTGGAGAAAAGGGGTCTCTAGTGCACTGTTGGTGGGATTGCAGACTGGTACAACCACTATGGAAAACAGTATGGTATTTTCTCTAAAAACTAAAAGTGGATCTGCCTTTCGACCCTAAATTCCACTGCTGGGACTATATCCCAAGAACCCTAAAACACCAATACAAAAGAACCTTTGCACCCCCATGTTCATAGCAGCACAATTTACAATGGCTAAGTGCTGGAAGCAACCAAGATGCCCATCAGTAAATGAATGAATCAAAGAACTATAGTACATTTACACAGTGGAATTGTATGCAGCAGAAAGAAAGAAGGAGCTCCTAGCCTTTGCAACAGCATGGATGAAGCTGGAAAGCATGATGCTAAGCAAAATAAGCCAGGCAGTGAAAGACAAATACCTATGATCTCACCTTTAACAGGAACCTAAAGAACAAAACAAAGAAACAAGCAAAATCTAGTCAAAGACACTGAAATAGAGGACAGGCTCACAGTGACCAGAGGCAAGAGAAGAGAGAATTTCAGGGGAGAATGGGAAGGGTTTACAGGAACAAATTTAAAGGACACATGGACAAAAACTAGGGGGAGGGTGGTAATGGGAGGTAAGCTGGGAGGGATGAGTGGGCAAGCTAGAATAGTAGTAAAAGGGAGAAAACTGTACTTGAACAATGATTAAAATAAAATTAAAAAATAATTGTATATTCACATGATAGATACTACACAGCAATATAAAAATCTACCCATATATACTACAATATAGATGTACAGGACAGGCTTTATGATGAAGAAAAGAGGCCAGAAACAATTGAGTACCTGTTTATATGAAGTTCAAATACAGACAACATTCTACAATGATAAAAGTCAGAACAGTGGATAGCTATGGGGGATGAGGTGCAGGGCAGGTTATATTTATTAGAAAGATGGAAATATTCTACATCTTGATCTAGGTTATGGTTACATATACATAAGCAAAAGTTTAATGAGCTATACAGTTAAGATTTGTGGACTTTGCTATATGAAAGTTACAACACAAAATTTTCAAAAGGACGTTTCTCTATTCTTTCCTGACCTACATTGAATAGCATATTCAATACACCAACCCCAACCCCAACTCCTAAATTCTAGGTTCCCTAAATTCAGGCACATACAGGGTCCAGCACAAAAATACCCCTTTGATTACATAAAAATCTTTTATTACAAAATAATAAGCATGTACTTCTGTAACACAAAATACCACACTCCAGCACGCCATATGACACTTTAGGTGAAATGTTCAAATTGCCGTCCATCTCTTGTGAGACATTCACATACCCTACCAACCACACTCAGTGGTGCTACCTCTGCTTCACCCTGTATTTCATCTCATCTCATTCCTCTCTTCAGAAGCTTATTCTTTCCTTTTTGGCAGCATTGAACAGAATCAAAAGGCAGAACAAACTTAACAGTTCTTCCAATTTCCCCTACATCCCAATGGAATGGACTTGCCTAAGGAACAGCCAGGTAAGTCAAAATGTTTCCCCCAGCACTTCATTTGTCATTGCTTCTCTGAGAAATTTTACCAATAATAGAGAGTTTAGATAAAAATTGTTCTTTTGAATTTTAATATAAAGCTCTATTTCCCATTTCATAATATGGTGGCTTTATGAACTTATCCCGAGCTCACCATTTCTTACCCATATGCCTCTGTTATTAGAACATCGAGGCTACCTGCAATGCCTGACAATTCCATAGCAATTGCCTCTCTTAATAAGCAGCAGCTTGGTGCTGCCTGGCAGGTGACCATGGACCCAGGGCCAGCTAGTGCTCTGTTCCATCCTCTAGACCAGTGTCATCCAATAGAAATATAATTAAACCACCTATAAATTCTAAACTTTCTAGTAGGTCCCTTAAAAATAAACAAATAGATTCATTTTAAAGACATATTTTGTTTAACACTATATGTTCAAAATGTTATCATTTCAACATGTAATCAAGTAAGAAAGCATCCATGAGATTATTTTTCATATTCTTCAAAGATTTGGTGTGTATATCACGCTTACTTTGCTCACTTACACTGTCTCAATTTGCATGTCCACATTTCAGTTGCTCAATACCACACATGACTCGTGACTACCAGTTCAGATAGCACAGCTCCCAATGACCTTGGACCACAACCAAGATAACCCTTGCAATGAGACTCCAAATTATGTCTGAGCCTTGAAATAATATGATGCCTCCACTCAGCATCTTTCTACCCTATAAAATTCCATTTCTCTCCCCTGGAAGTCCTAATTCACTAGTCCTAATTCACTAACCCATGTCCCTGGTCCTCCACTCACCAACTGGGTGGTCACCATACTTGCCTTCTGAGAAACCTAAAACACGACCCATTAACACACTAAGAAATTCATCAGACACTGATCTTGTCATTTTGCCAAGACCAACTCAAAAAAATTTTTTCACCTCCTATTCTCTTGCAAAATGTGATGGATTAACATTATTTTGTGAAAGTAGTATGAAATTACTGTCAATCCATTATTCATTTACAGGTACTGTGTCAACTATCATGTGAAATGACATCTTCCTAGAAAGAGATGAGGCAAGAAAACATGGCATAAAGGGAAACAAACTGAATTGAGATTCAAGCAGGGATTTCAGTCCCTGCTCTGCCACCAGGTAGTTTCATATTTTCAGACTAGATGAAGTGATTCTGAATCCTAATTCAATACTGCATACTGTATAATTGCAGAAAATATTTTCATAAAATAAAGAAGGAAGAGTTGGGGTGATGATGAGAGAGAATAAATCCATTTGGGAAAGAGAGTTAAAATTTCCTTTCAATATAGAACCCAAAAGCACGAAGTTTGAATTCCTTATTGATGATGATGATAAAATAATAACAGCACTCTAATTAAAAAATTCTGATTCCTTTACTCAATTTCCAATTTTTTTTCAAGAGAAACTTATTCTGCCCAAGGTTTTTTTCATGGCTAATTTGACATCCTTGTTCCTCAGGCTGTAGATTAGTGGGTTCAGCATGGGCATCACAATGGTATAGAACAGAGTACACACTTTCCCCTGGTCAAGGGGTACAGCAGAAGGTGGTTTAAGGTATCCAAAAGTTCCTGATCCAAAGAAGAGACAAACTGTCATTATGTGAGAACTGCAGGTACGAAAGGCTTTGGATCTGCCCTCAGTAGAACTAATGTGGAAAATGCTGGAAAGAATGAAGCCATAAGAGAGAAAAATGGTCACAATGCACACCCCAATGCCAAAGCCCACAAAAGTGAAGACCACCAGCAAATTCATGTAAGAGCTATTGCAGGAGAGTTCAAGGAGGGGAAGGATGTCACACATATAATGATTGACAAGGTTGTCTGCACAAAAGGTCAGAAACAGTATATTACTTGTATGAGCTAAAGCCGCCAAAAGCCCCATCCCATAGACACCCAGCAAAAGAAATAGACACACCTGAGGAGACATGGTGACCGTGTACAACAGTGGTTTACAGATGGCCACATAGCGGTCATATGCCATGGCTGACAGGATGAAACATTCACAAACAACAAAAAAACAGAAGAAGAAGAGCTGAGTCATACACCCTGTGTAGGAGATGATGTTCTTCTTTGAGACAAAACTCATCAGCATTTTGGGGATGATGGTAGAGGAGTAACTGAAGTCAATGAAGGACAAGTTGAAGAGGAAAAAGTACATGGGGGTGTGCAGGTGAGAGTTCAGCCCAATGAGTGTCATCAAACCCAGGTTCCCCACCACAGTGACCATGTAGAAGCCCAGAAACAGGAAGAAGAGGGGGAGCTGGAGTCCTGGCTGGTTTGTTAAGCCTGCGAGGATAAACTCTGTCACAGAGGAGGTGTTATCTGCAGCCATCCTCCTCTGGGAGGGTCTCAGAGAGGAAAAGAAAAGAATTGCTCACACAGAGAGAGGAAAACAACCCATTCTTGAGAGTGGTGTTTGAACAGGGAGGTGTGGAACTCAGAGTTGAGATGGCATCTCCTTGTTCCCCCATCTGTTTTTATGGTCTCCACATGGCTTCAACCATCCTAGTAACTCTTGGTGGATGAAAATTGCCTCCAGAGTAAGGGCTCATCCAACTGAGGAGAAAGTCCACAAAGCTCAGCTGGGATGCCCCTGCAACCTTGCAGTGACTCTCCTCTGGTACTGCCTGCCCACTATAGCCCTTGACCAAGTTTTGTGTGACCTGGGCCCTCCTCTGTAGTGCTGTTGAGAAGCAGAAGCCAATTGACCTAGACCTTCCACCTTTGGTCAGTGCTGGTCACCACAGGAAGATGAGGCTTTGTTGCCCAGAGTCTTTACTGGGAATGCCGTGGAAATGTTATGTGAAAATAATACCAAAGTTATAAGGCAAAGATATCAAATAACCTAAGAAAAAAGAAACATTTGCTGAGCACTAACTATGCTAATGGCACTGTTCTAAGTGCTCTGGGGCATTTTGATTAAACCCATTGAACAGCTGAGGACACTGAGCACAGTCCCAGTCCTTCTAAGTGGCAGCAGAAGGGGAACTCAGGCTGTCTGGCTCCGGGGTTGGAGCTTCATACCCTAATCGCTCTGCTAGATGACAGAGCAGGTCAGACAGGCACTCACCCTCCTTCTGCCTGCAGCCACAGTGCTGGACTCTACTGGCTCCCACCCATCTCTCTCATGGAGACTCAGATGGCCCTGGTGACAAGAAGGGGACAACTCAGAGCTCAGACCACTTTGCTTCTTCTGTCTCTCTCCTTTAAAATTCAAAGCCTTTAGTTTGTCTTGGTTCTCCTGTTAAGCTGAAGAAGATGGTCTCTGACATTCTTTGTCCCGAGCTTCCAGGTCAGCTTCCAGGGATGAAACAGCACTTTTACAACATCCATGGATAACCAGAGACTGAAGAGTATTTTTCTAGATTACAGACCACAGTACGTAGTTACAGGGGCTCCCTCAGGATACCAGTCCCTATGGAAGAGGAAATGTTTGTTTATGCCCTTGATAGTACTTGATGGGGCTTTTAATAGGCTTCCCTTTCATTCAGGTTACATCTTTTTAAGTACAATTAAGAAGAAAGCACTTGGGAAAAGAATTCTTGTACTGAGCACTTACTGTATACTGACCACTGTTTCTGTCCCAGCACCCTCATCTAAAAGATCCAGAGAAATGCATACATAATTTCACCTTCTTTATTCCTCAGAACAACCTCATAAGGTAGACCTACCAGTCTCCACTAATAATACATGGAAAATACATGAAAGAAACATGAAAGTGCACAGAAGAAAAGAAAGCTAGGGAGAGGAACAGCACACAGGGGAGAGCGGCTGTAAGGGTAAGTGTTACAGATTTCAGTTTAAATAGTGGAATCTGATAGTTGAGCAATGACTTGAGAGAGACCTGGAAAGCCTTTGCTTAAAAATAATAACACCAGTTACTCTAATGAAACACTGGATGCCATGTCTTAATGCAGCACCGGGCATCAAGGTTTTGTCCTGCAGTTTTACACAGCACTCCAGCCCAAATTAGTGCTGTGGGGAAGGAAATTCTGACCAAATAACAGGATAGAGGGGTAACAGAGCTTGCTGAGGTTTCACATAACCACAAGTCACACAGTGTAGACTTTTGGCTGACACTGATATAAAGAGTAATAAAATTTTATGTGGCAATATGTATTCAACACCCTTTGCCATAGGCATTTACGTAGTAAGGATGGCAAATTTTCTATTCAAAAAACAAATCTGTATTTGGGGAAGTTCAAGAGTTGGTTTGCTGATGAGGTATGTATGTTTTTGGTCAGAGTTAAGGTCTGAAGCTCTTTGGGAGAAATCAGGACATCAGAACACAAAGGCAGAACCCATCGTCTTCCAGGCAAGTCCAACTGAAACCATTGCACATGGGCCTGTGTGTGTGTCTGAGTGTGCACACATACAGCAGTGAGGACTTGCCCTCCCCACACTAAGGCTCAGCAGTGAGGGTGCCTCATCTGCCTGTTTGCATTGGGAATAGCCCACTGCCCAGATGACACTAATGAATCCCAGTCCCTGTTCTTCATCCCACTGCACATGTTGAAGAAATAGAGAAAAACAATGCATTATCAAGAAACTAAATTAAGCACCACAGGTACGCTCTCCTTAGGACTAAGGTCAAAGAGGACCTTGGGGACTCATGAAAATGTTCAGTTTCCTTTCAGAATCTCAGAGGGTTCTTGGAAGCATGATGCAATGCCAGGAATAATTTTTCTGAGATCTTTGCCTCTTCAGAGATGGTTTCCCTGGGAGCTGCATTTCCACTGCATCCGGGTTTTATTTCAAGTGCACCAGGGCTTCTCTAAAGCTGTTTTGACTGTTGACTTGCTCCTATACAAGCAGGGAAAAACACAAAGCAATATTCTGGATTAAGTTATTTTGTTGCAGGTCTTTTATCTACTTGGTTAAATTTATTCCTAGGTACTTTATTTTTTTCTTGCTATAGTAAATGGGATTTCTCCTCTAGTTTCTCTTTCTGATATTTCATTGTTGCTGCACAAAAATTTCATTGATTTCTGAATATTGACCTTGTATCCCACTACTTTGCCAAATTTACTCATTAAGTCAATAGTTTTTTGGTGGAGACTGTAGGGTTTTCTAGGCGCACTATCATGTCATCTGCAATAATGACAGTTTTCCTTCCTTCTTTCCAATTTGGATGACTTTTTGTTCTTTTCTTGTTTGATTGCTGTGGCTAGAACTTCCAGTACTATGTTGAATAAGAATGGTGAGAGAGTACACCCTTGTCTTGTTGCTGATCTTAAGGGGAAAGCTTTTATTTTTTTCCCACTGAGTATAATGTTGCCTGTAGGTTTCTCATATATGGCTTTTATTGTGTTGAGGTGTGCTCCCTTTAGCTCACTTTGCTGATGTTTTTATCATAAATGGGCATTGGATTTTATCAAAATCTTTTTCAGCATCTATTGATTTCATCATGTGATTTTTGTCCTTAATTTTGCTTATGTGGAGTATTACATTAATTAATTTGTGAACATTGTACCATCCTTGCATCCCTGTGATGAATCCCACTTGACATGGTGTATGATTTTTCTAATGTATTTCTGAGTCTGGATATGCAGTGTATTGTTGAGGATTTAAGCATCTATGTTCATCAGCAATCCTGGCCTGTAGTTTGTTTCTTTGATTGGTCTTTACCTGGTTTTGGAATTAGAATGACACTGGCCTTGTAAAAAGAGTTTGGGAGTTTTCCCTCATCTTGAATTTTTTGGAACAGTTTGAGGAGATGGCAGTTGGTTCTTTCTTAAATATTTGGTAGAATTCAACTGTGAAGCCTTCTGATCCAGGGTTTGTGTGCTGGGAGTTTTTGATTACCACTTCAATTTCACTAGTTGTTACCAGTGTATTCTGGCATTCTGCTTCGTCTTGATTCAGTTTTGGAAGATTGTATGTTTCAAGAAATTTCTCCATTTCACCCAGGTTGTCCTGTTTCTTGGCATTTAGTTGTTCATATTAATTTCTTACAATCCTTTGTATTTCTGTGGTGTCAGTTGTAACTTCTCCTCCTTCATTTCTGATTTTATTTATTTGTGTCCTCCCTCTTTTTCATGCTGAGTCTCTTTAAAAGCTTTTCAATTTTATATACCTTTTCAAAGAACCAGCTCCTGGATGTCCTGATCCTTTGAATTGTTCTTTTAGTCTGTGTGTCATTTCATTCTGCCCTGTTCTTGATTATTTCCTTCCTTCTCTTTGCTATGGCCTTTGTTTGTTGTTGTTCCTCTAGTTCTTGTAGATGCAGGGTTAGGTTGTTTATTTGAGATTTTTCTATCTTCTTTATGTAGGACATTAACCATTTCTTTCAATATGAAGTCAAACTTATGTTCCTAGGATCAAACTCTACTTCAAAATTATATGAAACTATTTTTGTGTTATGTTGGATTTCTTTAGGCCAGTGTTTCCAGGTGTTTTTTTGCATGTAAATTCATGAAGCGTATTGGTGTATACATATTTTTCTAGTAACATTTTCATCCAGTTTAGGTTATCAGAGGCAGTACAATTTCCTCTGGTGAGCCAAGATTTCAGTCACTAATAATCATGTCACCAGACTTATCCCTAGACTCAGGCAACCCATTAGTGCTGCTGAGAACCCACCATCAGGCTGCTATGAGCCTGAGAGATTGGAACACATGGTGACTTTGCACACGTGTTTTCCCAGTGGCTCCTTTTCCATTTGTAGATTCACTGGGCCTGCAGTTAAGGCAAGAGCTGACACTTACAAAGGCCTCTGTACCTCACAAAGACCCTTCACACACACCATGTGCTAATCAATCCTCACAAAGCATTAAGATTGTATCCTGTTTTTCATTTTAAAGATAATAAAGCTGAAGTATGTATGAGTCACCAAAAGTCACAGAGCAAGAAATGCATTTTTAACAAAGTTTAACAGGTCACATAGTAAGAAATGCATGGAACCAAATCAACAAAAGAAAAAAGGAAGCAAAATATAACTGGGAGCCCTGGCTGGCATAGCTCAGTGGATTGAGCATGGGCTGCGAACCAGGCATCGCAGGTTCGATTCCCTGTCAGGGCACATGCCTAGGTTGCAGGCCATGGCTCCCAGCAACCGCACATTGATGTCTGTCTGTCTGTCTGTCTGTCTCTCCCTTCCCTCTCTAAAAAATAAATGAATAAAATCTTAAAAAAACCTTATGTGCAGATGGAGATAAAATATCTACTTAGATTTTTAAAAAATATATAACTGGAGACATTGAAATAAGAAGAATCTGACAGTAACCAGAGGGGAAGTGGAAGGGATTAATGAGGAAACAGGGGAAGGGTTTTCAGGAACAACTATAAAGGACACATGGACAAAACCAACGGGGCATGGAAGCAAGGAAAGGAGGGAGGTTTGGCAGGGGTGGTGGCGGGAGGTAGGGAGTAAACACAGACAAGTGTAACTGGACAATAAAACAATTTTTTTTGGAAAAGGAAAACATTCCTAGATAAAAAAGAAAGGAAGAAAGGAAGAAAGAAAGAAAAGAAATGCATTCTATGGCAGTCTTTTGTCTTCCATTTTCAAAGTTCATGATCTTTCCTCTACCAATTCATGCATTTTTCAACATTTCTAGAGGATTCTGGGGCCTCAAACACTATTGGAAAAATGTGATTAAAAAATTTTGGCAAAAGACATGTGGCAGGGAGCAAAATTTAATGTCAAAAGAGGAGAAGTTTGAGGACATAAATCAGGAATGAAAGTTGAATCTGTCACAAACATAAAGAGCTCACTAGGGTAACTGTCCCAGTCAAGTTTTGGATCTCCAGCGCCACCCACACAACAAAATTAAGGCCTCTGATGCATGTAAGCAAACTCATACTACATTCAACACCAAGTAAATGGGCGTCCTCACAGCACTCCCTCCCACCTCATCTCCAGGCTCCCCCTGCACACACCTCATTAATGAGAGGGCAGTATAAAACCACGAGGCTCCACCTACTTGTAGAAAGCAGCCTGGCCTGACCAGCAGTTGAATCCTATCCACAATAAACCCTGCCTGTCATGTCCTGGCCCATATCCTTGTATGTTATTTAGGGATTCAATTTTTGCTCCTTGAACAGATACTCCCAAGGCTGGAACTACAGACACCCTCTCAGAGCCAGCTGCCTGATGCTGTTGTGTGCTCACTCTGGCCATCCTGACTGATGCGCATGTGCACATTCAGCAACATCATGTCACTTGCACACACAACTGCATAGCACATGCTCACAGGTGCCACATTGGTTTGCCAGAAGGGCACACCTTCTGGATTATGCTGGTACATCCCTTGGATCTGATGGTCAGGGTCATAGCTGAAGACTTCCCCTTGTTGCTGATGTCTCTGGGATCTTCTCAAGAGATCTGCCCTATGGAGTTGGTGCCATGGTCTACTTTCAAATTGTGAGCCACAGTGTGAAAAAACCCTTGTCTGAAACTGTACTTTGGAGATCAATCAACAGGGTCAGAAAATTTGGGAAAGATCATCTAAAGTTATCATTTCCTGGATTTTTCATTCAAAAATTTAGAAACACCCCCCATTACCCCCAAGCATATGTTAGAGATACCCACAACTAAAAGAGAACTGTGCGGTATAGCAACTGCCTCAACATTCTTTGTTTCACTTAAGTCTCCTTCTACATTACTTTGTTTTGAAACTGCTTAGTGATCTTGGCTCTTTTCTTGACATTGAAAGTGTCCTAAGCTGATAAAACACAGATGTGCTTTGCACAGACTGCTCTACAAGAGCACTTCACTTTCCCCATGCTTTTGTGGTCTGTATTACTAGGCAACTCCTATCCTTGGGATCCAGTTCTCTCTTTTTGGGCTAATCAGTTTCACCAGAAGGCCATGCTCCAGTCTCTTAAGAGGTCATGTTAGGGTGCATAATAATCTTAAGGAAATCCTTTCTATATTATTTCCTTTTAGTTTAGTTTAGTTTAGTTTAGTTTAGTTTAGTTTATGTATGTGCTCCTGGGCTTCCCTCCTCCCCAGCTCACTCCTCCCCACTTGCCAACTCCAGGATGCCTGGGAGGTGTGCTGAGCCTCGCTGTTGATTTAAGCTACCCAGAACTAGCAGCAAATTCAACATCCTAGTCAGGTCCAGCCTTTCCTCTCAATATCACAAACAAACTCTTGGCTGAAAATCCCTTATGATCTCATGGAACCAGCACTGGGCGTATTGTGTGTCACTGATGGTTGTCACACGGTGCATCAACACACACTTTTTCAGCCTCGTAGGGTCTCACTTCCGTGTTCTCACGGGGTTTACCTGGAATGCTTCCTAGCAAATCACTTCCATGTAAGCCTTCATCTCATGGACTTTGGGGAACCTAATCCAAGACTGGTGGGAAGGAAGCAAAACGAAGGGTAGAGAAGACTGCACACAAGAGAAAGGGGGAGAAAAAGCATTCCCGGGGAAAATTAAACTCCCGACTTTCTAGAAGGAAAACTGTTGGAATTCAGGATGCTCGGTAAAGAAAGTTCAAAAATAAAGAAAAATGTCAGAGTTTACACCTCAGGAAATGAGGTGCTCTTAGGATCGTTCAGCATGGCTGCTGCTTGGCTCAAAGAGATCCTGGTTCTGGGTGGTTGCTCCCCAGGCAGGAGGAGCAGCATCACTGGGGATCTTCTTAGGAATGAGAAGTCTCAAGTCCTATCCGAGACCTACCAGATCGGAAACTCTGTGGATGGGGCCTAGAATCTGTGTTTCAGCACATCCTCCGTGTGTTTCAGATTCATCTAAGAACCACCAGTGTAGTTCCTGGTCCCAGGACACGAGCTAAAGTAAAGTGTTTTCCTGACCCGTAGGGAAGAAAGAGGAGCTTCTACTTCTGCCTCAGGAGGGAGGAAAATAAGAATGAGTATGCACCACATGAAGATGGTCGGTTGTAATGCTCATGGCTACAAAATCCAACTGCTTGTCAGTAGGTGCTGAATAAAGAGTTTGATGAGAGCAGGTGTGTTGCACGTGCCATGGTTGATGCTGCTGTGGTTACAGAAAGACACATTGACCTTTGACATTGGGTGGGTCATGACACCCCCGATATCTGTTCCTACACAAACCAAGTGTTGGCAGAGAACAGACCTGAGAGACAGATGCCATAGTGACATCAAGCCATGAGTATTAAAACAGTGGTCACTAACCAAAAAGGAGCAGGAGAAAAGTGTCTTGCCCTTAAAATTAGTGATGCTGTTCCTATGTGATATAGAGTTCATTATCATTTTAAGTAAAATGGCAAAAATAGAGAAGATCCTCTATTATTCACTTTGTTTTTAAAAATATAATTTATTTCCTTTTACTTTACAACTACAGTTGATGTACAATATCATGTTAGTTTCAGGTGTGCAACCCCATCATTAGACATTTACACAACTTATGAAGGGATCACCTCAATAATCTAGTCCCCATCTGGCACCATACATAGTCATGACAGAAGTATTGACTGTATTCCTGTGCTGTACTTTGTGTCCCCATGACTATTCTGCAACTACCAATTTGTACTTCCTAGTCCCTAAATCCCTTCACCTTTCTCACTCTTTCCCCCAAACTGTCTGATCTCACAGCCATCAAAATGTTCTCTGCATTTCTGAGTCTCCTTTTCTGTTTGTTGTTCATTTGTTTTTTAGATTCCACAAAGAAGTGAAATCATCTGGCATTTGTCCTTCTCTGTCTGACTTATTTCACTCAGGATAATATCCTCTAGGACCACCCATGATGTTAGGGTGCAGGAACTCATTCTTTTTTGTGGCTGAATCATATTCCATTGTATGTCTGCACCTCTTCTTCCTTCACTCATTTCTTGATGGACACTCAGGTTGCTTCCATATCTTGGCCATTGTAAATAGTGCTGCAACGAATGTACAAGTTTCTTTGGATAAACACCCACAAGTGAAGTTTCTGGGTCCTTCTTTGTCTCTTGTTTAGTCTTTGTTTTAAAGTCTATATTTTCTGGAATATGCACTGCTCTCACAGCTTTTTTGTCTTTCCTCTGTTTCCATTTTCATGTACTACATTTTTCCATCCCATTACCTTCTGTCTGTGTGAGTCTTTTCATCTGAAGAGGGCAAATGGAAGGGTCTTGTTTTGTTATTCATTAAGCCACTGTATGTCTTTCAATGCAGCACTAATTCATTTTCACTTAAAGCAGTTATGGATGAATATGTATTTGTTGCCATTTATTATTCACATTTCTAATCTTTTTTATTCTTTTTTTTTTAAGTTTTCCTTTCTTTAGTTTTAGAGAGAGGGGAAGGAAAGGAGAAAGAGAAATATCAATGTCTGGTTGCCTTTCACCCACCCCCTACTGGGGACCTGGCCTGCAACCCAGACCTGTGCCCTGACTGGGAAGTGAACTGTCAACCTTCGTCGGGTTTGAAGCTTGTGTAAAATCCACTGAGCTACACCAGCCAGGGCTTTTTTACTCAGTTTAAAGAAGTCCCTTTAATATTTCTTTTTCTTCTATTTTCTTTCTGTATTTATTGAATTTATTGGGGTTGACATTAGTTAATAAAATTATGTAGGTTTCATGTGTACATTTCTATAACACATCATCTGTATGTTGTATTGTGTGTTCACCACCCCAAGTCAAGTCTCCTTCCATCACCACTTATGCCCTCTCTCACTCTGTGCCTTCTTCACTCTGGTAATAATGCTGTTATTGTCTGACTATGAGTTTTTTTTCATTTTTTGCTTAATTCCTTCACCTTTTCTCCCAGCAACCCCCTCTTCTCCTCTGATGGCTGTCAGTCTCTTCTCTGTATCCATGATTCTGTTTCTATTTTGTTGAAATCACATGGTAATTTGTCTTTCTCTAACTGGTTTATTTCACTTACCCTAATACTCTACAGGTCCATCCATGCTGTCCCAAAAGGTAAGATTTCCTTCTTTTTTATAGCCAACTAGTCCACTGGGTGAATGTACCACTTTTTTATCCACTCATCCACTGATGGACACTTGGAATCCTAGCAATTGTAAATAACGCTGCCGGGAACACCAGAGAGCATAAATTCTTTGAAATAGTGCTTCTTTGGATATATTGCCAGATTTGTAATTGCTGGGTTTAAGGCAGTTCCACTTCTTACTTTTCTGAGGCAACTCCATACTGCTTTCCAAAGTGGCAAGGCAGAAGATCACTATATGAATGATACACACTTTTAATCACTTATTATTCCATAAGTCCATAATTGCTACATTTTAAAAGGAATACAGGAATTAATGGACGCCCAGTAATTGTGAAAACTTTCCTCTAATACATGGAGTTAATTGAATGATGCAACTTTTCCTAACATTTATTTTAATTAATGCTATGTATTTTCTCATAAAAGTGATATGATATATAGTGGGCTTTTTAATGCTATGTTCCTAGTATGGATGTGTTAGCTGTTTTGGTTTGATTTTTTATTCTGGTAAGATCATTTAACATGAGATTTATCCTCTGAACAATTTGTAAGTGGACAATACAGTACTGTTAACTAGAGGCTCTCCATTGCACAGCAGATCTCTGGAACTTACTCATCTGCATAACTGAAGCTTCATATGTGTTGAAAAACTGAAGAGGGCATAACACCTTGAAATTTTATTTCATTTTATTTTAATCATTGTTCAAGTACAGTTTTCTCCCTTTTACTACCATTCGAGCCTGCCCACTCATCCCTCCCAGCTTACCTCCCATTACCACCCTCCCCCTAGTTTTTGTCCATGTGTCCTTTAAATTTGTTCCTGTAAACCCTCCCATTCTCCCCTGAAATTCTCTCTTCTCTTGCCTCTGGTCACTGTCAGCCTGTCCTCTATTTCAGTGTCTTTGACTAGATTTTGCTTGTTTCTTTGTTTTGTTCTTTAGGTTCCTGTTAAAGGTGAGATCATAGGTATTTGTCTTTCACTGCCTGGCTTATTTTGCTTAGCATCATGCTTTCCAGCTTCATCCATGCTGTTGCAAAGGCTAGGAGCTCCTTCTTTCTTTCTGCTGCATACAATTCCATTGTGTAAATGTACTATAGTTCTTTGATTCATTCATTTACTGATGGGCATCTAGGTTGCTTCCAGCATTTAGCTATTGTAAATTGTGCTGCTATGAACATGGGGGTGCAAAGGTTCTTTTGTACTGCCACCTTAAATTTGGATCAAAAAGAATGACTGCTTCCACCTGGTGGCCTGAGGCCTAGATTTCAGGATAGTAATTGAGTCACATACACAGGAGGTGAACCTCAGGTTCTAGGATGCCTTGAAAATCAGATGTGAAGTCTCATTGGCATGGATTGGTCAGATTTTAAAATATAAGTGCATCTGAATAGGGATGTTACACTCCAACACTGGAGTAGAAAGAGAGGCATGGGCAAAAATTGCATAAATAATATACAAAAGTAGCCACGAGACTACAAATGTGGAGAAGAAAGAAGCACTGGTCACTCTCCTTAATTTTGGACATAAAAGGGGGAGGGAATAGCAAAGGGAATTTTTTTTAGAGTAAAAGCAGACTGGCACATGTTTACAGGCAGAAGAGTCTGTAGAGGTGGGGTGATTAAAGATCTAAGAAAGATGAGAAAATTTTGAGGGAACAAATTCCAAAGAAGATGAAAAGAAGTTGTCAGAATTCAACATCTTTACATGTTTTTAAAATACTTATCTGAATAGGGAATGACAGATACTTCTTGAAGATGATTAAAAATATATATAATCCATAGCAACATCAGCAGTGTAATTAGGAAACTCTAGAAGCATTCTTAATCACTTCTACCAAAACCAAGATGACTATAGTCTTCAGTATTATTTAACAATGTGTTAAAGAAAGTGTTAGAAAATGCAATGATAGAGGCAAATGGAAGAAGAGGTATGCTAATTAGAGAAAAAGAGGTAAGATTATCTTTAATTATAAAATATTTTATTACATATTTGGAAAACCTGAAAGAATTCATGGAAAGAATTCTACAAATAGTAATTACTTTACAAAGTATAAAATTAGGATAGAATTCAATAAAATTCATACATACAAATAAATAATAATCAGAAGATGCAATGAAAGATAAAACTCTTGTTACAGTTGCAAAAGTAAAATAAAATTCCCATGCATAAATGTAATAAAATGTGCAAAAAATAGATGACAAAAATTATAAAACACTCCTAGGAGATACTGAAGTTTGCCCCACAGAAAGTGGAGAGACATACCACACATCAAGATTGGAAGTCTCGAGATCCAAAGAGGTTAATATTCCTTAAAAGTTTACTTACAAATTTAAGATGCAGACAATAAATATGCCTTTAAGTTATTTTGCAGAAGTAGAGAGTTTAATTATAAAGGTTGAAGTTAAACATCAATAGCCAAGAAAACCATAAAAAAAGAACAACATGTGGAAAGTTACCTTCAAGATATGAAACATTTTAAAGCTTCTGTAATTCCAGCAGTGTGGTATTGGCTTATAAATACACTGACAAACCAATAGAACACAATGGAGAACACAGAAATAGCCCAGGTGCCTATGAAACCTTGTATGTTATGAAGGCAACAGCTCATACCAGTGGGGGGAAAATAAACTTTTTAATAAATGGCAATAGAACTACAAAATGGTCTTCTGGAAAGTATATAGTTAGAAAGTATATAGTATATAGAAAGTACATAGTGAGGAATATATCTGTTCCTCACACCATACACTGATAAAACTTCTACAATGATCAGATATTCAAATATAAAAATATAAAACCATACAATCACATTATGATAAAAATGAGTGACTTTCTTTATAACCTAAGAGGAGAGAAAATATTTCTATCATCAAAATACTGGAGACAATAGAAGATTAATAAATTTAATTTTAAAAACGTATCTTAAGAACTGTCAAAAGCCAAATCACAAATTACAGGAAAATATGCAACTTATACCTCAAACACAAAGCTATTATACCCAATATGCACTCCTCCAAAAAGTTGAGAAGGTCAAAATCCAGCAGAAACATGAGGAAAAGCTATGAAGAGACAGTCCATAAAAGAAGTCGTAACACCAACACTCATTAAATACAGGAAACCATCTCCCATGGTTCTTAAAATTAAAGAAATGCAAATTATAATAATAGTTAAACACTACTTCTCATCCATCAGGATGGAAATTTAAAAAATTCTGACACTACACCATGCTGAACAGACTGCAAGAAAGTAGGCACTCCCATTTATTGCTGAGGGGGAATATAAATGTCAAATTCCACCCCCCTACACTCCCGGACACCACCACCCCCACCCTACCCACAAATCCAGAGTCAATACAAGCTCATTCAAAATCACAGAAGGTACTTTTATAGGAATTTACAAGCTGATTCTAGAATTCATATGGAAACTCACAGGTCCTAAAGTAGCCAAGACAACTGTGAAAGAGGAGAATGAAAATCAAGTACTTATACTAACTGATTTAAAAAATTATTATAAAGCTACAGTAATCAAAACTGTATGGTATTGGCATCAAGATAGACAAATAGATGAAAACAAACACACACAAATAGAATCAACTGATTTTTAACAGAGGTAAAAGAACAATCACTGGATATTTATGTGCAAATACACACATGCCCCCAAACCCCACTTTGATCCATATACAAAAAAATTAACTCATAAAATTTTCACATTGTTTTTCTGGCTGCAGCAAAAGCAATGAATAATTTCTTAAACAGGACATAGCCCTAGTCATGAAAGGCAAAGTTGAAAAATCAAACTTCATTACAATAAAAAATATTGGCTATCAAAAGATATCATTCAAGATATATTCATTGTCTACCTGGGAAGGTAGACAGAGGCAGGAAGATGACTGCATATGTATGCATGTATTATCCACAGATACATATATATTATCTACAGATACACAAACACAAACATGTGTGTGTGTGTGTGTGTGTGTGTATATATATATATATATATATATATATATATATCTTACATGCATTTTAAAATCCCTTCAATACAATAGGAAAATAACTAGCCTATGTTTTAATGAGCAAAAGACATGAATAATTTCTTCAGAGAAGATGTCCAAACAGCCAGTAAGTATGTAAAAAGGTGTTCAACATCATTACTTATCAGGAAAAAAGTTTAAACAAAAAGGCATTCCCCGTCCATACCAGAATAAAAATACATTTTTGCATGTGGGAGAAAACAAGGATAAAATAAAAATACCAAGGATTAACAAGGATGTAGAACAACGGGAATCCTCAGGCATTGTTGATAGCAATGCAAATTGAATCAAACATTAGAAAACAGTTTGGCAGTGATGTTTATGAAAACTGCACATAAGCCTACTCCAGTGTCCAGCACATCCACATATAGGCATAATCCAAAAGCAATATTTGCTTATTCAATCAAAATATACACTCAAACTCTTTCTAAATGCTTTATCAATAATAGGCAAAAACTTGAAGCTATCTAATTTTATTAATAGGCTAAATAATTGTATATTCAATAAACAAATGGGACCTCATCAAAATAAATAGCTTCTGCAGAGCTAAAGAAAACAGTATCAAAATAAAATGGGAACCAACTGTATGGGAAAACATATTTTCTAATGATACCTCAGACAAGGGTTTAATCTCCAAAATATATAAAGAACTTACACGACTCCACTCTAAGAAGACAAGCAACCCAATTAAAAAATGGGCAAAGAACTTGAACAGACACTTCTCCAAGGAAGACATACAGAGGATCCAAAGACACATGAAACGACGTCCAATACCGCTAGCTATCAGAGAGATGCAAATTAAAACCACAATGTGATACCACCTCACACCAGACAGAATGGCCATCATAAACAAAGCAACAAACAACAAGTGTTGGAGAGGTTGTGGAGAAAAGGGGTCTCTAGTGCACTGTTGGTGGGATTGCAGACTGGTACAACCACTATGGAAAACAGTATGGTATTTTCTCTAAAAACTAAAAGTGGATCTGCCTTTCGACCCTAAATTCCACTGCTGGGACTATATCCCAAGAACCCTAAAACACCAATACAAAAGAACCTTTGCACCCCCATGTTCATAGCAGCACAATTTACAATGGCTAAGTGCTGGAAGCAACCAAGATGCCCATCAGTAAATGAATGAATCAAAGAACTATAGTACATTTACACAGTGGAATTGTATGCAGCAGAAAGAAAGAAGGAGCTCCTAGCCTTTGCAACAGCATGGATGAAGCTGGAAAGCATGATGCTAAGCAAAATAAGCCAGGCAGTGAAAGACAAATACCTATGATCTCACCTTTAACAGGAACCTAAAGAACAAAACAAAGAAACAAGCAAAATCTAGTCAAAGACACTGAAATAGAGGACAGGCTGACAGTGACCAGAGGCAAGAGAAGAGAGAATTTCAGGGGAGAATGGGAAGGGTTTACAGGAACAAATTTAAAGGACACGTGGACAAAAACTAGGGGGAGGGTGGTAATGGGAGGTAAGCTGGGAGGGATGAGTGGGCAAGCTAGAATAGTAGTAAAAGGGAGAAAACTGTACTTGAACAATGATTAAAATAAAATTAAAAAATAATTGTATATTCACATGATAGATACTACACAGCAATATAAAAATCTACCCATATATACTACAATATAGATGTACAGGACAGGCTTTATGATGAAGAAAAGAGGCCAGAAACAATTGAGTACCTGTTTATATGAAGTTCAAATACAGACAACATTCTACAATGATAAAAGTCAGAACAGTGGATAGCTATGGGGGATGAGGTGCAGGGCAGGTTATATTTATTAGAAAGATGGAAATATTCTACATCTTGATCTAGGTTATGGTTACATATACATAAGCAAAAGTTTAATGAGCTATACAGTTAAGATTTGTGGACTTTGCTATATGAAAGTTACAACACAAAATTTTCAAAAGGACGTTTCTCTATTCTTTCCTGACCTACATTGAATAGCATATTCAATACACCAACCCCAACCCCAACTCCTAAATTCTAGGTTCCCTAAATTCAGGCACATACAGGGTCCAGCACAAAAATACCCCTTTGATTACATAAAAATCTTTTATTACAAAATAATAAGCATGTACTTCTGTAACACAAAATACCACACTCCAGCACGCCATATGACACTTTAGGTGAAATGTTCAAATTGCCGTCCATCTCTTGTGAGACATTCACATACCCTACCAACCACACTCAGTGGTGCTACCTCTGCTTCACCCTGTATTTCATCTCATCTCATTCCTCTCTTCAGAAGCTTATTCTTTCCTTTTTGGCAGCATTGAACAGAATCAAAAGGCAGAACAAACTTAACAGTTCTTCCAATTTCCCCTACATCCCAATGGAATGGACTTGCCTAAGGAACAGCCAGGTAAGTCAAAATGTTTCCCCCAGCACTTCATTTGTCATTGCTTCTCTGAGAAATTTTACCAATAATAGAGAGTTTAGATAAAAATTGTTCTTTTGAATTTTAATATAAAGCTCTATTTCCCATTTCATAATATGGTGGCTTTATGAACTTATCCCGAGCTCACCATTTCTTACCCATATGCCTCTGTTATTAGAACATCGAGGCTACCTGCAATGCCTGACAATTCCATAGCAATTGCCTCTCTTAATAAGCAGCAGCTTGGTGCTGCCTGGCAGGTGACCATGGACCCAGGGCCAGCTAGTGCTCTGTTCCATCCTCTAGACCAGTGTCATCCAATAGAAATATAATTAAACCACCTATAAATTCTAAACTTTCTAGTAGGTCCCTTAAAAATAAACAAATAGATTCATTTTAAAGACATATTTTGTTTAACACTATATGTTCAAAATGTTATCATTTCAACATGTAATCAAGTAAGAAAGCATCCATGAGATTATTTTTCATATTCTTCAAAGATTTGGTGTGTATATCACGCTTACTTTGCTCACTTACACTGTCTCAATTTGCATGTCCACATTTCAGTTGCTCAATACCACACATGACTCGTGACTACCAGTTCAGATAGCACAGCTCCCAATGACCTTGGACCACAACCAAGATAACCCTTGCAATGAGACTCCAAATTATGTCTGAGCCTTGAAATAATATGATGCCTCCACTCAGCATCTTTCTACCCTATAAAATTCCATTTCTCTCCCCTGGAAGTCCTAATTCACTAGTCCTAATTCACTAACCCATGTCCCTGGTCCTCCACTCACCAACTGGGTGGTCACCATACTTGCCTTCTGAGAAACCTAAAACACGACCCATTAACACACTAAGAAATTCATCAGACACTGATCTTGTCATTTTGCCAAGACCAACTCAAAAAAATTTTTTCACCTCCTATTCTCTTGCAAAATGTGATGGATTAACATTATTTTGTGAAAGTAGTATGAAATTACTGTCAATCCATTATTCATTTACAGGTACTGTGTCAACTATCATGTGAAATGACATCTTCCTAGAAAGAGATGAGGCAAGAAAACATGGCATAAAGGGAAACAAACTGAATTGAGATTCAAGCAGGGATTTCAGTCCCTGCTCTGCCACCAGGTAGTTTCATATTTTCAGACTAGATGAAGTGATTCTGAATCCTAATTCAATACTGCATACTGTATAATTGCAGAAAATATTTTCATAAAATAAAGAAGGAAGAGTTGGGGTGATGATGAGAGAGAATAAATCCATTTGGGAAAGAGAGTTAAAATTTCCTTTCAATATAGAACCCAAAAGCACGAAGTTTGAATTCCTTATTGATGATGATGATAAAATAATAACAGCACTCTAATTCAAAAATTCTGATTCCTTTACTCAATTTCCAATTTTTTTTCAAGAGAAACTTATTCTGCCCAAGGTTTTTTTCATGGCTAATTTGACATCCTTGTTCCTCAGGCTGTAGATTAGTGGGTTCAGCATGGGCATCACAATGGTATAGAACAGACTACACACTTTCCCCTGGTCAAGGGGTACAGCAGAAGGTGGTTTAAGGTATCCAAAAGTTCCTGATCCAAAGAAGAGACAAACTGTCATTATGTGAGAACTGCAGGTACGAAAGGCTTTGGATCTGCCCTCAGTAGAACTAATGTGGAAAATGCTGGAAAGAATGAAGCCATAAGAGAGAAAAATGGTCACAATGCACACCCCAATGCCAAAGCCCACAAAAGTGAAGACCACCAGCAAATTCATGTAAGAGCTATTGCAGGAGAGTTCAAGGAGGGGAAGGATGTCACACATATAATGATTGACAAGGTTGTCTGCACAAAAGGTCAGAAACAGTATATTACTTGTATGAGCTAAAGCCGCCAAAAGCCCCATCCCATAGACACCCAGCAAAAGAAATAGACACACCTGAGGAGACATGGTGACCGTGTACAACAGTGGTTTACAGATGGCCACATAGCGGTCATATGCCATGGCTGACAGGATGAAACATTCACAAACAACAAAAAAACAGAAGAAGAAGAGCTGAGTCATACACCCTGTGTAGGAGATGATGTTCTTCTTTGAGACAAAACTCATCAGCATTTTGGGGATGATGGTAGAGGAGTAACTGAAGTCAATGAAGGACAAGTTGAAGAGGAAAAAGTACATGGGGGTGTGCAGGTGAGAGTTCAGCCCAATGAGTGTCATCAAACCCAGGTTCCCCACCACAGTGACCATGTAGAAGCCCAGAAACAGGAAGAAGAGGGGGAGCTGGAGTCCTGGCTGGTTTGTTAAGCCTGCGAGGATAAACTCTGTCACAGAGGAGGTGTTATCTGCAGCCATCCTCCTCTGGGAGGGTCTCAGAGAGGAAAAGAAAAGAATTGCTCACACAGAGAGAGGAAAACAACCCATTCTTGAGAGTGGTGTTTGAACAGGGAGGTGTGGAACTCAGAGTTGAGATGGCATCTCCTTGTTCCCCCATCTGTTTTTATGGTCTCCACATGGCTTCAACCATCCTAGTAACTCTTGGTGGATGAAAATTGCCTCCAGAGTAAGGGCTCATCCAACTGAGGAGAAAGTCCACAAAGCTCAGCTGGGATGCCCCTGCAACCTTGCAGTGACTCTCCTCTGGTACTGCCTGCCCACTATAGCCCTTGACCAAGTTTTGTGTGACCTGGGCCCTCCTCTGTAGTGCTGTTGAGAAGCAGAAGCCAATTGACCTAGACCTTCCACCTTTGGTCAGTGCTGGTCACCACAGGAAGATGAGGCTTTGTTGCCCAGAGTCTTTACTGGGAATGCCGTGGAAATGTTATGTGAAAATAATACCAAAGTTATAAGGCAAAGATATCAAATAACCTAAGAAAAAAGAAACATTTGCTGAGCACTAACTATGCTAATGGCACTGTTCTAAGTGCTCTGGGGCATTTTGATTAAACCCATTGAACAGCTGAGGACACTGAGCACAGTCCCAGTCCTTCTAAGTGGCAGCAGAAGGGGAACTCAGGCTGTCTGGCTCCGGGGTTGGAGCTTCATACCCTAATCGCTCTGCTAGATGACAGAGCAGGTCAGACAGGCACTCACCCTCCTTCTGCCTGCAGCCACAGTGCTGGACTCTACTGGCTCCCACCCATCTCTCTCATGGAGACTCAGATGGCCCTGGTGACAAGAAGGGGACAACTCAGAGCTCAGACCACTTTGCTTCTTCTGTCTCTCTCCTTTAAAATTCAAAGCCTTTAGTTTGTCTTGGTTCTCCTGTTAAGCTGAAGAAGATGGTCTCTGACATTCTTTGTCCCGAGCTTCCAGGTCAGCTTCCAGGGATGAAACAGCACTTTTACAACATCCATGGATAACCAGAGACTGAAGAGTATTTTTCTAGATTACAGACCACAGTACGTAGTTACAGGGGCTCCCTCAGGATACCAGTCCCTATGGAAGAGGAAATGTTTGTTTATGCCCTTGATAGTACTTGATGGGGCTTTTAATAGGCTTCCCTTTCATTCAGGTTACATCTTTTTAAGTACAATTAAGAAGAAAGCACTTGGGAAAAGAATTCTTGTACTGAGCACTTACTGTATACTGACCACTGTTTCTGTCCCAGCACCCTCATCTAAAAGATCCAGAGAAATGCATACATAATTTCACCTTCTTTATTCCTCAGAACAACCTCATAAGGTAGACCTACCAGTCTCCACTAATAATACATGGAAAATACATGAAAGAAACATGAAAGTGCACAGAAGAAAAGAAAGCTAGGGAGAGGAACAGCACACAGGGGAGAGCGGCTGTAAGGGTAAGTGTTACAGATTTCAGTTTAAATAGTGGAATCTGATAGTTGAGCAATGACTTGAGAGAGACCTGGAAAGCCTTTGCTTAAAAATAATAACACCAGTTACTCTAATGAAACACTGGATGTCATGTCTTAATGCAGCACCTTCTCCGGGCATCAAGGTTTTGTCCTGCAGTTTTACACAGCACTCCAGCCCAAATTAGTGCTGTGGGGAAGGAAATTCTGACCAAATAACAGGATAGAGGGGTAACAGAGCTTGCTGAGGTTTCACATAACCACAGTCACACAGTGTAGACTTTTGGCTGAGGCTGATATAAAGAGTAATAAAATTTTATGTGGCAATATGTATTCAACACCCTTTGTCAGAGGCATTTACGTAGTAAGGATGGCAAATTTTCTATTCAAAAAACAACTCTGTATTTGGGGAAGTTCAAGAGTTGGTTTGCTAATGAGTTATGTATGTTTTTGGTCAGAGTTAAGGTCTGAAGCTCTTTGGGAGAAATCAGGACATCAGAACACAAAGGCAGAACCCATCGTCTTCCAGGCAAGTCCAACTGAAACCATTGCACATGGGCCTGTGTGTGTGTCTGAGTGTGTACACGTACAGCAGTGAGGACTTGCCCTCCCCACACTAAGGCTCAGCAGTGAGGGTGCCTCATCTGCCTGTTTGCGTTGGGAATAGTCCACTGCCCAGATGACACTAATGAATCCCAGTCCCTGTCCTTCATCCCACTGCACATGTTGAAGAAATAGAGAAAAACAATCCATTATCAAGAAACTGAGGTAAGCACCACAGGTATGCTCTCCTTAAGACCCAAGGTCAAAGAGGACCTTGGGGACTCATGAAAATGTTCAGTTTCCTTTCAGAATCTCAGAGGGTTCTTGGAAGCATGATGCAATGCCAGGAAAAATTCTTCTGAGATCTTTGCCTCTTCAGAGATGGTTTCCCTGGGAGCTTCATTTCCACTGCATCCGGGTTTTATTTCAAGTGAACCAGTGCTTCTCTAAAGCTGTTTTGACTGTTGACTTGCTCTTATATAAGCAGGGAAAAACACAAAGCAATATTCTGGATTAAGTTATTTTGTTGCAGGTCTTTTATCTCCTTGGTTATATTTATTCCTAGGTACTTCATTTTTTTCTTGCTATAGTAAATGGGATTTCTCCTCTAGTTTCTCTTTCTGATATTTCATTGTTGCTGCACAAAAATTTCATTGATTTCTGAATATTGACCTTGTATCCCACTACTTTGCCAGATTTACTCATTAAGTCAATAGTTTTTTGGTGGAGACTGTAGGGTTTTCTAGGCACACTATCATGTCATCTGCAATAATGACAGTTTTCCTTCCTTCTTTCCAGTTTGGATGCCTTTTTGTTCTTTTCTTGTTTGATTGCTGTGGCTAGAACTTCCAGTACTATGTTGAATAAGAATGGTGAGAGAGTACACCCTTGTCTTGTTGCTGATCTTAAGGGGAAAGCTTTTATTTTTTTCCCACTGAGTATAATGTTGGCTATAGGTTTCTCGTATATGGCTTTTATTGTGTTGAGGTATGCTCCCTTTAGTCCCACTTTGCTGAATGTTTTTATCATAAACGGGCATTGGATTTTATCAAAATCTTTTTCAGCATCTATTGATTTCATCATGTGATTTTTCTCCTTTATTTTGTTTATGTGCAGTATTACATTAATTGATTTGTGAACATTGTACCATCCTTCCATCTCTGGGATGAATCCCACTTGACATGGTGTATGATTTTTCTAATGTGTTTCTGAGTCTGGATATGAAGCGTATTGTTGAGGATTTAAGCATCTATGTTCATCAGCAATACTGGCCTGTAGTTTTGTTTCTTTGATTGGTCTTTACCTGGTTTTGGAATTAGAATGAAACTGGCCTTGTAAAAAGAGTTTGGGAGCTTTCCCTCATCTTGAATTTTTTGGAACAGTTTGAGGAGATGGCAGTTGGTTCTTTCTTAAATATTTGGTAGAATTCAACTGTGAAGCCCTCTGGTCCAGGGCTTTGTGTGCTGGGAGTTTTTTGATTACAGCTTCAATTTCACTAGTTGTTATGAGTCTATTCAGGCTTTCTGCTTCGTCTTGATTCAGTTTTGGAAGATTGTATGTTTCAAGAAATTTCTCCATTTCACCCAGGTTGTCCTGTTTCTTGGCATTTAGTTGTTCATATTAATTTCTTACAATCCTTTGTATTTCTGTGGTGTCACTTATAACTTCTCTTTCATTTCTGATTTTATTAATTTGTGTCCTCCCTCTTTTTCATGATGGGCCTCAATGAAAGCTTGTCAATTTTATATACCTTTTCAAAAAACCAGCTCCTGGATGTCCTGATCCTTTGAATTGTTCTTTTAGTCTGTGTGTCATTTCATTCTGCCCTGTTCTTGATTATTTCCTTCCTTCTCTTTGCTATGGCCTTTGTTTGTTGTTGTTCCTCTAGTTCTTGTAGATGCAGGGTTAGGTTGTTTATTTGAGATTTTTCTATCTTCTTTATGTAGGACATTAACCGTTTCTTTCAATATGAAGTCAAACTTATGTTCCTAGGATCAAACTCTACTTCAAAATTATATGAAACTATTTTTGTGTTATGTTGGATTTCTTTTGGCCAGTGTTTCCAGGTGTTTTTTTGCATGTAAATTCATGAAGCGTATTGGTGTATACATATTTTTCTAGTAACATTTTCATCCAGTTTAGGTTATCAGAGGCAGTACAATTTCCTCTGGTGAGCCAAGATTTCAGTCACTAATTATCATGTCACCAGACTTATCCCTAGACTCAGGCAACCCATTAGTGCTGCTGAGAACCCACCATCAGGCTGCTATGAGCCTGAGAGATTGGAACACATGGTGACTTTGCACACGTGTTTTCCCAGTGGCTCCTTTTCCATTTGTAGATTCACTGGGCCTGCAGTTAAGGCAAGAGCTGACACTTACAAAGGCCTCTGTACCTCACAAAGACCCTTCACACACACCATGTGCTAATCAATCCTCACAAAGCATTAAGATTGTATCCTGTTTATCATTTTAAAGATAATAAAGCTGAAGTATGTATGAGTCACCAAAAGTCACAGAGCAAGAAATGCATTTTTAACAAAGTTTAACAGGTCACATAGTAAGAAATGCATGGAACCAAATCAACAAAAGAAAAAAGGAAGCAAAATATAACTGGGAGCCCTGGCTGGCATAGCTCAGTGGATTGAGCATGGGCTGCGAACCAGGCATCGCAGGTACGATTCCCTGTCAGGGCACATGCCTAGGTTGCAGGCCATGGCTCCCAGCAACCGCACATTGATGTCTGTCTGTCTGTCTGTCTGTCTCTCCCTTCCCTCTCTAAAAAATAAATGAATAAAATCTTAAAAAAAAAACCTTATGTGCAGATGGAGATAAAATATCTACTTAGATTTTTAAAAAATATATAACTGGAGACATTGAAATAAGAAGAATCTGACAGTAACCAGAGGGGAAGTGGAAGGGATTAATGAGGAAACAGGGGAAGGGTTTTCAGGAACAACTATAAAGGACACATGGACAAAACCAACGGGGCATGGAAGCAAGGAAAGGAGGGAGGTTTGGCAGGGGTGGTGGCGGGAGGTAGGGAGTAAACACAGACAAGTGTAATTGGACAATAAAACAATTTTTTTTGGAAAAGGAAAACATTCCTAGATAAAAAAGAAAGGAAGAAAGGAAGAAAGAAAGAAAAGAAATGCATTCTATGGCAGTCTTTTGTCTTCCATTTTCAAAGTTCATGATCTTTCCTCTACCAATTCATGCATTTTTCAACATTTCTAGAGGATTCTGGGGCCTCAAACACTATTGGAAAAATGTGATTAAAAAATTTTGGCAAAAGACATGTGGCAGGGAGCAAAATTTAATGTCAAAAGAGGAGAAGTTTGAGGACATAAATCAGGAATGAAAGTTGAATCTGTCACAAACATAAAGAGCTCACTAGGGTAACTGTCCCAGTCAAGTTTTGGATCTCCAGCGCCACCCACACAACAAAATTAAGGCCTCTGATGCATGTAAGCAAACTCATACTACATTCAACACCAAGTAAATGGGCGTCCTCACAGCACTCCCTCCCACCTCATCTCCAGGCTCCCCCTGCACACACCTCATTAATGAGAGGGCAGTATAAAACCACGAGGCTCCACCTACTTGTAGAAAGCAGCCTGGCCTGACCAGCAGTTGAATCCTATCCACAATAAACCCTGCCTGTCATGTCCTGGCCCATATCCTTGTATGTTATTTAGGGATTCAATTTTTGCTCCTTGAACAGATACTCCCAAGGCTGGAACTACAGACACCCTCTCAGAGCCAGCTGCCTGATGCTGTTGTGTGCTCACTCTGGCCATCCTGACTGATGCGCATGTGCACATTCAGCAACATCATGTCACTTGCACACACAACTGCATAGCACATGCTCACAGGTGCCACATTGGTTTGCCAGAAGGGCACACCTTCTGGATTATGCTGGTACATCCCTTGGATCTGATGGTCAGGGTCATAGCTGAAGACTTCCCCTTGTTGCTGATGTCTCTGGGATCTTCTCAAGAGATCTGCCCTATGGAGTTGGTGCCATGGTCTACTTTCAAATTGTGAGCCACAGTGTGAAAAACCCTTGTCTGAAACTGTACTTTGGAGATCAATCAACAGGGTCAGAAAATTTGGGAAAGATCATCTAAAGTTATCATTTCCTGGATTTTTCATTCAAAAATTTAGAAACACCCCCCATTACCCCCAAGCATATGTTAGAGATACCCACAACTAAAAGAGAACTGTGCGGTATAGCAACTGCCTCAACATTCTTTGTTTCACTTAAGTCTCCTTCTACATTACTTTGTTTTGAAACTGCTTAGTGATCTTGGCTCTTTTCTTGACATTGAAAGTGTCCTAAGCTGATAAAACACAGATGTGCTTTGCACAGACTGCTCTACAAGAGCACTTCACTTTCCCCATGCTTTTGTGGTCTGTATTACTAGGCAACTCCTATCCTTGGGATCCAGTTCTCTCTTTTTGGGCTAATCAGTTTCACCAGAAGACCATGCTCCAGTCTCCTAGGAGGTCATGTTAGGGTGCATAATAATCTTAAGGAAATCCTTTCTATATTATTTCCTTTTAGTTTAGTTTAGTTTAGTTTAGTTTATGTATGTGCTCCTGGGTTTCCCTCCTCCCCAGCTCACTCCTCCCCACTTGCCAACTCCAGGATGCCTGGGAGGTGTGCTGAGCCTCGCTGTTGATTTAAGCTACCCAGAACTAGCAGCAAATTCAACATCCTAGTCAGGTCCAGCCTTTCCTCTCAATATCACAAACAAACTCTTGGCTGAAAATCCCTTATGATCTCATGGAACCAGCACTGGGCGTATTGTGTGTCACTGATGGTTGTCACACGGTGCATCAACACACACTTTTTCAGCCTCGTAGGGTCTCACTTATGTGTTCTCACTGGGTTTACCTGGAATGCTTCCTAGCAAATCACTTCCATGTAAGCCTTCATCTCATGGACTTTGGGGAACCTAATCCAAGACTGGTGGGAAGGAAACAAAACGATGGGTAGAGAAGACTGCACACAAGAGAAAGGGGGAGAAAAAGCATTCAGGGAGAAAATTAAACCCCCGACTTTTTAGAAGGAAAACTGTTGGAATTCAGGATGCTCGGTAAAGAAAGTTCAAAAATAAAGAAAAATGTCAGAGTTTACACCTCAGGAAATGAGGTGCTCTTAGGATTGTTCAGCATGGCTGCTGCTTGGCTCAAAGAGATCCTGGTTCTGGGTGGTTGCTCCCCAGGCAGGAGGAGCAGCATCACTGGGGATCTTCTTAGGAATGAGAAGTCTCAAGTCCTATCCGAGACCTACCAGATCGGAAACTCTGTGGATGGGGCCTAGAATCTGTGTTTCAGCACATCCTCTGTGTGATTCAGATTCATCTGAGAACCACCGGTGTAGTTCCTGGTCCCAGGACATGAGCTAAAGTAAAGCGTTTTCCTGACCCAAAGGGAAGAAAGAGCACCTTCTACTTCTGCCTCAGGAGGGAGGAAAATAAGAATGAGTATGCACCACATGAAGATGGTCAGTTGTAATGCTCATGGCTACAAAATCCAACTGCTTGTCAGTAGGTGCTGAATAAAGAGTTTGATGAGAGCAGGTGTGTTGCACGTGCCATGGTTGATGCTGCTGTGGTTACAGAAAGACACATTGACCTTTGACACTGGGTGGGTCATGACACCCCCAATATCTGTTCCTACACAAACCAAGTGTTGGCAGAGAACAGACCTGAGAGACAGATGCCATAGTGACATCAGGCCATGAGTATTAAAACAGTGGGCACTAACAAAAAAGGAGCAGGAGAAAAGTGTCTTGCACTTAAAATTAGTGATGCTGTTCCTATCTGATATAGAGTTCATTATCATTTTAAGTAAAATGGCAAAAATAGAGAAGATCCTCTATTTTCACTTTGTTTTTAAAAATATAATTTATTTCCTTTTACTTTACAACTACAGTTGATGTACAATATCATGTTAGTTTCAGGTGTGCAACCCCATCATTAGACATTTACACAACTTATGAAGGGATCACCTCAATAATCTAGCCCCATCTGGCACCATACATAGTCATGACAGAAGTATTGACTGTATTCCTGTGCTGTACTTTGTGTCTCCATGACTATTCTGCAACTACCAATTTGTACTTCCTAGTCCCTAAATCCCTTCACCTTTCTCACTCTTTCCCCCAGACTGTCTAATCTCACAGCCATCAAAATGTTCTCTGCATTTCTGAGTCTCCTTTTCTGTTTGTTGTTCATTTTGTTTTTTAGATTCCACAAAGAAGTGAAATCATCTGGCATTTGTCCTTCTCTGTCTGACTTATTTCACTCAGGATAATATCCTCTAGGACCACCCATGATGTTAGGGTGCAGGAACTCATTCTTTTTTGTGTCTGAATCATATTCCATTGTATGTCTGCACCTCTTCTTCCTTCACTCATTTCTTGATGGACACATAGGTTGCTTCCATATCTTGGCCATTGTAAATAGTGCTGCAACGAACGTACAAGTTTCTTTGGATAAACACCCACAAGTGGAGTTTCTGGGTCCTTCTTTGTCTCTTGTTTAGTCTTTGTTTTAAAGTCTATATTTTCTGGAATATGCACTGCTCTCACAGCTTTTTTGTCTTTCCTCTGTTTCCATTTTCATGTACTACATTTTTCCATCCCATTACCTTCTGTCTGTGTGAGTCTTTTCATCTGAAGAGGGCAAATGGAAGGGTCTTGTTTTGTTATTCATTAAGCCACTGTATGTCTTTCAATGCAGCACTAATTCATTTTCACTTAAAGCAGTTATGGATGAATATGTATTTGTTGCCATTTATTATTCACATTTCTAATCTTTTTTATTCTTTTTTTTAAAAGTTTTCCTTTCTTTAGTTTTAGAGAGAGGGGAAGGAAAGGAGAAAGAGAAAAATCAATGTCTCGTTGCCTGTCACCCACCCCCTACTGGGGACCTGGCCTGCAACCCAGACCTGTGCCCTGACTGGAAAGTGAACTGTCAACCTTTGTCGGGTTTGAAGCTTGTGTAACATCCACTGAGCTACACCAGCCAGGGCTTTTTTACTCAGTTTAAAGAAGTCCCTTTAATATTTCTTTTTCTTCTATTTTCTTTCTGTATTTAATTGAATTTATTGCAGTGACATTAGTTAATAAAAATATGTAGGTTTCATGTGTACATTTCTATAACACATCATCTGTATGTTGTATTGTGTGTTCACCACCCCAAGTCTAGTCTCCTTCCATCACCACTTATGCCCTCTCTCACTCTGTGCCTTCTTCAGTCTGGTAATAATGCTGTTATTGTCTGACTATGAGTTTTTTTCATTTTTTGCTTAATTCCTTCACCTTTTCTCCCAGCAACCCCCTCTTCTCCTCTGATAGCTGTCAGTCTCTTCTCTGTATCCATGATTCTGTTTCTATTTTGTTGAAATCACATGGTAATTTGTCTTTCTCTAACTGGTTTATTTCACTTACCCTAATACTCTACAGGTCCATCCATGCTGTCCCAAAAGGTAAGATTTCCTTCTTTTTTATAGCCAACTAGTCCACTGGGTGAATGTACCACTTTTTTATCCACTCATCCACTGATGGACACTTGGAATCCTAGCAATTGTAAATAATGCTGCCGGGAACACCAGAGAGCATAAATTCTTTGAAACAGTGCTTCTTTGGATATATTGCCAGATTTGTAATTGCTGGGTTTAAGGCAGTTCCACTTCTTACTTTTCTGAGGCAACTCCATACTGCTTTCCAAAGTGGCAAGGCAGAAGATCACTATATGAATGATACACACTTTTAATCACTTATTATTCCATAAGTCCATAATTGCTACATTTTAAAAGGAATACAGGAATTAATGGACGCCCAGTAACTGTGAAAACTTTCCTCTAATACATGGAGTTAATTGAATGATGCAACTTTTCCTAACATTTATTTTAATTAATGCTATGTATTTTCTCATAAAAGTGATATGATATATAGTGGGCTTTTTAATGCTATGTTCCTAGTATGGATGTGTTAGCTGTTTTGGTTTGATTTTTTATTCTGGTAAGATCATTTAACATGAGATTTATCCTCTGAACAATTTGTAAGTGGACAATACAGTACTGTTAACTAGAGGCTCTCCATTGCACAGCAGATCTCTGGAACTTACTCATCTGCATAACTGAAGCTTCATATGTGTTGAAAAACTGAAGAGAGCCTAACACCTTCAAATTTTATTTCATTTTATTTTAATCATTGTTCAAGTACAGTTTTCTCCCTTTTACTACCATTCGAGTCTGCCCACTCATCCCTCCCAGCTTACCTCCCATTACCACCCTCCCCCTAGTTTTTGTCCATGTGTCCTTTAAATTTGTTCCTGTAAACCCTTCCCATTCTCCCCTGAAATTCTCTCTTCTCTTGCCTCTGGTCACTGTCAGCCTGTCCTCTATTTCAGTGTCTTTGACTAGATTTTGCTTGTCAAAATTTTGACAACCTGTCAAAATTTTGACAGGAACCTAAAGAACAAAATCAGAATTTTGTTCTTTAGGTTCCTGTTAAAGGTGAGATCATAGGTATTTGTCTTTCACTGCCTGGCTTATTTTGCTTAGCATCATGCTTTCCAGCTTCATCCATGCTGTTGCAAAGGCTAGGAGCTCCTTCTTTCTTTCTGCTGCATACAATTCCATTGTGTAAATATACCATAGTTTTTTGATTCATTCATGTACTGATGGGCATCTAGGTTGCTTCCAGCATTTAGCTATTGTAAATTGTGCTGCTATGAACATTGGGGTGCAAAGGTTCTTTTGTACTGCCACCTTCAAATTTGAGTCAAAAGGAATGACTGCTTCCACCTGGTGGCCTGAGGCCTAGATTTCAGGATAGTAATTGAGTCACATACACAGGAGGTGAACCTCAGGTTCTAGGATGCCTTGAAAATCAGATGTGAAGTCTCATTGGCATGGATTGGTCAGATTTTAAAATATAAGTGCATCTGAATAGGGATGTTACACTCCAACACTGGAGTAGAAAGAGAGGCATGGGCAAAAATTGCATAAATAATATACAAAAGTAGCCATGAGACTATGAATGTGGAGAAGAAAGAAGCACTGGTCACTCTTCTTAATTTTGGACATAAAAGGGGGAGGAAATAGCAAAGGGAATTTTTTTTAGAGTAAAAGCAGACTGGCACGTGTTTACAGGCAGACGAGTCTGTAGAGGTGGAGTGATTAAAGATCTAAGAAAGATGAGAAAATTTTGAGGGAACAAATTCCAAAGAAGATGAAAAGAAGTTGTCAGAATTCAACATCTTTACATGTTTTTAAAACACTTATCTGAATAGGGAATGAAAAATACTTCCTGAAAATGATTAAAAATATATATAATTCATAGCAACATCAGCAGTGTAATTAGGACACTCTAGAAGCATTCTTAATCACTTCTACCAAAACCAAGATGACTATAGTCTTCAGTATTATTTAACAATGTATTAAAGGAAGTATTAGAAAATGCAATTATAGATGCAAATGGAATAAGTGGAGTTCCAATTAGAGAAAAAGAGGTAAGATTATCTTTAATTATAAAATATTTTATTACATATTTGGAAAACCTGAAAGAATTCATGGAAAGAATTCTACAAATAATAATTACTTTACAAAGTATAAAATTAGGATAGAAATCAACAGAATTCATGCATACAAATAAATAATAATCAGAAAATACAATGAAAGATAAAACTCTTGTTACAGTTGCAAAAGTAAAATAAAATTCCCATGCATAAATGTAATAAAATGTGCAAAAAATAGATGACAAAAATTATAAAACACTCCTAGGAGATACTGAAGTTTGCCCCACAGAAAGTGGAGAGACATACCACACATCAAGATTGGAAGTCTCGAGATCCAAAGAGGTTAATATTCCTTAAAAGTTTACTTACAAATTTAAGATGCAGACAATAAATATGCCTTTAAGTTATTTTGCAGAAGTAGAGAGTTTAATTATAAAGGTTGAAGTTAAACATCAATAGCCAAGAAAACCATAAAAAAAGAACAACATGTGGAAAGTTACCTTCAAGATATGAAACATTATAAAGCTTCTGTAATTCCAGCAGTGTGGTAATGCCTTATGAATACACTGACAGACCAATAGAACACAATGGGAAACACAGAAATAGCCCAGGTGCCTATGAAACCTTGTATGTTATGAAGGCAACAGCTCAAACCAGTGGGGGGAAAATAAACTTTTTAATAAATGGCAATAGAACCACAAAATGGTCTTCTGGAAAGTATATAGTTAGAAAGTATATAGTATATAGAAAGTACATAATGAGGAATATATCTATTCCTCACACCATACACTGATAAAACTTCTACAATGATCAGATATTCAAATATAAAAATATAAAACCATACAATCACATTATGATAAAAATGAGTGACTTTCTTTATAACCTAAGAGGAGAGAAAATATTTCTATCATCAAAATACTTGAGACAATAGATTAATAAATTTAATTTTAAAAACTTATCTTAAGAACTGTCAAAAGCCAAATCACAAATTACAGGAAAATATGCAACTTATACCTCAAACAGAAAGCTATTATGCCCAATATGCACTCTTCCTAAAAGTTGAGAAGATCAAAATCCAGCAGAAACATGAGGAAAAGCTATGAAGAGACAGTCCATAAAAGAAGTAGTAACACCAACACTCATTAAATACAGGAAACCATCTCCCATGTTTCTTAAAATTAAAGAAATGCAAATTATAATAATAGTTAAACACAACTTCTCATCCATCAGGATGGAAATTTAAAAAATTCTGACAATACACCATGCTGAACAGACTGCCAGGAAGTAGGCACTCCCATTTATTGCTGAGGGGGAATATAAATGTCAAATTCCACCCCCCTACACTCCCTGACACCACCACTCCCACCCTGCCCACAAATCCAGAGTCAATACAAGCCCATTCAAAATCACAGAAGGTACATTTATAGGAATTTACAAGCTGATTCTAGAATTCATATGGAAACTCACAGGTCCTAAAGTAGCCAAGACAACTTTGAAAGAGGTGAATGAAAATCAAGGACTTATACTAACTGATTTCAAAAATTATTACAAAGCTACAGTAATCAAAACTGTATGGTATTGGCATCAAGATATACAAATAGATGAAAACAAACACACACAAATAGAATCAACTGATTTTTAACAGAGGTAAAAGAACAATCACTGGATATTTATGTGCAAATACACACATGCCCCCAAACCCCACTTTGATCCATATACAAAAAAATTAACTCATAAAATTTTCACATTGTTTTTCTGGCTGCAGCAAAAGCAATGAATAATTTCTTAAACAGGACATAGCCCTAGTCATGAAAGGCAAAGTTGAAAAATCAAACTTCATTACAATAAAAAATATTGGCTATCAAAAGATATCATTCAAGATATATTCATTGTCTACCTGGGAAGGTAGACAGAGGCAGGAAGATGACTGCATATGTATGCATGTATTATCCACAGATACATATATATTATCTACATATACACAAACCCAAACATATATATATATATATATATATATATATATATATATATATATATATGACTTACATGCATTTTAAAATCCCTTCAATACAATAGGAAAACAACTAGCCTATGTTTTAATGAGCAAAAGACATGAATAATTTCTTCAGAGAAGATGTCCAAACAGCCAGTAAGTATGTAAAAAGGTGTCCAACATCATTATTTATCAGGAAAAAAGTTTAAACAAAAAGGCATTCCCCTGTCCATACCAGAATAAAAATATATTTTTGCATGTAGGATAAAACAAGGATAAAATAAAAATACCAAGGATTAACAAGGATGTAGAACAACGGGAATCCTCAGGCATTGTTGATAGCAATGCAAATTGAATCAAACGTTAGAAAACAGTTTGGCAGTGATGCTTATGAAAGCTGCACATAAGCCTACTCCAGTGTCCAGCACATCCACATATAGGCATAATCCAAAAGCAACATTTGCTTATTCAATCAAAATATACACTCAAACTCTTTCTAAACGCTTTATCAATAATAGGCAAAAACTTGAAGCTATCTAATTTTATTAATAGGCTAAATAATTGTATATTCAATAAACAAATGGGACCTCATCAAAATAAATAGCTTCTGCAGAGCTAAAGAAAACAGTATCAAAATAAAAAGGGAACCAACTGTATGGGAAAACATATTTTCTAATGATACCTCAGACAAGGGTTTAATCTCCAAAATATATAAAGAACTTACACGACTCCACTCTAAGAAGACAAGCAACCCAATTAAAAAATGGGCAAAGAACTTGAACAGACACTTCTCCAAGGAAGACATACAGAGGATCCAAAGACACATGAAACGACGTCCAATATCGCTAGCTATCAGAGAGATGCAAATTAAAACCACAATGTGATACCACCTCACACCAGACAGAATGGCCATCATAAACAAAGCAACAAACAACAAGTGTTGGAGAGGTTGTGGAGAAAAGGGGTCTCTAGTGCACTGTTGGTGGGATTGCAGACTGGTACAACCACTATGGAAAACAGTATGGTATTTTCTCTAAAAACTAAAAGTGGATCTGCCTTTCGACCCTAAATTCCACTGCTGGGACTATATCCCAAGAACCCTAAAACACCAATACAAAAGAACCTTTGCACCCCCATGTTCATAGTAGCACAATTTACAATAGCTAAGTGCTGGAAGCAACCAAGATGCCAATCAATAAATGAATGAATCAAAAAACTATGGTACATTTACACAATGGAATTGTGTGCAGCAGAAAGAAAGAAGGAGCTCCTAGCCTTTGCAACAGCATGGATGAAGCTGGAAAGCATGATGCTAAGCAAAATAAGCCAGGCAGTGAAAGACAAATACCTATGATCTCACCTTTAACAGGAACCTAAAGAACAAAACAAAGAAACAAGCAAAATCTAGTCAAAGACACTGAAATAGAGGACAGGCTGACAGTGACCAGAGGCAAGAGAAGAGAGAATTTCAGGGGAGAATGGGAAGGGTTTACAGGAACAAATTTAAAGGACACATGGACAAAAACTAGGGGGAGGGTGGTAATGGGAGGTAAGCTGGGAGGGATGAGTGGGCAAGCTAGAATAGTAGTAAAAGGGAGAAAACTGTACTTGAACAATGATTAAAATAAAATTTAAAAATAATTGTATATTCACATGATAGATACTACACAGCAATATAAAAATCTACCCATATATACTACAATATAGATGTACAGGACAGGCTTTATGATGAAGAAAAGAGGCCAGAAACAATTGAGTACCTGTTTATATGAAGTTCAAATACAGACAACATTCTACAATGATAAAAGTCAGAACAGTGGATAGCTATGGGGGATGAGGTGCAGGGCAGGTTATATTTATTAGAAAAATGGAAATATTCTACATCTTGATCTAGGTTATGGTTACATATACATAAGCAAAATTTTAATGAGCTGTACAGTTAAGATTTGTGCACTTTGCTATATGAAAGTTATGACACAAAATTTTCAAAAGGACTTTTCTCTATTCTTTCCTGACCTACATTGAATAGCATATTCAATACACCAACCCCAACTCCTAAATTCTAGGTTCCCTAAATTCAGGCACACACAGGTCCAGCACAAGAAATACCCCTTTGACTACATAAAAATCTTTTATTACAAAATAATAAGCATGTACTTCTGTAACACAAAATACCACACTCTAGCACGCCATATGACACTTTAGGTGAAATGTTCAAATTACCGTCCATCTCTTGTGAACCATTCATATACCCTACCAACCACACTCAGTGGTGCTACCCTCTGCTTCACCCTATATTTCATCTCATCTCATTACTGCCTTCAGAAGCTGATTCTTTCCTTTTTGGCAGCATTGAACAGAATCAAAAGGCAGAACAAACTTAACAGCTCTTCCAATTCCCCCTACATCCCAATGGAATGGACTTGCCTAAGGAACAGCCAGGTAAGTCAAATGTTTCCCCCAGCACTTCATTTGTCATTGCTTCTCTGAGAAATTTTACCAATAATAGAGAGTTTAGATAAAAATTGTTCTTTTGAATTTTAATATAAAGCTCTATTTCCCAGTTCATAATATGGTGGCTTTATGAACTCATCCCGAGTTCGCATTTCTTACCCATATGCCTCTGTTATTAGAACATCGAGGCTACCTGCAATGCCTGACAATTCCATAGCAATTGCCTCTCCTAATAAGCAGCAGCTTGGTGCTGCCTGGCAGGTGACCATGGACCCAGGGCCAGCTAGTGCTCTGTTCCATCCTCTACACCAGTGTCATCCAATGGAAATATAATGCAAGCCTCCTATAAATTCTAAACTTCCTAGTAGGTCCCTTAAAAATAAACAAACAGATTCATTTTAAAGACATATTTTGTTTAACACTATATATTCAAAATGTTATCATTTCAACATGTAATCAAGTAAGAAAGCATCCATGAGGTTATTTTTCATATTCTTCAAAGATTTGGTGTGTATATCATGCTTACTTTGCCCACTTACACTGTCTCAATTCGGATGTGCACATTTCAGTTGCTCAATACCACACATGACTCGTGACTACCAGTTCAGATAGCACAGCTCCCAATGACCTTGGACCACAACCAAGATAACCCTTGCAATGAGACTCCAAATTATGTCTGAGCCTTCAAATAATATGATGCCTCCACTCAGCATCTTTCTACCCTATAAAATTCCATTTCTCTCCCCTGGAAGTCCTAATTCACTAGTCCTAATTCACTAACCCATGTTCCTGGTCCTCCACTCACCAACTGGGTGGTCACCATACTTGCTTTCTGAGAAACCTAAAAGACAACCCATTAACACACTAAGAAATTCATCAGACACTGATCTTGTCATTTTGCCAAGACCAACACAAAAATTTTTTTTCACCTCCTATTCTCTCGCAAAATGTGATGGATTAAAATTACTTTGTGAAAGTAGTATGAAATTACTGTCAATCCATTATTCATTTAGAGGTACTGTGTCAACTATCATGTGAAATGACATCTTCCTAGAAAGAGATGAGGCAAGAAAACATGGCATAAAGGGAAACAAACTGAATTGAGATTCAAGCAGGTATTTCAGTCCCAGCTCTGCCAGGAGGTAGTTTCATATTTTCAGACTAAATGAAATGATTCTGAATCCTAATTCAATACTGCATACTGTATAATTGCAGAAAATATTTTCATAAAATAAAGAAGGAAGAGTTGGGGTGATGATGAGAGAGAATAAATCCATTTGGGAAAGAGAGTTAAAATTTCCTTTCAATATAGAACCCAAAAGCACGAAGTTTGAATTCCTTATTGATGATGATGATAAAATAATAACAGCACTCTAATTCAAAAATTCTGATTCCTATTCTCAATTTCCAAATTTTTTTCAAGAGGAAGTTATTCTGCCCAAGGTTTTTTTCATGGCTAATTTGACATCCTTGTTCCTCAGGCTGTAGATTAGTGGGTTCAGCATGGGCATCACAATGGTATAGAACAGACTACACACTTTCCCCTGGTCAAGGGGTACAGCAGAAGGTGGTTTAAGGTATCCAAAAGTTCCTGATCCAAAGAAGAGACAAACTGTCATTATGTGAGAACTGCAGGTACGAAAGGCTTTGGATCTGCCCTCAGTAGAACTAATGTGGAAAATGCTGGAAAGAATGAAGCCATAAGAGAGAAAAATGGTCACAATGCACACCCCAATGCCAAAGCCCACAAAAGTGAAGACCACCAGCAAATTCATGTAAGAGCTATTGCAGGAGAGTTCAAGGAGGGGAAGGATGTCACACATATAATGATTGACAAGGTTGTCTGCACAAAAGGTCAGAAACAGTATATTACCTGTATGAGCTATATCCAACAAAGCACTCATCCCATAGACACCCAGCAAAAGAAATAGACACACCTGAGGAGACATGGTGACCGTGTACAACAGTGGTTTACAGATGGCCACATAGCGGTCATATGCCATTGCTGACAGGATGAAACATTCACAAACAACAAAAAAACAGAAGAAGAAGAGCTGAGTCATACACCCTGTGTAGGAGATGACGTTCTTCTTTGAGACAAAACTCATCAGCATTTTGGGGATGATGGTAGAGGAGTAACTGAAGTCAATGAAGGACAAGTTGAAGAGGAAAAAGTACATGGGGGTGTGCAGGTGAGAGTTCAGCCCAATGAGTGTCATCAAACCCAGGTTCCCCACCACAGTGACCATGTAGAAGCCCAGAAACAGGAAGAAGAGGGGGAGCTGGAGTCCTGGCTGGTTTGTTAAGCCTGCGAGGATAAACTCTGTCACAGAGGAGGTGTTATCTGCAGCCATCCTCCTCTGGGAGGGTCTCAGAGAGGAAAAGAAAAGAATTGCTCACACAGAGAGAGGAAAACAACCCATTCTTGAGAGTGGTATTTGAACAGGGAGGTGTGGAACTCAGAGTTGAGATGGCATCTCCTTGTTCCCCCATCTGTTTTTATGGTCTCCACATGGCTTCAACCATCCTAGTAACTCTTGGTGGATGAAACTTGCCTCCAGAGTAAGGGCTCATCCAACTGAGGAGAAAGTCCACAAAGCTCAGCTGGGATGCCCCTGCAACCTTGCAGTCACCCTCCTCTGGTACTGCCTGCCCTCTATAGCCCTGGACCAAGTTTTGTGTGACCTGGGCCCTTCTCTGGAGTGCTGTTGAGAAGCAGAAGTCAATTGCCCTAGACCTTCCACCTTTGGTCAGTGCTGGTCACCACAGGAAGATGAGGCTTTGTTGCCCAGAGTCTTTATTGGCAATGCCTGTGGAAATGTTATGTGAAAATAATACCAAAGTTATAAGGCAAAGACATCAACTAAACCTAAGAAAAAAGAAACATTTGCTGAGCACTAACTATGCTAATGGCACTGTTCTAAGTGCTCTGGGGCATTTTGATTAAACCCATTGAACAGCTGAGGACACTGGGCACAAGTCCCAGTCCTTCTAAGTGGCAGCAGAAGGGGAACTCAGGCTGTCTGGCTCCGGGGTTGGAGCTTCATACCCTAATCGCTCTGCTAGATCACAGAGCAGGTCAGACAGGCACTCACCCTCCTTCTGCCTGCAGTCACAGTGCTGGGCTCTACTGGCTCCCACCCATCTCTCTCATGGAGACTGGGATGGCCCTGGTGACAAGAAGGGGACTACTCAGAGCTCAGAATGCTCTGCTGCTTCTGTCTCTCTCCTTTAAAATTCAAAGCCTTTAGTTTGTCTTGGTTCTCCTGTTGAGCTGAAGAACATGGTCTCTGACATTCTTTGTCTGAGCCTCCAGGTCAGCTTTCAGGGATGGAACAGCACTTTTATAACGTCCATGGATAACTGTAGAACAAACAGTGTTCTTCTGGATTAGAGACCACAGTGACCTAGATACAGGGGCTCCCTCAGGATACCTGTTCCCTAAGGAAGAGGAAATGTTTGTTTATGCCCTTGATAGTGCCTGACAGGGCTCTTAATGACCTTTCCTTTCATTCAGGATACATCTTTTTAAGTACAATTTAAAAGAAAGCACTTGGGAAAAGAATTCTTATACTGAGCACTTATGTATACTGACCACTTTTTCTGTCCCAGCACCCTCATCTGAAAGATCCAGAGCAACGTGTACATAAGTTTACTCAGAATAACCTCATAGGGTAGACCTATCAGTCTGCACTTTAAAAGCAAGGAACACACACAGTTTCTTGGTTCCAGAACCTTAAGTGAAACTCCAGTCTGTCCAACCCCAAACTCTTCCATGTGAATCACTCATCTCCAGTGTCTCCCTGAAAGTGACAATGAAAGTTGGAGGCAGCACTTTTGCCAGTAGCATCTCATGAGACTCTAGACAAAAACAAGTACTTAAATAACTTCAATGGAATGTAGAAAGTATCAAGGCCAGGAATGGGAAAATTTGAGATATCTGGACTTGAAGAGAGGAGACTCATTATTTCAATCACATTCAATACATACTAAGAATTATTTGCACCTTCTTCAATTTTTAAAAAAGCTCTCTCTGTTTTATATCTACTACTTGATCATGCAGTTGAAACTTAGTTATTTTAAGCAAATACTTGTCAGACAACTAATTACAACTTATGTCAAGACCTAGAGGTGTGGCAAAGACTCTACAGCTAATATGTCTGATAATGGGGTGTGGATAAGAAACTTTGACAAGTGGCCCTCCTTCAAGAAATAGCCATTGAACATTCACCCTGTCCCTGAACTCTTCTAAGCCCTAAGCTCCTAAGCTTCTGTGAAAAAATAAAAATAACTTTGTATGTATTCCTTCATGGAGATTTCATTCACGTGGGAGAAAAATACATGAAAGAAACATACAAGTGCACTGAAGAAAAAAGAAAGCTAGGCAGAGGGACAGCACACAAGGTGGAATGGCTGAAAGGGTGAGTGTTACACATTTCAGTTTACATAACAGAATCTGACACTTGAGCAATGACTTGAGAGAGACCTGGAAAGCCTTTGCTTAATAACACCAGTTACTCTAATGAAACACTGGGTGTCATGGCTTAAAGCAGCACCTTCCCTGGGTATCAGGGTTTTGTCCTGCAATTTCACACAGCACTCCAGCTCAAATATTTGCTTTTGGGAAGAAAATTCTGATAAAAAAACAGGATAGAGGGTTAAGAAAGCTTGTTGAGGTTTCAGATATCCACAAGTCACACAATATAAATTTTTGGCTGAGACTAATATAAAGAGTAATAAAATTTTATGTTGAATTTGTATTCAACACCCTTTGTCAGAGGCATTTATATAGTAAGGATGGCAAATTTTCTATTCAAAAAACAAATCTGTATTTGGGGAAGTTCAAGAGTTGGTTTGCTAATGAGTTATGTGTGTTTTTCATCAGAGTTAAGGTCTGAAGCTCTTTGGGAGAAATCAGGACATCAGAACACAAAGGCAGAACCCATCGTCTTCCAGGCAAGTCCAACTGAAACCATTGCACATGGGCCTGTGTGTGTGTCTGAGTGTGTACATGTACAGCAGTGAGGACTTGCCCTCCCCACACTAAGGCTCAGCAGTGAGGGTGCCTCATCTGCCTGTTTGCATTGGGAATAGTCCACTGCCCAGATGACACTAATGAATCCCAGTCCCTGTTCTTTATCCCACTGCACATGTTGAAGAAATAGAGAAAAACAATCCATTATCAAGAAACTAAAGTAAGCACCACAGGTACACTCTCCTTAGGACCCAAGGTCAAAGGGGACCTTGGGGACTCATTAAAATGTTCAGTTTCCTTTCAGAATCTCAGAGGGTTCTTGGAAGCATGATGCAATGCCAGGAAAAACTCTTCTGAGATCTTGCCTCTTCAGAGATGGTTTCCATGGGAGCTTCATTTCCACAGCATCAGGGTTTTATGTCAAGTGCACCAGGGCTTCTCTAAAGCTGTTTTGACTGTTGACTTGCTCCTATACAAGCAGAGACAAACAAATCAATATTCTGGATTAAGTTATTTTGTTGCAGGTCTTTTATCTCCTTGGTTATATTTATTCCTAGGTACTTCATTTTTTTCTTGCTATAGTAAATGGGATTCCTCCTCTAGTTTCTCTTTCTGATATTTCATTGTTGGCGCTCAAAAATATCATCGATTTCTGAATATTGACCTTGTATCCCACTACTTTGCCAAATTCACTCATTATGTCAATAGTTTTTTGGTGGAGACTGTAGGGTTTTCTAGGTACACTATTATGTCATCTGCAATAATGACAGTTTTCCTTCCTCCTTTCCCATTTGGATACTTTTTAGTTCTTTTTCTTGTTTGCTTGCTGTAGCTAGAACTTCCAGTACTATGTTGAATAAGAATGGTGAGAGAGGACACCCTTGTCTTGTTGCTGATCTTAAGGGGAAAGCTTTTAGTTTTTTCCCATTGAGTATGTTGGCTGTAGGTTTCTTGTATATGGCTTTTATTATGTTGAGGTATGCTCTCTCAAGTCCCACTTTGCTGAGTGTTTTTATGATAAATAGGTGCTAAATTTTATCAAAATCTTGTTCAGCATCTATTGATCTGATCATGTGATTCTTGTCCTTTATTTTTTTTTTATGTGGAGTATTACATTAATAGATTTGTGAATATTGTACCATCCTTACATCCTGGGATGAATCCCACTTGACAAGGTGTATGATCTTTCTAATGTATTTCTGAGTCTGGATATGCAGTGTATTGTTGAGGATTTAAGCATCTATGTTCATCAGCAATACTGGCCTGTAGTTTTGCTTCTTTGATGAGTCTTTACCTGATTTTGGAATTAGAATGAAACTGGCCTTGTAAAAAGAGTTTGGGAGCTTTCCCTCATCTTGAATTTTTTGGAACAGTTTGAGAAGATGACAGTTGGTTCTTTCTTAAATATTTGGTAGAATTCAATTGTGAAGCCCTCTGGTCCAGGGCTTTGTGTGCTGGGAGTTTTTTGATTACAGCTTCAATTTCACTAGTTGTTATGAGTCTATTCAGGCTTTCTGCTTCGTCTTGATTCAGTTTTGGAAGATTGTATGTTTCAAGAAATTTCTCCATTTCACCCAGGTTGTCCAGTTTCTTGGCATGTAGTTGTTCATAGTAATTTCTTATAATCCTTTGTATTTATGTGGTATCGGTTGTAACTTCTCCCCTTTCTTTTCTGATTTTATTTATTTGGGTCCTCTCTCCTTTTCATGGTGACTCTGGTTAAAAGCTTGTCAATTTTATGTATCTTGCCAAAGAACCAGCTCCTGGATTTCTTATTCCTTTGCATTGTTCTTTTAGTCTGTGTGTCATTTCATTCTGCCTCGTTGTTGATTATGTCCTTCCTTCTCTTTGCTCTGGCCTTAGTTTGTTGTTGTTCCTCTAGTTCTTGCAGACACAAGGTTAGGTGGTTTATTTGAGACTTTTCTATCTTCTTTATGTAGAAAATTAACTGATTTTTCAATATGAAGTCAACCTTATGCTCCAAGTATCAAACTGTACTTCAAAATTACATAAAACTATTTTTGTGTTATGCAGGATTTTTAAGCCATTTTTTCCACTTGTTTTTTTTTTTTTGCATCTAAACTCATGAAGCATATTGGTATATATATATTTTTTTCTAGTAACATTTCAGTCCAGTTTAGGTTATTAGAGGCAGTACAATTTCCCCTGATAAGCCAAGATTTCAGTCACCTATAATCACATCACCAGACTTATCCCTAGACCCAGGCAACCCATTAGTGCTGCTGAGAACCCACCATCAGGCTGCTATGAGCCTGAGAGATTGGAACCCAAGGGTGACCTTTGAACACGTGTTTTCCCAGTGGCTCCTCCTCCATGCCTAGACTCACTGGGCCTGTAGTCACAGCAAGACCTGACACTTACAAAGTCCTCTGTACCTCAAAAAGCCCCTTCACACACTCCATGTGGTAATCAATCCTCACAAAGCATTAAGATTGTATCGTGTTTCTCATTTTAAAGATAATAAAGTTGAAGTATGTATGCGTCACCAAAAGTCAACAGTAAGCAATGCATTTCTTAACAAGTTTAACAGCTCACATAGTAAGAAATGCATTTTTAAGAAAGTTTAACAGCTCACATAGTAAGAAATGCATGGAACCTAATCGACAAAATTAAAAAGCAAGTAAAATGTAACTGGAGACATTGAAATTAAGAACAATCTGACAGTCCTGGCTGGCGTAGCTCAGTGGATTGAGCGCGGACTGGGAACCAAAGTATCCCAGGTTCGATTCCCAGCCAGGGTACATGCCTGGGTTGCAGGCCATAACCCCCAGCAACCGCATATTGACGTTTCTCTCTCTCTCTCTCTATCTCCCTCCCTTCCCTCTCTAAAAATAAATAAATAAAATCTTTAAAAAAAAAAAAAAAAAAAAAAAGAACAATCTGACAGTAACCAGAGGGGAGGTAGAAGGGATTAATGGGGAAAAAGGGGAAGGGTTGCCAGGAGCAACTCTAAAGGACATGTAGACAAAACCAATAAGGAGTGGAAGCAAGGGAGGGAGGAAGGTTAGGGGTAGGGGTGGGGAGGGGAGGGAGTAAACACGGACAACTGTAATTGGACACAATGAAACAATTTTTTTTCAAAAGGAAAACATTCCTAGATACAAGAAAAGAAAGAAAGAAAAGAAATGCATTCCGTGGCACTCTTTTGAGTTCAGTTGTCAAGGTTCATGATCTTTCCCCTACCAATTCATGCATTTTTCAACATTTCTAGAGCATTCTGGGGATCTTAAACACAATTGTAGTAATGTGATTAAAATATTCTGGCAAAACACGTGACAGGGAGCAAAATTGAATACCAAAAGAGGAGAAGTTTCAGGGCACAAATCAGGAATGAAAGTTGAATCTGTCACAAAGATAAAGACCTCACTAGGGTAACTGTCCCAGTCAAGTTTTGGATCTCCAGCGCCACCCACACAACAGGCCTCTGATGCATGTAAGTGAACCCATACTACACTCAACACCAAGTAAATGGGCGTCCTCACAGCACTCCCTCCCACACCATCTCCAGGCTTCCCCTGCACACACCTCATTAATGAGAGGGCAGTATAAAACCATGAGGCTCCACCTACTTGTAGAAAGCAGCCTGGCCTGACCAGCAGTTGAATCCTATCCACAATAAACCCTACCCGTCATGTCCCAGCCCATATCATTGTATGTTATTTAGGGACTCAATTTTTGCTCCTTGTACAGATGCCCCCAAGGCTGGAACTGTAGACACCCTCTCAGAGCCAGCTGCCTGATGCTGTTGTATCCTCACTCTGGCCATCCTGAATGATCCTCATGTGCACATTCAGCAACATCATGTCACCTGCACACACAACTGCATAGCACATGCTCACAGGTGCCACACTGCATTGCCACAGGGGCCCACCTCCAAGATTATGCTGGTGCATCCCTTGGATCTGATGGTCAACTTCACAGCTGCAGACTTCCCCTTGTTGCTGATGTCCCTGATATCATCCCAAGAGTTCTGCCCTACAGAGTTGCTGCCATGGTCTACTTTCAAATTGTGAGTCACAGTGTGAAAAACCCTTGTCTGAAACTGTGCTTTGGAGATCAACCAGCAGGGGCCGAAAACTTGGGAAAGATCATCTGAAGTTATCATTTCTAGAATTTTGACTGAAAAATTCTAGAAACACCCCCCGTCACCCTCAAGCATATATTAGAGGTACCCACAACCAAAACAGTCTTGTCTGGTACAGCAATTGCCTCACAACATTCTTTGTTTCACTTAAGTCTCCTTCTATGTTACCATTTTTTCAAAACTGCTTAGTGATCCTTGGCTCTTTTCTTGACATTGAAAGTGTCCTAAGCTGACAGAACACACATGTGCTTTGACCAGACTGCTCAACAAGAGCACTTCACTCTCCCCGTGTTTCTGTGGTCTGAATTACTGGGCAGCTTCTATCCTTGGGGTCCAGTTCTCTCTTTTGTGCTGATCAGTTTCACCAGAAAGCCATGCTCCAGTCTCTTAAGGGGTCATGTTAGGGTGCATAATAATCTTAAGAAAATCCTTTCTATAATCATTTCCTTTTAGTTTAGTTTAGTTTAATTTGTGTATGTGTAGGGGCGTGCTCCTGGGCTTCCCTCCTCCCCAGCTCACTCTTCCCCACTTGCCAACTCCAGCATGCCTGGGAGGTGTGCTGAGCCTCATTGTTGATTTAAGCCACCCAGACAAGCAGCAAATTCAACATTGCAGTCAGGTCCAGCCTTTTCTCTCAACATCACAAACTCTTGGCTGAAAATCCCTTATGATCTCATGGAACCAGCAGTGGGTGTATTGTGTGTCACCGACAGTTGTCACACAGTGCATCAACACACACTTTTTCAGCCTCCTAGGGTCTCACTTCTGTGTTCTCACTGGGTTCACCTGGAATGCTTCCTAGCAAATCACTTCCATGTAAGTCTTCATCTCGTGGTCTTTGGGGAACCCAATGCAAGACTGGTGGGAAGGAAACCAAATGAAGAGTAGAGAAGACTACACACAAGAGAAAGGGAGAGAAAAAATATTCCGGGAGAAAATAAAACCACCGCTTTTAAGAAGGAAAACTTGGAATTCAGGATGCTCAGTAAAGAAAATTAAAAAATAAAATGAGATATCAACATTTCCCCAAGTCAAAAGAAAAATCTCAGAGTTTTCACATCCAGAAATGACGTGCTCAGAGGATGGTTCAGCATGGCTGCTGCTCTGCTGGAAATAATCCCAGTCCTGGGTTGTTGCTACCCAGGCAGGAGGAGCAGCATCACTAGGCATCTTCTTAGGAATGAGAATTCTCCAGTCCTCCCGAGACCTACCAGATCGGAAACTCTGTGGATGGGGCCTAGAATCTGTGTCTCAGCAAATCCTCTGTGTGATTCAGATTCATCTGAGAACCACCAGTGTAGTTCCTGGTCCCAGAACATGAGCTAAAGTAAAGCGTTTTCCTGACCCAAAGGGAACAAAGAGCAGCTTTTGTATCTGCCTTAGGAGGGAGGAAAATAAGAATGAGTGTACACCAGATGAAGATGGTCAGTTGTAATGCTTATGGCTACAAAATCCAACTGCTTCTCAGTAGGTGCTGAAGATTTTGATGAGAGCAGGTGTGTTGCATGTGGCAGGGTTATGGTGTTGTGGTCATAGAAAGACACATTTTCCTTTGCCACTGGGTGGGTCATGACACCCCTGATATCTGTTCCTACACAAATCAAGTGTTGGCAGTGAACAGACCTGAGAGACAGATGCCATAGTACATCAGGCCATGAGTTTTAAAACAGTGGTCACTAACCAAAAAGGAGCAGGAGAAAAGTGTCTTGCACTTAAAATTAGTGATGCTGTTCCTATCTGATATAGAGTTCATTATCATTTTAAGTGAATTGACAGAAACAGAGAAGGTTCTTTATTATTCACTTTCTTTTAAAAAATATAATTTATTTCCTTTTACTTTACAACTACAGTTGATGTACAATATCATGTTAGTTTCAGGTGTGCAACCCCATCATTCGACATTTACACAACTTATGAAGGGATCACCTCAATAAATCTAGTCCCCATCTGGCACCATACATAGTCATGACAGAAGTATTGACTGTATTCCTGTGCTGTACTTTGTGTCCCCATGACTATTCTGCAACTACCAATTTGTACTTCCTAGTCCCTAAATCCCTTCACCTTTCTCACTCTTTCCCCCAAACTGTCTGATCTCACAGCCATCAAAATGTTCTCTGCATTTCTGAGTCTCCTTTTCTGCTTGTTGTTCATTTTGTTTTTTAGATTCCACAAAGCAGTGAAGTCATCTGGCATTTGTCCTTCTCTGTCTGACTTATTTCACTCAGGATAATATCCTCTAGGACCACCCATGATGTTGGGGTACAAGCTCTCATTCTTTTTTGTGGCTGAGTCATATTCCATAGTATGTCCGCACCCCTTCTTCCTCCACTCATCTCTTGATGGACACTCAGGTTGCTTCCATATCCTGGCCATTGTAAATAGTGCTGCAACAAACATACAGGTTTCTTTGGATGAACACCCACAAGTGGAGTTTCTGGGTCCTTCTTTGTCTCTTGTTTAGTCTTTGTTTTAAAGTCTATATTTTCTGGAATATGCACAGCTACTGCAGCTTTTTTGTCTTTCCTTTGTTTCCATTTTCATGTAGTACATTTTCCTATCCCATTACCTTCTGTCTGTGTGAGTCTTTTGATCTGAAGATGGCATATCGAAGGGTCTTGTTTTGTTATCCTTAAGCCATTGTATGTCTTTCAATGGCATAATTTAGTCCATTTGCACATCAAATAAGTGTGAATAAATATGCATTTATTGTCATTTTATTATTCATATTTCTAATCTTTTTATTCTTTTAAAAGACCTTTTCACATTTCTTTTTCTTCTTTTTTCTTTATTTCTTTATTGAATTCATATTGGGGTGACATTGGTTAATAAAATTATGTAGGTTTCAGGAGCACATTTCTATTACACATCATCTGTATGTTGTATTTTGTGTTCACCACCCCAAGTCAAGTCTCCTTACATCACCACTTGTCCCCTCTCTCACTCCCTGACTTCTTCACTCTGGTAATAATGCTACTGTTGTCTGCCTACGAGTTTTTTTCATTTTTTGCTTAATCCCTTCACCTTTTCCCCCAACCCCCATCTCCTCTCCTCTGACAGCCGTCAGTCTATTCTCTGTATCCATGAGTCTGTTTCTATTTTGTTTGGTAGTCTATTCTATTCATTTGAATCCACAGGTAAGTGAAATTACATGGCAGTTGTCTTTCTCTATGTGGCTTATTTCATCTACCCTAATACTCTATAGGTTCATCCATGCTGTCCCAAAAGGTAAGATTTCCTTCTTTTTTATAACCAAGTTGTATTCCATTGGGTGAATGTACCACTGCTTTTTTACCCGGAAGTTACCTTCAAGATATGAAACATTATAAATCTTCTGTAATTCAAGAAGTGTGGTATTGGCTTATGAATAGATGGACAGACCAATAGAACACAATGGTAAACACAGAAATAGCCCAGGTGCCTATGAAATTTTGTATTCAGTGAGATCAACAGCTCAAACCCATGTGGAAAAGATGGACTTTTTTATAAATGGCAATAGAACCACAGGATGGTCTTCTGGAAAAATATATGGTTGGATCCATTCTTCACTGCATACATACACTGGTAAAATTTCTAAAATGACCAGATATATTAAGCGGGGCCTTTGATAGCTCAGTTGGTAGAGTGGAGGACTGTAAAATGACCAGATATTCAAATATTAAAAAAATAAAACCATACAATCACATTATGATAAAAATGAGTGACTTTCTTTATAACCTAAGAGAAAAAATATTTCTAGCATTAAAATACCAGAAACAATAGATTAATAAATTTAATTTAAAAAATGTATCATAAGAACAGTCAAAAGCCAAATCACAAGTTAGAGGAAAATATGCAACTTATACCTCCAACAGAAAGCTATTATACCCAATATACAGTCTTTCTAAAAATTGAGAAGATCAAAATCCAGCAGCAACATGAGGAAAAGGTATGAAGAGACAGTCCATAAAAGAAGTAGTAACACCACTGCGGGGGCTCTCGGCCCGGGTGGACAGATGGGTGGGGCCAGCAGTGCAGTTCACAGAACAGAAAATGTGAGCCCTAGAGTGCGGAGTGCCTGGCGAATGCCATGAGAGCCTGCAGTAGAGCCCTGAGCAGGGGCTCCTCACTTAACTACGGAAAACTCCCCTTTGAAAAGTACTTTCTGACTTCTGGACAAGATGGAGGCATAGGTGGACGCACTGTACCTCCATGCACAACCAAGATTGGAACAATAACAATTTAGAGACAGAATAACATCCAAAACTGACAGAAAATTTATCTGAATGGAAGTCGGACAGCCAAGAAGTTGAAGTAGACCCGTTCATCCAGAACGGTAGGAGGGGCGGAGAGGAGCAGCCAGGCACAGGTCGCAGCATGGAGAGCAGAGAGAGTTGGGTGCATAAGGCATCTAGGGGCGCATAAGGCATCTGGGGCATGCAAGATCACAGTGGGTGGACCCTGAGTATGCAAGCGGCAGCTGGCAGACCCAGTGAGGAGGCCGTTGTGGAACAGGGCAGAGCACACAACCCAGGGTCCCAAGAAAGGGAATGAGGTCCCACAGAGAACGGAGCAAATGCCATTGTTCCCTCTTGACCCTGCCCCCACATACAACATTACAATCTAGCAACTGGGGTGCCCAGCCCTGGTGAACACCTAAGGCTCTGCCCCTCACCGTAACAGGAGTGACCACATTAAAAAAAAGAGAGAGAGAGACAGATGGCTCAAACAGAAGAAGAAAGCAATGCCCCAGAACTCATCCTTTTAAGCGACTGAGAGATAGCCAACGTATTAGATGCACAGTTCAAAACACTGGTGATCAGGAAGCTCACAGAATTGGTCGATTTTGGTAGCAAATTAGATGAAAAACTGCAGGTTACAATAACGGAAATGAAGGAAAATGCACAGGGAACCAACAGTGATGGGAAGAAAACTGGGACTCAGAACAATAGAGTGGGCCAGAAGGAAAAAAACAACCAAACAGGAAAGAATGGAGAAATAAGAATTCAAAAAATGAGGAGAAGGTTAGGAACCTCCAGGACATCTTTAAATATTCCAACATCAGAATTATAGGGGTACGAGAAGGGAAAGAGGAAGAGCAACAGATTGAAAATGTATTTGAACAAATAATAAAGAAGAACATCCCCATTCTGGCAAAGGAAATAGACTTCCAGGAAATCCAGGAAGCTCAGAGAGTCCCAAAGAAGTTGGACCCAAGAAGAAACACACCAAGGCACATCATAATTTCATTATCCAAGGTAAAAATGAAGGAGAGAATCCTAGAAGCAGCAAGAGATAAGGGGAGAGTAACCTACAAAGCAGTTCCCATCAGACTGTCAGCTGATTTCTCAAAAGAGACCTTACAGGCAAGAAGGGGCTGGACAGAAGTATTCCAAGTCATGAAAGACAAGGACCTACATCCAAGATTGCTCTATCCAGCAAAGCTTTCATTTAGAATGGAAGGGCACATAAAGCCCTTCTCTGATAAGGTCAAGTTAAAGGAGTTCATCATCACCAAGCCATGATTATATGAAATGTTAAAGGGACTTATCTAAGAAAAAGAAGATAAAAAACATGTATAGTAAAATGACAGCAAACTCAGTTATTAACAACCACACCTACAGCAAAACCAAAAGAAACTAAGCAAACAACTAGAACAGGAACAGAACCACAGAAATGGAGATCACATGGAGGGTTAGCAACAGGGGAGTGGGAGGAAGAGAGATGGGGGAAAGGTAGGAATGAGTAGCATAGATTATAGGTTGAAAATAGATAGGGGGAGGGTAAGAATAGTACGTGAAATGTAGAAGCTAAAGAACTCATAAGCATGACACATGGACATGAACTAAAGGGGGGGAATGTGGGTGGGAGAGGGTGTACAGGGTGGAGGGGAGTGAAGTGGGAAATGGGACAACTGTAATAGCATAATCAATAAAATATATTTTAAAAAGAAGTAGTAACACCAACAATCATTACATAAATGAACCCATCTTCCATGTTTCCTAAAATTAAAGAAATGCAAATTATAATAATACTTAAACACTACTCATCCATCAGGATGGAAACTATAAAAATTCTGAGAATACACCATGCTAAAGAGACTGTAAAAAAGTAGGCATTCCCATTTATTGCTGAGGGAGAAAATAAATGTCAATTCCTCCTCCCCCAACACAAAATCCATTGTCAATACAATCCCAATCAAAATCACAGCAGGTTCTTTTGTAGGAATTTACAAGCTGATTCTAGAATTCATATGGAAACTCACAGGTCCTAAAGTAGCCAAAACAACTTTGAAAGAAGTGAATGAAATCCAGGACTTTTGCTAACTGATTTCAAAAATTATTATAAAGCTACAGTAATCAAAACTGTATGGTATTGGCATAAACATAGACAAATAGATGAAAACAAACACACACAAATAGAATCAACTGATCCTATTTAACACAGGTAAAAGAACAATCACTGGACATTTAGGTGCAAATATACACATACCCCAAAATCCCACTTTGATCCATATACAAAAATTAACTCATAAAATTTCCACATTGTTCTTCTGGCCTTAGCAAAAGCAGTAAAGAATTTCTTAATTAGGACATAGCACTAACTATGAAAGACAAAGTTGATAAATCAAACTTCATTACAATTAAAAATATTGGCTATCAAAACATATCTTTTAGGATAAGTGACACACAGTCTGGGGAAGATAGACAGGGAGAGGAAGATGACTGAGTATGTATGTATTATCCATAGGTACACATATATTATCAATACAACACAAACATGTACACGTATATGGACTTACAAGTGCATATTAACATTCCTTCAATACAATAGGAAAACAACTAACTACCCTATATTTTTAATGAGGAAATGACCTGAATAATTACTTCAGAGAAGACATCCAAATAGCCAGTAAATAGGTAAAAAGGTGTCCAACATCATTACTTATCAGGGAAAAAAGTTAAACAGAAAAGCATTCCACTGTCCATACCAGAATAAAAGTACATTTTTGCATATGGCATAAAACAGGGATAAAATAAAAATACCAAGGGTTAACAAGGATGTAGAGCAATTGGAATCCTCAAACATGGTTGATAGCAATGAATTTGAATCAAAAATTAAAAACCAATTTGGTATTTTTTCTTGATTTCTGCTTCTGTTGTTTGATTGTTGGTATACAGAAATGCCTTTGATTTCTGCATACTGACTTTGTATCCTGCTGTTTTGCCAAATTCATTATTAGGCTGAGCAGTTTTCTGGCTGAGTCTATAGGATTTTCTATGTACACTTTCACGTCATCAGCAAACAATGACAGTTTTGATTCCTCCTTTCTGATTTGGATGCCTTTTATTTCCTTTTCTTGTCTGATCGCTGTGGCTAAAATTCCAATGCTAGGATTATATCCTAAGAACTCTGAAACACCAATCTAAAAGAGCCTATGCACCCCAATGTTCATAGCAGCACAATGTACAATAGCCAAGTGTTAGAAGCAAGCTAGGTGCCCATCAGTACATGAATGTGTCAAAAAACTATGGTGCATTTACACAATGGAATTCCATGCAGCAGAAAGAAAGGACATCCTACCCTTTGAGACAGCATGGATGGAACTGGAAAGCATTATGCTAAGTGAAATAGGCCAGGAGGGGAAAGACAAATACCACATGATCTCAGCTTTAACAGGGACCCAAACAACAAAACAAACAAACACGCAAAATATAACCAAAGACACTGAAGTAGAGAACAGGCTGACAACAACCAGGGGGAAGAGAGGAGGAAATATCAGGGGAAAGGGGGAAGGGTTTACAGGAACAAGTATAAAAGACACATGGACAAAAAAACTAGAGGGGAGTGGAAATGGGAGTGGGGGAGTGCTGGGGGTGGACAGGGAAGGGAGTAGAAGGCAGAAAACTGTGCTTGAACAACAACTAAGATAAAAGAAAAGAAAAGAAAAAGAAAACAGTTTGGCAGAGATGTTTATAAAAGCTCCACATAAGCCTACTCTATTATCTAGCAGATACACATATAAGCATAATCCAAAAGAAATGTTTGCTTATTCAACCAAAATGCACATTCAAACTGTTTCTAAAGGCTTTATCAATAATAGGCAAAAACTTGAAACTATCTAACTTTATTAATAGGCTAAATAATTGTACATTCACATGATGGAATACTACACAGCAATATAACATAATCTACCCATATATACTGCAAAATAGATGTACCTGACAGGCTTTATGATGAAGAAGAGAGGCCAGAAACAATTGAGTACCTGTTCATATGAAGTTCAAATACAGACAACACACTATAATACTAAAAGTCAGAAGAGTAGATAGCTGTGGGGCATGGGACTGAGGGCAGGTTGTATTTATTGGAAAGATGTAATAGGAAACTTTCCAAAGTAGATGGAAATATTGTGCATCTTGATGTAGGTTGTGGTTACATATTCATGTGCAAAAGTTTAATGAGCTGTACAGTTAAGATTTGTGCACTTTGCTATATGAAAGTTAGGGCACAACATTTTCAATAGGATGTTTCTGTATCCTTTCATGACCTACATTGAATAGCGTATTCAATACACCAACCCCAACTCCTAAATTCTAGGTTCCCTAAATTCAGGCACACACAGGGTCCAGCACAAAAAATACCCCTTTGATCACATAATCTTTTATTACAAAATAATCAGCATGTAATTCTGTAACATAACAATATCACACTCCAGCGCGCCATATGACACTTTAGGTGAAATGTTCAAATTGCTGTCCACCTCTTGTGAGACATTCATGTACCCTAGAAACCACACTCAATGGTGCTATTTCTGCTGGACTCTGTGTTTCATCTCATCTCAATCCTCTCTTCAGAAGCTTATTCTTTCCTTTTTGGCAGCATTGAACAGAATCGAAAGGCAGAACTAACTCCACAGATCTGCCAATTTCCCCTGCATCCTAATGGAATGGACTTCCCTAAGGAACAGCCAGTTAAGTCAAAATATTTCCCCCAGCACTTCATTTGTCATTGCTTCTCTGAGAAATTTTACCAGTAATAGTGAGTTTAGATGAAAGTGGTTCTTTTGATTTTAATATAAAGCTCTATTTCCCATTTCATAATATGGAGGCTTTATGAAATTATCCCAAGATCACCATTTCTTACCCATATGCCTCTGTTATTAGAACATTGAGGCTACCTGCAATGCCTGACAATTCCATAGCAATTGCCTCTCCTAATAAGCAGCAGCTTGGTGCTGCCTGGCAGGTGACCATGGACCCAGGGCCAGCTAGTGCTCTATTCCATCCTCTAGACCAGTGTCATCCAATGGAAATATAATGCAAGCCTCCTATAAATTCTAAACTTTCTAGTAGGTACCTGAAAAATAAACACATACATTCATTTTAATGGCATATTTTCTTTAACACTATATATTCAAAATCTTATCATTTCAACATGTAATCAAGTAAGAAAGTATGCATGAGATTATTTTTTCATATTCTTCAAAGATTTGGTTTGTATGTCACACTTACTTTGCCCACTTGCAGTATGTCTCAATTTGGATGTCCACATTTCAGTTGCTCAATACCACACATGACAGTGACTACCAGTTCAGATAGCACAGCTCCCAATGACCTTGGACCACAACCAAGATAACCCTTGCAATGAGACTCCAAATTCTGTCTCAGCCTTGAAATAATATGCCGCCTTCACTCATCATTTTTCTCCCCTATAAAATTCCATTTCTATCCCCTGGAAGTCTTAATTCACTAACCCACATCCCTGGTGCTCCACTCACCAACTGGGTGGTCACCATACTTGCCTTCTGAGAAACCTAACACAGGACACATTCACACACTGAAAAGTTCATCACACACTGATCTTCTCATTTTGCCAAGACCAACTCAAAAAAATTTTTCACCTCCTATTCTCTTGCAAAATGTGATGGATTAAAATTATTTTGTGCATGTAGCATGAAATTACTGTCAACCCATTATTAATTTAGATGTACTGGGTCAACTAACATGTGAAATGACATCTTTCAGAAAGAAATGAAGCAAGAAAACATGGCATAAAGGGAAACAAACTGAACTGAGATTCAAGCTGGGATTTCAGTCCCAGATCTGCCACCAGGTAGTTTCATATTTTTGGACTAGATGAAATTATTCTGAAGCATCATTCAATACTGCATACTGTATAATTGCAGAAACTATTTTCATACAATAAAGAAGGAAGTGTTGGGGTGATGATGAGAGAGAATAAATCCACTTGGGAAAGAGAGTTAAAGTTTCCTTTCAATATACAATCCAAAAGCACGAAGTTTGAATTCCTTATTGACGATGATGATAAAATAATAATAGCACTCTCATTTAAAAATTCTGATCCTTTTTCTCAATTTCCAATTTTTTCTCAAGAGAAAGTTATTTTGCCCAAGGTTTTTTTCATGGCTAATTTGACATCCTTGTTCCTCAGGCTGTAGATTAGTGGGTTCAGCATGGGCACCACAATGGTATAGAACAGACTACACACTTTCCCTTGGTCAAGGGGTACAGCAGAAGGTGGTTTAAGGTATGCAAAAATTCCTGACCCAAAGAAGAGACAAATTGCAATTATGTGAGAACCACAGGTACTAAACGCTTTGGATTTGCCCTTAGTAGAACTAATGTGGAAAATGCTGGAAAGAATGAAGCCATAAGAGAGAAAAATGGTCACAATGCACACCCCAATTTCAATGCCCACAACAGCAAAGACCACCAGATTATTCATGTAAGAGCTATTGCAAGAGAGTTCAAGGAGGGGAAGGATGTCACACATATAATGATTGACAAGGTTGTCTGCACAAAAGGTCAGAAACAGTATATTACTTGTATGACCTAAAGCCTCCAAAGCGCCAATCCCATAGATACCCAGCAAAAGAAATAGACACACCTGAGGAGACATGGTGACCATGTACAACAGTGGTTTACAGATGGCCACATAGCGGTCATATGCCATTGCTGACAAGATAAAGGATTCAGAAGCGACAAAAAAACAGAAGAAAAAGAGTTGAGTCATACACCCTGTGTAGGAGGTGATGTTGTTCTTTGAGACAAAACTCATCAGCATTTTGGGGATGATGGTAGAGGAGTAACTGAAGTCAATGAAGGACAAGTTGAAGAGGAAAAAGTACATGGGGGTGTGCAGGTGAGAGTTCAGTCCAATCAGTGTCATCAAACCCAGGTTCCCCATCACAGTGACCATGTAGAAGCCCAGAAACAGGAAGAAGAGGGGGAGCTGGAGTCCTGGCTGGTTTGTTAAGCCTGCGAGGATAAACTCTGTCACAGAGGAGGTGTTATCTGCAGCCATCCTCCTCTGGGAGGGTCTCAGAGAGGAAAAGAAAAGAATTGCTCACACAGAGAGAGGAAAACAACCCATTCTTGAGAGTGGTGTTTGAACAGGGAGGTGTGGAACTCAGAGTTGAGATGGCATCTCCTTGTTCCCCCATCTCTGTTTTTATGGTCTCCACATGGCTTCAACCATCCTAGTAACTCTTGGTGGATGAAACTTGCCTCCAGAGTAAGGGCTCATCCAACTGAGGAGAAAGTCCACAAAGCTCAGCTGGGATGCCCCTGCAACCTTGCAGTCACCCTTCTCTGGTACTGCCTGCCCTCTGTAGCCCTGGACCAAGTTTTGTGTGACCTGGGACCTCCTCTGTAGTGCTGTTGAGAAGCAGAAGTCAATTGCCCTAGACCTTCCACCTTTGGTCAGTGCTGGTCACCACAGGAAGATGAGGCTTTGTTGCCCAGAGTCTTTATTGGCAATGCCTGTGGAAATGTTATGTGAAAATAATACCAAAGTTATAAGGCAAAGATACCAAATAACCTAAGAAAAAAGAAACATTTGCTGAGCACTAACTATGCTAATGGCACTGTTCTAAGTGCTCTGGGGCATTTTGATTAAACCCATTGAACAGCTGAGGACACTGAGCACAAGTCCCAGTCCTTCTAAGTGGCAGGAGAAGGGGAAGTCAGACTGTCTGGCTCCGGGGTTGCAGCTTCGTACCCTAACCACTCTGCTAGAGCACAGAGCAGGTCAGGCAGGCACTCACCCTCCTGCCTGCAGTCACAGTGCTGGACTCTACTGGCTCCCACCCATCTCTCTCATGGAGACTCAGATGGCCCTGGTGACAAGAAGGAGACAATTTAGAGCTCAGGCTGCTCTGCTGCTTCTGTGTCTCTCCTTTAAAATTCAAAGCCTTTAGTTTGTCTTGATTCTCCTGTTGAGCTGAAGAACATGGTCTCTGACATTCTTTGTCTGAGCCTCCAGGTCAGCTTTCAGGGATGGAATAGCACTTTTATAACATCCATGGATAACTGTAGAACAAACAGTGTTCTTCTGGATTAGAGACCACAGTGACCTAGATACAGGGGCTCCCTCAGGATACCTGTTCCCTAAGGAAGAGGAAATGTTTGTTTATGCCCTTGACAGTGCCTGACAGGGCTCTTAATGACCTTTCCTTTCATTCAGGATACATCTTTTTAAGTACAATTTAAAAGAAAGCACTTGGGAAAAGAATTCTTATACTGAGCACTTATGTATACTGACCACTTTTTCTGTCCCAGCACCCTCATCTGAAAGATCCAGAGCAACGTGTACATAAGTTTACTCAGAATAACCTCATAGGGTAGACCTATCAGTCTGCACTTTAAAAGCAAGGAACACACACAGTTTCTTGGTTCCAGAACCTTGAGTGAAACTCCAGTCTGTCCAACCCCAAACTCTTCCATGTGAATCACTCATCTCCAGTGTCTCCCTGAAAGTGACAATGAAAGTTGGAGGCAGCACTTTTGCCAGTAGCATCTCATGAGACTCTAGACAAAAACAAGTACTTAAATAACTTCAATGGAATGTAGAAAGTATCAAGGCCAGGAATGGGAAAATTTGAGATATCTGGACTTGAAGAGAGGAGACTCATTATTTCAATCACATTCAATACATACTAAGAATTATTTGCACCTTCTTCAATTTTTAAAAAAGCTCTCTCTGTTTTATATCTACTACTTGATCATGCAGTTGAAACTTAGTTATTTTAAGCAAATACTTGTCAGACAACTAATTACAACTTATGTCAAGACCTAGAGGTGTGGCAAAGACTCTACAGCTAATATGTCTGATAATGGGGTGTGGATAAGAAACTTTGACAAGTGGCCCTCCTTCAAGAAATAGCCATTGAACATTCACCCTGTCCCTGAACTCTTCTAAGCCCTAAGCTCCTAAGCTTCTGTGAAAAAATAAAAATAACTTTGTATGTATTCCTTCATGGAGATTTCATTCACGTGGGAGAAAAATACATGAAAGAAACATACAAGTGCACTGAAGAAAAAAGAAAGCTAGGCAGAGGGACAGCACACAAGGTGGAATGGCTGAAAGGGTGAGTGTTACACATTTCAGTTTACATAACAGAATCTGACACTTGAGCAATGACTTGAGAGAGACCTGGAAAGCCTTTGCTTAATAACACCAGTTACTCTAATGAAACACTGGGTGTCATGGCTTAAAGCAGCACCTTCCCTGGGTATCAGGGTTTTGTCCTGCAATTTCACACAGCACTCCAGCTCAAATATTTGCTTTTGGGAAGAAAATTCTGATAAAAAACAGGATAGAGGGTTAAGAAAGCTTGTTGAGGTTTCAGATATCCACAAGTCACACAATATAGATTTTTGGCTGAGACTAATATAAAGAGTAATAAAATTTTATGTTGAATTTGTATTCAACACCCTTTGTCAGAGGCATTTATGTAGTAAGGATGGCAAATTTTCTATTCAAAAAACAAATCTGTATTTGGGGAAGTTCAAGAGTTGGTTTGCTAATGAGTTATGTGTGTTTTTCATCAGAGTTAAGGTCTGAAGCTCTTTGGGAGAAATCAGGACATCAGAACACAAAGGCAGAACCCATCGTCTTCCAGGCAAGTCCAACTGAAACCACTGCACATGGGCCTGTGTGTGTGTCTGAGTGTGTACATGTACAGCAGTGAGGACTCGCCCTCCCCGCACTAAGGCTCAGCAGTGAGGGTGCCTCATCTGCCTGTTTGCATTGGGAATAGCCCACTGCCCAGATGACACTAATGAATCCCAGTCCCTGTTCTTCATCCCACTGCACATGTTGAAGAAATAGAGAAAAACAATCCATTATCAAGAAACTAAATTAAGCACCACAGGTATGCTCTCCTTAGGACCCAAGGTCAAAGAGGACCTTGGGGACTCATTAAAATGTTCAGTTTCCTTTCAGAATCTCAGAGGGTTCTTGGAAGCATGATGCAATGCCAGGAAAAATTCTTCTGAGATCTTTGCCTCTTCAGAGATGGTTTCCCTGGGAGCTTCATTTCCACAGCATCATGGTTTTATTTCAAGTGAGCCAGGGCTTCTCCAAAGCTGTTTTGACTGTTGACTTGCTCCTATACAAGCAGAGACAAGCAGAAATCAATATTCTGAATTAAGTTATTTTGTTGCAGGTCTTTTATCTCCTTGGTTATATTTATTCCTAGGTACTTCATTTTTTTCTTGCTATGGTAAATGGGATTTCTCCTCTAGTTTCTCTTTCTGATATTTCATTGTTGGCGCGCAAAAATATTATTGATTTCTGAATATTGACCTTGTATCCCACTACTTTGCCAAATTCACTCATTACGTCAATAGTTTTTTGGTGGAGACTGTAGGGTTTTCTAGGTACACTATCACGTCATCTGCAATAATGACAGTTTTCCTTCCTCCTTTCCCATTTGGATACTTTTTAGTTCTTTTTCTTGTTTGCTTGCTGTAGCTAGAACTTCCAGGACTATGTTGAATAAGAATGGTGAGAGAGGACACCCTTGTCTTGTTGCTGATCTTAAGGGGAAAGCTTTTAGTTTTTTCCCATTGAGTATGTTGGCTGTAGGTTTCTTGTATACGGCTTTTATTATGTTGAGGTATGCTCTCTCAAGTCCCACTTTGCTGAGTGTTTTTATGATAAATAGGTGCTAAATTTTATCAAAATCTTTTTCAGCATCTATTGATCTGATCATGTGATTCTTGTCCTTTATTTTTTTTTATGTGGAGTATTACATTAATAGATTTGTGAATATTGTACCATCCTTACATCCCTGGGATGAATCCCACTTGACAAGGTGTATGATCTTTCTAATGTATTTCTGAGTCTGGATATGCAGTGTATTGTTGAGGATTTAAGCATCTATGTTCATCAGCAATACTGGCCTGTAGTTTTGCTTCTTTGATTGGTCTTTACCTGATTTTGGAATTAGAATGAAACTGGCCTTGTAAAAAGAGTTTGGGAGCTTTCCCTCATCTTGAATTTTTTGGAACAGTTTGAGAAGATGACAGTTGGTTCTTTCTTAAATATTTGGTAGAATTCAATTGTGAAGCCCTCTGGTCCAGGGCTTTGTGTGCTGGGAGTTTTTTGATTACAGCTTCAATTTCACTAGTTGTTATGAGTCTATTCAGGCTTTCTGCTTCATCTTGATTCAGTTTTGGAAGATTGTATGTTTCAAGAAATTTCTCCATTTCACCCAGGTTGTCCAGTTTCTTGGCATGTAGTTGTTCATAGTAATTTCTTATAATCCTTTGTATTTATGTGGTATCGGTTGTAACTTCTCCTCTTTCATTTCTGATTTTATTTATTTGGGTCCTCTCTCCTTTTCATGATGACTCTGGTTAAAAGCTTGTCAATTTTATGTATCTTGCCAAAGAACCAGCTCCTTGATTTCCTGAAACTTTGCATTGTTCTTTTAGTCTGTGTGTCATTTCATTCTGCCCCGTTGTTGATTATGTCCTTCCTTCTCTTTGCCCTGGCCTTAGTTTGTTGTTGTTCCTCTAGTTCTTGCAGACACAAGGTTAGGTGGTTTATTTGAGACTTTTCTATCTTCTTTATGTAGAAAATTAACTGATTTTTCAATATGAAGTCAACCTTATGCTCCAAGGATCAAACTCTACTTCAAAATTATATAAAACTATTTTTGTGTTATGTAGGATTTTTAAGCCATTTTTTCCACTTGTTTTTTTTTTTTGCATCTAAACTCATGAAGCATATTGGTATATATATTTTTTTTTCTAGTAACATTTCAGTCCAGTTTAGGTTATAGAGGCAGTACAATTTCCCCTGATAAGCCAAGATTTCAGTCACCTATAATCACATCACCAGACTTATCCCTAGACCCAGGCAACCCATTAGTGCTGCTGAGAACCCACCATCAGGCTGCTATGAGCCTGAGAGATTGGAACCCAAGGGTGACCTTTGAACACGTGTTTTCCCAGTGGCTCCTCCTCCATGCCTAGACTCACTGGGCCTGTAGTCACAGCAAGACCTGACACTTACAAAGTCCTCTGTACCTCAAAAAGCCCCTTCACACACTCCATGTGCTAATCAATCCTCACAAAGCATTAAGATTGTATTGTGTTTCTCATTTTAAAGATAATAAAGTTGAAGTATGTATGCGTCACCACAAGTCAACAGTAAGCAATGCATTTTTTAACAAGTTTAACAGCTCACATAGTAAGAAATGCATTTTTAAGAAAGTTTAACAGCTCACATAGTAAGAAATGCATGGAACCTAATCGACAAAAGAAAAAAGCAAGTAAAATGTAACTGGAGACATTGAAATTAAGAACAATCTGACAGTAACCAGAGGGGAGGTAGAAGGGATTAATGGGGAAAAAGGGGAAGGGTTGTCAGGAGCAACTCTAAAGGACATGTAGACAAAACCAATAAGGAGTGGAAGCAAGGGAGGGAGGAAGGTTAGGGGTAGGGGTGGGGAGGGGAGGGAGTAAACACGGGCAACTATAATTGGACACAATGAAACAATTTTTTTTCAAAAGGAAAACATTCCTAGATACAAGAAAAGAAAGAAAGAAAAGAAATGCATTCCGTGGCACTCTTTTGAGTTCAGTTGTCAAGGTTCATGATCTTTCCCCTACCAATTCATGCATTTTTCAACATTTCTAGAGCATTCTGGGGATCTTAAACACAATTGTAGTAATGTGATTAAAATATTCTGGCAAAATATGTGACAGGGAGCAAAATTGAATACCAAAAGAGGAGAAGTTTCAGGGCACAAATCAGGAATGAAAGTTGAATCTGTCACAAAGATAAAGACCTCACTAGGGTAACTGTCCCAGTCAAGTTTTGGATCTCCAGCACCACCCACACAACAGGCCTCTGATGCATGTAAGTGAACCCATACTACACTTAACACCAAGTAAATGGGCGTCCTCACAGCACTCCCTCCCACCTCATCCCCAGGCTCCCCATGCACACACCTCATTAATGAGAGGGCAGTATAAAGCCCCGAGGCTCCACCTACTTGTAGAAAGCAGCCTGGCCTGACCAGCAGTTGAGTCCTATCCACAATAAACCCTACCCGTCATGTCCCAGCCCATATCATTGTATGTTATTTAGGGACTCAATTTTTGTCCCTTGCACAGATACTCCCAAGGCTGGAACTACAGACACCCTTGTCAGAGTCAGCCGCCTCATGCTATTGTCCTCACTCTGGCCATCCTGACTGATCCTCATGGGAACATTCAGCAACATCATGTCACTTCCACACACAACTGCATAGCACATACTCACAGGAGCCACACTGTTTTCTCACAGGGGCCCACCTCCAAGATTATGCTGGTGCATCCCTTGGATCTGATGGTCAAGATCATAGCTGCAGACTTCCCCTTGTTGCTGATGTCCCTGGGATTTTCCCGAGTTCTGCCCTATGGAGTTGCTGCCATGGTCTACTTTCAAACTGTGAGCCACAGTGTGAAAAACCCTTGTCTGAAACTGTACTTTGGAGATCAACCAGCAGGGGCAGAAAACTTGGGAAAGATCATCTGAAGTTATCATTTCCAGAATTTTTCAGTCAAAATTCTAGAAACACCCCCTGACCCCCAAGCACAACCAACACAGAATTGTGTGGTACAGCAACTGTCTCACAACATACTTTGTTTCACCTAAGTCTCCTTCTATGTTACCATTTTTTAATAACCTGCTTAGTGATCTTAGCTCTTTTCTTAATATTGAAAGTGTCCTAAGCTGATAAAACACAGATGTGCTTTGGCCAGACTGCGCAACAAGAGCACTTCACTCTCCCTGTGTTTGTGTGGTGTGTATTACTAGGCAGCTCCTATCCTCCAGATGCAGTTCTCTCCTTTTGGGCTAATCAGTTTCACCAGAAGGCCATGCTCCAGTCTCTTAAGGGGTCATGTTAGGGTGCATAATAATCTTAAGAAAATCCTGTCTATAATTATTTCCGTTTAGTTTAGTTTATGTATGCGCTTCTGGGCTTCCCTCCTCCCCACCTCACTCTTCCTCACTTGCCAACTCCAGGATGCCTGTGAAGCGAGCTAAGCTTCATTGTTGATTTAAGCCACCCAGAACTAGCAGCAAATTCAACATTACAAACAGGTCCAGCTTTTTCTCTCAACATCACAAACAAACTCTTGGATGAAAATCTCTTATGATCTCATGGGTGAGCACTGGGTGTATGTTGTGTCACTGACGGTTGTCACATGGTGCATCAACACATATTTTTTCAGCCTCCCAGGGTCTCACTTCCGTGTTCTCACTGGGTTTACCTGGAATGCTTCCTAGCATATCACTTCCATGTAAGCCTTCATCTCACAGTGTTTGGGGAACCCAATCCAAGACTGGTGAGAAGAAAACCAAATGAAGGGTAGAGAAGACTCCACACAAGAGAAAGGGGGAGAAAAACATTCAGGGAGAAAATTAAACTCACAACTTTTTAGAAGGAAAACTGTTGGAATTCAGAATGCTCAGTAAACAAAATGCAAAAATAAAATGAGATATCATCATTTCCCCAAGCCAAAAGAAAAATGTCAGAGTTTTCACCTCAGGAAATGACGTGCTCAGAGGATCATTCAGCATGGCTGCTGCTTTGCTGGAAACGATCCCGGTTCTGGATGGTTGCTTCCCAGAGCAACATCACTAGGGAACTACTTAAAAATGAGAAGTCTCAAGTCCTACCCGAGACCTACCAGATTGGAAACTCTGTGGATGGGGCCTAGAATCTGTGTCTCAGCACATCCTCTGTGTGATTCAGATTCATCAGAACCACCAGTGTAGTTCCTGGTCCCAGGACATCAGCTAAAGTAAAGCGTTTTCCTGACCCAAAGGGAAGAAAGAGCAGCTTCTACTTCTGCCTCAAGAGGGAGGAAAATAAGAATGAGTATGCACCAGATGAAGATGGTCAGTTGTAATACTTATGGCTACAAAATCCAACTGCTTGTCAGCAGGTGCTGAATAAAGAGCTTGATGAGAGCAGGTGTGTTGCAAGTGCCATGGTTGATGGTGCTGTGGTTACAGAAGGACACGTTGACCTTTGACACTGGGTGGGTCATGACACCCCCGATATCTGTTCCTACACAAATCAAGTGTTGGCAGAGAACAGACCTGAGAGACAGATGCCATAGTGACATCAGGCCATGAGTTTTAAAACAGTGGTCACTAACCAAAAAGGAGCAGGAGAAAAGTGTCTTGCCCTTAAAATTAGTGATGCTGTTCCTATCTGATATACAGTTCATTATCATTTTAAGTGAATTGACAAAAACAGAGAAGGTTCTTTATTACTCACTTTCTTTTAAAAAATATAATTTATTTCCTTTTACTTTACAACTACAGTTGATGTACAATATCATGTTAGTTTCAGGTGTGCAACCCCATCATTAGACATTTACACAACTTATGAAGGGATCACCTCAATAAATCTAGTCCCCATCTGGCACCATACATAGTCATGACAGAAGTATTGACTGTATTCTCTGTGCTGTACTTTGTGTCCCCATGACTATTCTGCAACTACCAATTTGTACTTCCTAGTCCCTAAATCCCTTCACCTTTCTTACTCTTTTCCCCAAGCTGTATGATCTCACAGCCATCAAAATGTTCTCTGCATTTCTGAGTCTCCTTTTTTTCTGCTTGTTGTTTATTTTGTTTTTAGATTCCACACAGAAGTGAAGTCATCTGGCATTTGTCCTTCTCTGTCTGACTTATTTCACTCAGGATAATATCCCCTAGGACCACCCATGATGTTGGGGTGCGAGATCTCATTCTTTTTTGTGGCTGAGTCATATTCCATAGTATGTCCGCACCCCTTCTTCCTCCAATCATCTCTTGATGGACACTCAGGTTGCTTCCATATCCTGGCCATTGTAAATAGTGCTGCAACGAACATACAGGTTTCTTCGGATAAACACACAGAAGTGGAGTTTCTGGATCCTTCTTTGTCTCTTGTTTAGTCTTTTTCTTTTTTTTTAAAGCAAATATTTCTTTATTTTATTTTATTTTACTTTATTTATTTATTTTTAGAGAGGGTAGGGAGGGAGAAAGACAGAGAGAGAAACATCAATGTGTGGTTGCTGGGGGCGGTGGCATGCAACCCAGGTGTATGGCCTGATTAGGAATCGAACCTGCGACAGTTTGGTTCACAGCCTGTGCTGCAGTCTTTTTCTTAAAGCCTATTTTTTTCTGGAATATGCACTGCTACCACAGCTTTTTTGTCTTTCCTTTGTTTCCATTTTCAGGTACTACATTCTTCCATCCCATTACCTTCTGTCTGTGTGAGTCTTTTCATCTGAAGAGGGCATATGGAAGGGTCTTGTTTTGTTATTCATTAAGGCACTGTATGTCTTTCAATGCAGCATTAATTCATTTTCACTTAAAGTAGTTATGGATAAATATGTACCTGTTGCCATATATTATTCACATTTTGAATCTTTTTTATTCTTTTTTTTTTTAAATATTTTATTCCTTTAGTTTTAGAGAGAGGGAAAGGAAAGGAGAAAGAGAAATATCAATGTCTGGTTGCCTGTCACCCACCCCCTACTGGGGACCTGGACTGTAACCCAGACCTGTGCCCTGACTGGGGATTGAACTGGCTACACTTGCGTTTGCAGCCTGTGCACAATCCACTGAGCTACACCAGCCAGGGCTTTTTTATTGCATTTAAAGAAGTCCCTTTAACATTTCTTTTTCTTATTTTTTTCTTTCTGTATTTTTTAATTGAATTTATTGGGGTGATACTGGTTAATAAAATTATGTAGTTTCATGTGTACATTTCTATAACACATCATCTGTATGTTGTATTGTGTGTTCACCACCCCAAGTCAAGTCTCCTTCCATCACCACTTATGCCCTCTCTTACTCCCCACCTTCTTCACTCTGGTAATAATGCTACTGTTGTCTTACTACAAGGTTTTTTTTTCATTTTTTGCTTAATCCCTTCACCTTTTCCCCCGACCCACCTCTCCTTTTCTCTACAGCTGTCAGTCTCCTCTCTGTATCAATGATTCTGTTTCTATTTTGTTTGGTAGTTTATTCTGTTCATTAGAATCTACAGGTAAGTGAAATTACATGGTATTTGTCTCTCTCTGACTGGCTTATTTCACTTACCCTAATACTCTATAGATCCATCCATGCTGTCCCTGGTAAGGGGCAGATTTCCTTCTTTTTTATAGCCAAGTAGTATTCCATTGGGTGAATGCACCACTGATTTTTTTATCCACTCATCCACTGATGGACAATTGGAATCTTAGCAATTATAAATAATGTTACAATGAACACCAGAGAGCATAAATTCTTTGAATTAGTGCTCTTTGGATATATTGCCAGATTTGTAATTGCTGGGCTATAAGCCAGTTCCACTTCCTACTTGTCTGAGGCAACTCCATACTGCTTTCCAAAGTGGCAAGGCAGAAATTCACTATATGAACGAGACACACTTTTGTTCACTTATTATTCCATAAGTCCGTAATTGCTACATTTCAAAAAGAACACAGAAATTAAATGATGCCCAGTAACTGTGAAAAGGTTCCTCTAAAACATGGTGTTAATTGAATGAAGCAATTTTTCCTAAAATTTACTTTCTTAAATAATGCTATGTATTTTCTCATAAAAATGACATGATATATAGTGGGCTTTTTAATGCTATGTTCCTAGTATGGATGTGTTAGCTGTTTTGGTTCGATTTTTTATTCTGGTAAGATCACTTAACATGAGATGTATGCTCTGAACAATTTGTAAGTGGACAATACAGTACTGTTAACCAGAGGCTATGAATTGCACAGCAGATATCTAGAACCTACTCATCCGCATAACTGAAGCTTCATATGTGTTGAAACACTGGAGAGGGCATAACACCTTCAAATTTGGGTCAGACAGAGTGATTCCTTTCACCTATTGGCCTGAAGCCTAGATTTCAGGACAGTAATTGAGTCACATACATAGGAGCTGAACCTCAGGTTCTAGGATGCCTTGAAAATCAGATGTGAAGTCTCATTGGCATGGATTGGTCAGATTTTGAAAAGTAAGTGCATCTGAATAAGGGCGTTACACTCCAACACTGGAGTAGAAAGGGAGACATAGGCAAAAATTGCATAAATAACATACAAAAATAGCCACGAGACTATGAATGTGGAGAAGAAAGAAGCACTTGTCACTCTTCTGAATTTTGGACATAAAAGGGGGAGGGAATAGCAAAGGGAATTTTTAAGGGTAAAAGCAGCCTGGCACATGTTTACAGGCAGACGAGTCTGTAGAGGTGGAGTGATTAAAGATCTAAGAAAGATGAGAAAAGTTTGAGGGAACAAATTCCAAAGAAGATGAAAAGAAGTTGTCAGAATTCAACATCTTTACATGTTTTTAAAATACTTATCTGAATAGGGAATGACACATACTTCTTGAAGATGATTAAAAATATATATAATCCATAGCAACATCAGCAGTGTAATTAGGAAACTCTAGAAGCATTCTTAATCACTTCTACCAAAACCAAGATGACTATAGTCTTCAGTATTATTTAACAATGTGTTAAAAAAGTGTTAGAAAATGCAATGATAGAGGCAAATGGAAGAAGAGGTATGCTAATTAGAGAAAAAGAGGTAAGATTATCTTTAATTATAAAATATTTTATTACATATTTGGAAAACCTGAAAGAATTCATGGAAAGAATTCTACAAATAATAATTACTTTACAAAGTATAAAATCAGGATAGAATTCAAAGAAATTCATACATACAAATAAATAATAATCAGAAGATGCAATGAAAGATAAAACTCTTGTTACAGTTGCAAAAGTAAAATAAAATTCCCATGCATAAATGTAATAAAATGTGCAAAAAATAGAGGAGGAAAATTATAAAATACTCCTAAGAGATACTGAAGTTTGCCCCACAGAAAAACGGGTAGACATACCATACTTCATGATTGGAAGTCCCAAGATCCAAAGAGGTCAATACTCCTTAAAAGTTTACTTACAAATTTAAGATGCAGTCAACTAATATGCCTTTAAGTTATTTTCTAGAACTAGAGAGTTTAATTATAAAGGTTGAAGTTAAACATCAATAGCCAAGAAAACCATAAAAAATGAACAACATGTGGAAAGTTACCTTCAAGATATGAAACATTATAAAGCTTCTGTAATTCAAGCAGTGTGATAATGGCTTATGAACAGACTGACAGACCAGTGGAACACAATGGGGAACACAGAAATAGCCCAGGTGCCTATCAAACCTTGTATCTTATGAAGGGAACAGCTCAAATCAGTGAGGGAAAAATGAACATTTTTATAAATGGCAATGAAACCACAGAATGTTCTTCTGGAAAGTATATAGTTAGATGTATTCCTCACACCATATACTGACAAAACCTCTACAATGGCCAGATATTCAAATGTAAAAAAATAAAACCATACAATCACATTATGATAAAAAAAGAGTGACTTTCTTTATAACCTAAGAGGGGAGAAAATGTTTCTAACTATCTTTAAAATGCAAGAAACAATAGAAGGTTAATAAATTTAATTTAAAAAGCTTATCATAAGAACAGTCAAAAGCCAATCACAAATTACAGGAAAATATACAACTTATACCTCAAGCAGAAAGTTATTATACCCAATATGCAGTCCTCCTGAAAGTTGAGAAGATCAAAATCCAGCAGAAATGTGAGGGAAAGCTATGAAGAGACAGTCCATAAAAAAAGTAGTAACACCAACACTCATTAAATACAGGAAACCATCTCTCATGTTTCTTAAAATTAAAGAAATGCAAATTATAACAATACTTAAACACTACTTCACATCAATCAGGATGGAAATTATAAAAATTCTGACAATATACCAAGCCAAAGAGACTGTAAGAAAGTAGGCACTCCCATTTATTGCTGAGGGGAAATATAAATGTCAAGTTCCACCCCCCTACACTCCCCACCACCACCACCACCACCCTGCCCACAAATACAGAGTCAATACAAGCCCATTCAAAATCACAGAAGGTATATTTGTAGGAATTTACAACCTGATTCTAGAGTTCATATGGAAACTCACAGGTCCTAAAGTAGCCAAAACAACTGTGAAAGAGGTGAATGAAAATCAAGGACTTATACTAACTGATTTCAAAAATTATTATAAAGCTACAGTAATCAAAACTATATGGTATTGGCATCAAGATAGACAAATAGATGAAAACAAACACACACAAATAGAATCAACTGATTTTTAACACAGACAAAAGAGCAATCACTGGATATTTATGTGCATATACACACACCTCAAAACCCCACTTTGATCCATATACAAAAAATTAACTCATAAAATTTTCACATTCTTTTTCTGACTGCAGCAAAAACAATGAAGAATTTCTTAAACAGGACATAGCACTAGTTATGAAAGGCAAAGTTGATAAATCAAACTTAATTACAATAAAAAATATTGGCTATCAAAAGATATCATTTAGGATAAGTAAGGCATAGTCTGGGAAGATAGACAGGGAAGGAAGATGACTGCATATCTATGCATGTATTATTCACAGATACATATATGTGATCTATAGATTCACAAACATGTGTATATATATATATATATATATATATATATATATATATGACTTAACGTTCATTTTAAAACCCCTTAAATACAATAGGAAAACAATGACCCTATGTTTTAATGAGCAAAAGACATGAATAGTTACTTCAGAGAAGATGTCCAAACAGCCAGTAAGTATGTAAAAAGGTTTTCAACATCATGTCTTATCAGGGAAAAAGGTCAAACAAAAAGGCATTCCACTGTCCATACCAGAATAAAAATACATCTTTGCATATGGGATAAAACAAGGATAAAATAAAAATACCAAGGATTAACAAGATTGTAGAACAATGGGAATCCTCAAATATTATTCATAGCAATGCGAATTGAATCAAATATTAGAAAAAAGTCTGGTAGTGATGTTTATAAAAGCTGCACATAAGCCTACTCTATTATCCAGCACATCCACATATAAGCATAATCCAAAAGAAATGTTTGCTTATTCAATCAAAATACACATTCAAACCGTTTTTAAAGGCTTTATCAATAATAGGCAAAAGCTTCAATCTATCTAAATTTATTAACAGGCTAATTAATTGTATATTCACATGATGGAATGCTACACAGCAATATAACAATCTACCCACATATACTACAATATAGATATACATGACAGGCTTTATGATGAAGAAAAGAGGCCAGAAACAATTGAGTACCTGTTCATATGAAGTTCAAATACAGTAAACACTCTACAATGATAAAAGTCAGCACAGTGGATAGCTGACGGGGATGGGGTACAGGGCAGGTTGTCTTCATTAGAAAGATGCAAGAGGAAGCTTTCTAAAGAAGAGGAAAATGTTGTACATCTTGATCTAGGTTGTGGATACGTATTCATATGCAAACATTTAATATGCTAAAAACAAAGTTAAGACTTGTGCACTTTGCTATATGAAAGTTAGGACACAAAATTTTCAGAAGGACGTTTCTCTATTCTTTCCTGACCTACATTGAATAGCATATTCAATACACCAACCCCAACTCCTAAATTCAGATTCCCTAAATTCAGGCACCCACAGGGTCCAGCACAAAAAATACCCCTTTGATTACATAATGATCTTTTATTACAAAATAATAAGCACGTAATTCTGTAACATAACAATATCACACTCCAGCGCACCATATGACACTTTAGGTGAAATGTTCAAATTGCTGTCCACCTCTTGTGAGACATTCATGTACCCTAGAAACCACACTCAGTGGTGCTATTTCTGCTGGACTCTGTGTTTCATCTCATCTCAATCCTGCCTTCAGAAGCTTATTCTTTCCTTTTTGGCAGCATTGAACAGAATCGAAAGGCAGAACTAACTCCACAGATCTTCCAATTTCCCCTGCATCCTAATGGAATGGACTTGCCTAAGGAACAGCCAGGTAAGTCAAAATATTTCCCCCAGCACTTCATTTGTCATTGCTTCTCTGAGAAATTTTACCAGTAATAGTGAGTTTAGATGAAAGTGGTTCTTTTGATTTTAATATAAAGCTCTATTTCCCATTTCATAATATGGAGGCTTTATGAAATTATCCCAAGATCACCATTTCTTACCCATATGCCTCTGTTATTAGAACATTGAGGCTACCTGCAATGCCTGACAATTCCATAGCAATTGCCTCTCCTAATAAGCAGCAGCTTGGTGCTGCCTGGCAAGTGAACATGGACCCAGGGCCAGCTAGTACTCCTTTCCATCCTCTAGACCAGTGTCATCCAATGGAAATATAATGCAAGCCTCCTATAAATTCTAAACTTTCTAGTAGGTACCTGAAAAATAAACACATAGATTCATTTTAATGCCATATTTTCTTTAACACTATATATTCAAAATCTTATCATTTCAACATGTAATCAAGTAAGAAAGTATGCATGAGATTATTTTTTCATATTCTTCAAAGATTTGGTTTGTATGTCACACTTACTTTGCCCACTTGCAGTATGTCTCAATTTGGATGTGCACATTTCAGTTGCTCAATACCACACATGACAGTGACTACCAGTTCAGATAGCACAGCTCCCAATGACCTTGGACCACAACCAAGATAACCCTTGCAATGAGACTCCAAATTCTGTCTCAGCCTTGAAATAATATGCCGCCTTCACTCATCATTTTTCTCCCCTATAAAATTCCATTTCTATCCCCTGGAAGTCTTAATTCACTAACCCACATCCCTGGTGCTCCACTCACCAACTGGGTGGTCACCATATTTGCTTCCTGAGAAACCTAACACAGGACACATTCACACACTAAAAAATTCATCACACACTGATCTTCTCATTTTGCCAAAACCAACTCAAAAAAATTTTTCACCTCCTATTCTCTTGCAAAATGTGATGGATTAAAATTATTTTGTGCATGTAGCATGAAATTACTGTCAACCCATTATTAATTTAGATGTACTGGGTCAACTAACATGTGAAATGACATCTTTCAGAAAGAAATGAGGCAAGAAAACATGGCATAAAGGGAAACAAACTGAACTGAGATCAAGCTGGGATTTCAGTCCCAGATCTGCCACCAGGTAGTTTCATATTTTTGGACTAGATGAAATTATTCTGAAGCCCCATTCAATACTGCATACTGTATAATTGCAGAAACTATTTTCATACAATAAAGAAGGAAGTGTTGGGGTGATGATGAGAGAGAATAAATCCACTTGGGAAAGAGAGTTAAAGTTTCCTTTCAATATACAATCCAAAAGCACGAAGTTTGAATTCCTTATTGACGATGATGATAAAATAATAATAGCACTCTCATTTAAAAATTCTGATCCCTTTTCTCAATTTCCAATTTTTTTCTCAAGAGAAAGTTATTCTGCTCAAGGTTTTTTTCATGGCTAATTTGACATCCTTGTTCCTCAGGCTGTAGATTAGTGGGTTCAGCATGGGCACCACAACAGTATAGAACAGACTACACACTTTCCCCTGGTCAAGGGGTAAAACAGAAGGTGGTTTAAGGTATGCAAAAGTTCCTGACCCAAAGAAGAGACAAATTGCAATTATGTGAGAACCACAGGTACTAAACGCTTTGGATTTGCCCTTAGTAGAACTAATGTGGAAAATGCTGGAAAGAATGAAGCCATAAGAGAGAAAAATGGTCACAATGGACACCCCAATGCCAAAGCCTGCAACAATAAAGACCACCAGATTATTCATGTAAGAGCTATTGCAGGAGAGTTCAAGGAGGGGAAGGATGTCACACATATAATGATTGACAAGGTTGTCTGCACAAAAGGTCAGAAACAGTATATTACCTGTATGAACTAAAGCCTCCAAAGCGCCAATCCCATAGACACCCAGCAAAAGAAATAGACACACCTGAGGAGACATGGTGACCATGTACAACAGTGGTTTACAGATGGCCACATAGCGGTCATATGCCATTGCTGACAGGATGAAGCATTCAGAAACGACAAAAAAACAGAAGAAAAAGAGTTGAGTCATACACCCTGTGTAGGAGATGATGTTCTTCTTTGAGACAAAACTCATCAGCATTTTGGGGATGATGGCAGAGGAATAACTGAAGTCAATGAAGGACAAGTTGAAAAGGAAAAAGTACATGGGAATATGAAGGTGAGAGTTCAGCCTAATCAGTGTCATCAGGCCCAGGTTCCCAACCACAGTGACCATGTAGAAGCCCAGAAACAGGAAGAAGAGGAGGAGCTGAAGTCCTGGCTGGTCTGTTAAGCCTGCAAGGATAAACTCTGTCACAGAGGAGGTGTTATCTGCAGCCATCCTCCTCTGGGAGGGTCTGGGAGGGAAACAGAAAAGACTTGTTCACACAGAGAGAAGAAAACAAGCCATTCTTGAGAGTGGTGTTGAACAGAGAGGTGTGCAACTTGGAATTGAGATGGCAACCTGTTGTTCCTCCATCTCTGTTTTTAGGGTCCCCATGTGGCTTCAACCATCCTAGCAACTGCTGGTGGGTGAAATTTGCCTCCAGGGTAAGGGTTCATCCAACTGAGGAGAAAGTCCACAAAGCTCAGCTGGGATGCCCCTGCAACCTTGCAGTGACACTCCTCTGGTACTGCCTGCCCTGAACAGCCCTGGATCAAGTTTTGTGTGACCTGGGCCCTTCTCTGGAGTGCTTTTGAGAAGCAGAAGCCAGTTGTCTTAGACCTTCCACCTTTGGTCAGTGCTGGTCACAACAGGAAGATGAAGCTGTGTTGCCCAGAGTCTTTATTGGGAATGCCTGTGGAAATGTTATGTGAAAATAATACCAGAGTTATAAGGCAAAGATATCAACTAAACCTAAGAAAAAAGAAACATTTGCTGAGCACTAACTATGCTAATGGCACTGTTCTAAGTGCTCTGGGGCATTTTCATTAAACCCATTGAACAAGTGAGGACACTGGGCACAAGTCCCAGTCCTATGTGGCAGCAAAGGGAAGTCAGGCTGTCTGGCTCCTGAGTTGGAGCTTCATACCCTAACCATGCTGCTAGAGCACAGACCAGGTCAGGCAGGCACTCATCCTCCTTCTGCCTGCAGTCACAGTGCTGGACTCTACTGGTTCCCACCCATCTCTCTCATGGAGATTCAGATGGGCCTGGTGACAAGAAGGGGACAACTCAGAGCTCAGACCACTTTGCTTCTTCTGTCTCTCTCCTTTAAAATTCAAAGTCTTTAGTTTGTCTTGGCTCTCCTGTTGAGCTGAAGAACATGGTCTCTGACCTTCTTTGTCCCAAGCCTGCAGGTCAGGTTCCGGGGATGGAGCAGCACTTTTATAACATCCATGGATAACTGTAGAACGAAGAGTGTTCTTCTGGATTGGAGACCACAGTGACCTAGTTACAGGGGCTCCCTCGGGATACCTGTCCCTAAGGAAGAAGAAATGTTTGTTTATGCCCTTGATAGTACTTGATGAAGCTTAATGGCTTTTCCTTTCATCCAGGTTACAACTTTATATGTATAATTAAGAAGAAAGCATTTGGGAAAAGAATTCTTGTACTGAGCACTTACTGTATACTGACCACTCTTTCTGTCCCAGCACCCTCATCTGAAAGATCCAGAGAAATGCATACATAATTTCACCTTCTTTATTCCTCAAAACAACCTCATAAGGTAGACCTATCCGTCTCCACTAATAATACAAAGAAAATACATGAAAGAACCATGAAGTGCACAGAAGAAAAGGAAAGCTAGGGAGAAGAACAGCACACAGGGGAGAGCGGCTGTAAGGGTAAGAATTACAGATTTCAGTTTAAATAGTGGAATCTGATAGTTGAGCAATGACTTGAGAGAGACCTGGAAAGCCTTTGCTTAAAAATAATAACACCAGTTACTCTAAAGAAACACTGGATGTCATGTCTTAATGCAGCACCTTCTCCGGGCATCAAGGTTTTGTCCCATAATTTCACACAGTACTCCAGCCCAAATTAGTGCTGTGGGGAAGGAAATTGTAACCAAATAACGGGATAGAGGGGCAAAAGAGCTTGCTGAGGTTTCACATTACCAAAAGTCACACAGTGTAGACTTTTGGCTGAGGCTGATATAAAGAGTAATAAAATTTTATGTGGCAATGCGTATTCAACACCCTTTGCCAGAGGCATTTACATAGTAAGGATGGCAAATTTTCTATTCAAAAAGCAAATCTGTATTTGGGGAAGTTCAAGAGTTGGTTACCTGATGAGTTATGTATGTTTTTGGTCAGAGTTAAGGTCTGAAGTTCTTTGGGAGAAATCAGGACATCAGAACACAAAGGCAGAACCCATCGTCTTCCAGGCAAGTCCAACTGAATCCACTGCACATTGGCCTGTGTGTGTGTCTGAGTGTGTACATGTACAGCAGTGAGGACTTGCCCTCCCCACACTAAGGCTCAGCAGTGAGGGTGCCTCATCTGCCTGTTTGCATTGGGAATAGTCCACTGCCCAGATGACACTAATGAATCCCAGTCCCTGTTCTTCATCCCACTGCACATGTTGAAGAAGTAGAGAAAAACAATCCATTATCAAGAAACTAAATTAAGCACCACAGGTATGCTCTCCTTAGGACCAAGGTCAAAGAGGACCTTGGGGACTCATTAAAATGTTCAGTTTCCTTTCAGAATCTCAGAGGGTTCTTGGAAGCATGATGCAATGCCAGGGAAAATTCTTCTGAGATCTTTGCCTCTTCAGAGATCATTTCCATGGGAGCTTCATTTCCACTGCATCATGGTTTTATTTCAAGTGAGCCAGGGCTTCTCTAAAACTGTTTTGACTGTTGACTTGCTCCTATACAAGCAGAGACAAACACAAAGCAATATTCTGGATTAAGATACTTTGTTGCAGGTCTTTTATCTCCTTGGTTAAATTTATTCCTAGGTACTTTATTTTTCTTGCTATAGTAAATGGGATTTCTCCTCTAGTTTCTCTTTCTGATATTTCATTGTTGGTGTACAAAAATGCCATCAATTTGTGAATGTTGACCTTGTATCTCAGTACTTTGCCAAATTCACTCACTAGGTCAATAATTTTTTGGTGGAGACTGTAGGGTTTTCTAGGTACACTATCATGTCATCTGCAATAATGACAGTTTTACTTCCTGCTTTCCAATTTGGATACTTTTTAGTTCTTTTTTTTTGTCTGATTGCTGTGGCTTGAACTTCCAGTACTATGTTGAATAAGAGTTGTGGGAGAGAACATCCTTGTCTTGTTTCTGATCTTAAGGGGAAAGCTTTTAGTTTTTTCCCACTGAGTATAATGTTGACTGTAGGTTTCTTGTATATGGCTTTTATTATGTTGGGGTATGCTCCCTCAAGTCCCACTTTGCTGAGTGTTTTTATGATAAATGGGCATTTGATATTATTAAAATCATTTTCAGCATCTATTGATCTTATCATGTGATTTTTGTCCTTCATTTTTTTTTATGTGAAGTATTACATTTACTGATTTGTGAACATTGTACCATCCTAGCATCCCTGGGATGAATCCCACTTGACATGGTGTATTATCTTTCTAATGTATTTCTTAGTCTGGATATGCAGTGTATTGTTGAGGATTTAAGCATCTATGTTCATCAGCAATCCTGGCTGTAGTTTTGTTTCTTTGATGAGTTTTTACGTGGTTTTGGAATTAGAATGAAACTGGCCTTGTAAAAAGAGTTTGGGAGTTTTCCCTCATTTTGAATTTTTTGGAACAGTTTGAGGAGATGGCAGTTGCTTCTTTTTAAATATTTGGTAGAATTCAACTGTGAAGTCTTCTGATCCAGGGTTTGTGTGCTGGGAGTTTTTGATTGCCACTTCAATTTCACTAGTTGTTATGAGTCTATTCAGGCTTTCTGCTTCATCTTGACTCAGTTTTGGAAAACTGTATGTTTCAAGAAATTTCTCCATTTCACCCAGGTTGTCCAGTTTCTTGGCATGTAGTTGTTCATAGTAATTTGTTACAATCCTTTGTATTTCTGTGGTGTCAGTTGTAACTTCTCCTGTTTCATTTCCGATTTTATTTATTTGGGTCCTCCCTCTTTTTCATGGTGACTCTCGTAAAAGCTTGTCAATTTTATACACCTTTTCAAAGAACCACCTCCTGGATTTCCTGATCCTTTGCAGTGTTCTTTTAGTCTGTGTGTCATTTAATTCTGCCCCGTTGTTGATTATGTCCTTTATTCTCTTTCCTCTAGCCTTTTTTTGCTGTTGTCCTCTAGTTCATGTAGATGTAGGGTTAGGTTGCTTATTTGAGATTTTTCTATTTTCTTTATGTAAGACATTAACTGATTTTTCAATATGAAGTCAACCTTATGTTCCTAGGATCAAAAAACTCTACTTCAAAATTATATAAAACTATTTTTGTGTTTTGTTGGATTTTTTTGGTCAGTTTTTCCAGTTGTTTTTTTTTTTTCATGTAAATTCATGAAGGATATTGGTATATACACATTTTTAGTGATGTTTTCATCCAGTTTAGGTTATCAGAGGCAATACAATTTCCCCTGTTGAGCCAAGATTTCAGTCACTAATAATTACATCGCCACACTTATCCCTAGACCCAGGCAACCCATTAGTGCTGCTGAGAACCCACCATCAGGCTGCTAAGAGGCTGAGACATTGGAACCCAAGGGTGACCTTTGCACACGTGTTTTCTCAGTGGCTCCTTCTCCATGCCTAGACTCACTGGGCCTGCAGTCATGACAAGACCTGACACTTACAAAGTCCTCTGTGGCTCCTAAAGCCCTTTCACACACGCCATGTGCTAATCAGTTCTCACAAAGTGTTAAGATTGTATCATGTTTTTCATTTTAAAGATAATAAAGTGGAAGTATGTATGAGTGACCAAAGTCACATAGTAAGAAATGCATTTTTAACAAAGTTGAACAGCTCACATAGCAAGAAATGCATGGAACCTAACCAACAAAAGAGAAAACCAAGCAAAATATAACTGGAGACATTGAAATTAAGAACAGTCTGACAGTAACCAGAGGGGAGGTGGAAGGGGTTGATGGGAAAATAGGAGAAGTGTTTTCAGGAGCAACTATAAAGGACATGTGGACAAAACCAACAAGTGGTGGAAGCAAGCGAGAGAGGAAGGTTTGGGGTGGGGGTGGGGAGGGTAGGGAGTAAACACAGACACCTGTAATTAGACAAAGTAAAACAATATTTTTTTGAAAATGAAAAAATTCCTAGAAAGAAAGAAAAAGAAATGAAGGAAGGAATTAAAGAAATGCATTTTATGGCAGTCCTTTGTCGTCAATTGTCAAAGTTCATGATCTTTCCTCTACCAATTCATGCATTTTTCAACATTTCTAGAGGATTCTGGGGGTCCTAAACAAAACTGTAGTAATATGATTAAAATATTTTGGCAAAAGGCATATGGCAGGGAGCAAAATTTAATACCAAAAGAGGAGAAGTCTGAGGGCATGAATCAGGAATGAAAGTTGAATCTGTCACAAAGAGAAAGAGCTCACTAGGCTAACTGTCCCAGTCAAGTTTTGAATCTCCAGCACCACCCACACAACAAAATTAAGGCCTCTGATGCATGTAAGCAAACTCATACTACATTCAACACCAAGTAAATGGGCGTCCTCACAGCACTCCCTCCCACCTCATCCCCAGGCTCCTTATGCACACACCTCATTAATGAGAGGGCAGTGTAAAGCCACAAGGCTCCACCTACTTGTAGAAAGCAGCCTGGCCTGACCAGCAGTTCAGTCCTATCCACAATAAACCCTGCCTGTCATGTCCTGGCCCATATCATTGTATGTTATTTAGAGAGTCAATTTTTGGTCCTTGCACAGATACTCCCAAGGCTAGAACTGCAGACACAAGTCAGAGCCAGCCACCTCATGATATTGTCCTCACTCTGGCCATCCTGACTGATCCTCATGTGCACATTCAGCAACATCATATCACCTGCACACACAACTGCATAGCACATGCTCACAGGAGCCACACTACTTTGCCAGTGGGGCCCACCTCCAAGATTATGCTGGTGCATCCCTTGGATCTGATGGTCAAGTTCATGGCTGCAGACTTCCCCTTGTTGCTGATGTCCCTGGGATTTTCCCAAGAGTTGTGCCCTATGGAGTTGCTGTCATGGTCTACTTTCAAATTGTGAGTCACAGTGTGAAAAACCATTGTCTGAAACTATACTTTGGAGATCAACCAGCAGGGGCAGAAAACTTGAGAAAGATCATCTGAAGTTATCATTTCCAGAATTTTTCAGTTAAAAATCTAGAAAAATCCCCCCTCACAGCCAAGCATATATGTTAGAGGTACCCACAACTAAACAGTCTTGTGTGGTACAGCAATTGCCTCACAACATTCTTTGTTTCACTTAAGTCTCCTTCTATGTTACCGTTTTTTCAAAACTGCTTAGTGATCTTGGCTCTTTTCTTGACATTGAAAGTGTCCTAAGCTGATAGAACGCACATGTGCTTTGGCCAGACTGGGCAACAAGAGCACTTCACTCTCCCCATGTTTGTGTGGTCTGAATTACTGGGCAGCTCCTATCCTTGGGATCCAGTTCTCTCCTTTTGGGCTAATCAGTTCCACCAGAAGGCCATGCTCCACTCTCTTAAGAAGTCATGTTAGGGTGCATAATAATCTTAAGGAAATCCTTTCTATAATTATTTCCTTTTAGTTTAGTTTAGTTTAATGTAGTGTAGTGTAGTTTATGTATTTGCAGGGGCGTGCATCTGGGCTTCCCTCCTCCCCAGCTCACTCTTCCCCACTTGCCAACTCCAGGATGCCTGGGAGGCGAACTAAGCTTCATTGTTGATTCAAGCCACCAAGAATTGGCAGCAAATTCAACATCCTAATCAGGTCCAGCCTTTCCTCTCAACATCACAAACAAACTCTTGGCTGAAAATCCCTTATGATTTCATGGAACCAACACTGGGAGTATTGTGTGTCACTGATGGTTGTCACACGGTTCATCAACACACACTTTTTCAGCCTCCTAGGGTCTCACTTCTGTGTTCTCACTGGGTTTACCTGGAATGCTTCCTAGCAAATCACTTCCATGTAGGCCTTCATCTCACAGTGTTTGGGGAACCCAATCCAAGACTGGTGGGAAAGAAACCAAATTAAGGGTAGAGAAGATTGCACACAAGAGGAACAAGGAGAAAAAACATTCAGGGAGAAAATAAAACCCCCCACTTTTAAGAAGGAAAACTTGGAATTCAGGATGCTCAGTAAAGAAAAGTAAAAAATAAAATGAGATATCAACATTTCCCCAAGTCAAAAGAAAAATCTCAGAGTTTTCACCTCAGGAAACGACATGCTCAGAATATCGTTCAGCATGGCTGCTGCTCTTCCGGAAAAGATCTTGGTTTCGGTAATTGCTCCCCAGGCAGCAGGAGCAGCATCACTAGGGAACTTCTTAGGAATGAAAAGTCTCAAGTCCTACCTGAGACCTACCACATCAGAAACTCTGTGGATGGGGCCTAGAATCTGTGTTTCAGCAAATGTTCTGTGTGATTCAGATTCATCTAAGAACCACCAGTGTAGTCTCTGGTCCCAGGACATCAGCTAAAGTAAAGCGTTTTCCTGACCCAAAGGGAAGAAAGAGCAGCTTCTATGTCTGCCTCAGGAGGGAGGAAAATAAGAATGAGTATGCACCAGATGAAGATGGTCGGTTGTAATGCTCATGGCTACAAAATCCAACTGCTTGTCAGTAGGTGCTGAATAAAGAATTTGATGAGAGCAGGTGTGTTGCACGGGCCATGGTTGATGGTGCTGTGGTTACAGAAGGACACATTGACCTTTGACACTGGGTGGGTCATTGCAGCCTTGATATCTGTTCCTATACAAACCAAGTGTTGGCAGATAACAGACCTGAGAGACAGATGCCATAGTGACATCAGGCCATGAGTATTAAAACAGTGGTCACTAACAAAAAAGGAGCAGGAGAAAAGTGTCTTGCCCTTAAAATTAGTGATGCTGTTCCTATCTGTATAGAGTTCATTCTCACTTTATGTAAAATGGCAAAAACAGAGAAGATTCTCTATTATTCACTTTCTTTTTAAAAATATAATTTATTTCCTTTTACTTTACAACTACAGTTGATGTACAATATCATGTTAGTTTCAGGTGTGCAACCCCATCATTAGACATTTACACAACTTATGAAGTGATCACCTCAATAATCTAGTCCCCATCTGGCACCATACATAGTCATGACAGAAATATTGACTATATTCTCTGTGCTGTACTTTCCATCCCCATGACTATTCTGCAACTACCAATTTGTACTTCCTAGTCCCTAAATCCCTTCACCTTCCTCACTCCCCCAAAAGAGTCTAATCTCACAGCCATCAAAATGTTCTCTGCATTTCTGAGTCTCCTTCTTTTCTGCTTGTTGTTTATTTTGTTTTTTAGATTCCACAAAGAAGTGAAGTCATCTGGCATTTGTCCTTCTCTGTCTGACTTATTTCACTCAGGATAATATCCCCTAGGACCACCCATGATGTTGGGGTGCAAGATCTCATTCTTTTTTGTGGCTGAGTTATATTCCATAATATGTCTGCACCCCTTCTTCCTCCACTCATCTCTTGATGGACACTCAGGTTGCTTCCATATCTTGGCCATTGTAAATAGTGCTGCAACGAACATACAGGTTTCTTTGGATGAACACCCACAAGTGGAGTTCCTGGGTCCTTCTTTGTCTCTTGTTTGCTCTTTCCCTTAAAGTCTATTTTTTTCTGGAATATGCACAGCTACCACAGCTTTTTTGTCTCTCCTTTGTTTCCATTTTCATGTACTACATTTTTCCATCCCTTTATTTTCAGTTTGTGCAAGTCTTTTGATCTGAAGACGGCATATCGAAGGGTCTTGTACTGTTATCCTTAAGGCACTGTATGTGGTTCAATGGCAGAATTTAATCCATTTGCACGTTAAATAAGTGTGGATAAATGTGCATTTATTGTCATTTTATTATTCATATTTCTAATCTTTTTATTCTTTTAAAAGAAGACCTTTTTCACATTTCTTTTTCTTTTCTATTTCTTAACTGAACTCATATTGGGGTGACATTGGTTAATAAAATTATGTAGGTTTCAGGAGCAAATTTCTATAACACATCATCTGTATGTTGTATTGTGTATTCACCACCCCAACTCAAGTCTCCTTGCATCACCACTTATCCCCTCTCTCACTCCCTGCCTTCTTCACTCTGGTAATAATGCTACTGTTGTCTGCCTATGAGTTTTTTTCATTTTTTTCTTAATCCCTTCACCTTTTCCCCCGAACCCCCTCTCCTGTCCTCTGACAGCCGTCAGTCTCTTCTCTGTATCCATGAGTCTGTTTCTATTTTGTTTCGTAGTCCATTCTGTTCATTCGAATCCACAGGTAAGTGAAATCACATGGCATTTGTCTTTCTCTGACTGGCTTATTTCATCTACCCTAATACTCTAGAGGTCCATCCATGCTGTCCCAAAAGGTAAGATTTCCTTCTTTTTTATAGCCAAGTAGTATTCCATTGGCTGAATGTACCACTGATTTTTTTACCCACTCGTCCACTGATGGACACTTGGGCTGCCTCCATATGTTGACAATTGTAAATAATGTTGCAATGAACACCAGGAAGCATCAATTCTTTGAATTAGTGTTTTGGGTTTCTTTGGATGTACTGCCAGATTTGTAATTGCTGGGTTATGAGGTAGTTCCACTTTTTACTTTTTTGAGGCAACTCCATACTGCTTTCCAAGGTGGCAAGGCAGAAATTCACTGAATGAATGATGCACACTTTTGTTCACTTATTATTCCACAAGTCCATAATTGCTACATTTTAAAAAGAATACAGGAATTAATTGATGCCCAGTAATTGTGAAAAGTTTCCTCTAATACATGGTGTTAATTGAATGATGCAATTTTTCCTAACATTTACTTTCTTAAATAATGCTATGTATTTTCTCTTAAAAATGACATGATATATAGGTGTCTTTTTTAATGCTATGTTCCTAGTATAGGTGTTTCAGCTGTTTTGGTTTGATTTTTTATTGTGGTAAGATTACATAACATGAGATTTATCCTCTGAACAATTTGTAAGTGGACAATACAGTACTGTTAACTTGAGGCTCTTCATTGCATGGCAGATCTCTAGAACTTACTCATCTGCATAACTGAAGCTTCATATGTGTTGAAAAACTAGAGAGGGCATAACACCTTCAAATTTGGGACAGACAGAGTGATTCATTCCACCTGGTGGCCAGATGCCTAAATTTCAGGACAGTAATCAAGTCACATAAACATGAATGTGTGGTTGCCTCTCGAGCGCCCTCTACTGGGGCCCTGGGTCACAACCCAGGTGTGTGCCCTGACTGGAAATCAAAGCAGCAACCCTTTGGTTCATAGTCTGGTGCTCGATCCACTGAGCCACACCAGCCAGTAAAATGACAAGAAATTCACAACTGTCATCCACTGAACATTAAAAAAAGATGAAAACAAAAACTAAGCAAACAACTAGAATAGGAACAGGATCAGAGAAATGGACATCACATGGATGGTTTTCAGTAGGGGTGGGGAGAGGGAGAATGAGGGTGGAAAAGTACAGGGAATAAGAAACGTAATTGGTAGGCATAAAATAGACAGGGAGAGGTTAAGAATAGTATAGGAAACAGAGAACTCAAAGAACTTATATGTACAACCCATAGACGTGAACTAAGTGGGGGGTGCCTGGAGGGTTTCTGGGTGCATGGTGGAGAGGACATAAAGGGAGGGAAATTGGGAAAACTTTAATGGCATAATCGATAAAGTTTATTTTTTAAAAAAAGAAAGAAAGAGTCACATAAATAGGAGCTGAACCTCAGGTTCAAGGAGCTCTGAAAATCAGACATGAAGTCTCATTGGCTCTGATTGGTCAGATTTGAAATATAAGTGCATTTGAATAGGGATGTTACACTCCAACACTGATGTAGAAGGGGAGACATGGACAAAAATGGCATAAATAACAGTCAAAAATAGGCAGGAGACTATGAACATGAAGAAGAAAGAAGCACTGGTCACTCTTCTTAATTTTGGAGAGAAAAGGGGAAGGGAAAATCAAAGGGAATTTTTAGGGGTAAAAGCAGACTTGCATATGTTTAGATGTAGAGGAGTCTGCAGTCATAGTTTAAAGATCTAAGAACGATGAGGAAAGTTTGAGGGAACAAATTCCAAAGATGAAAAGAAGTTGACAGAATTCAACATCTTTTCATGCTTTCAAAATACTTATTTGAATCTGGGAATGATTGATGCTTCTCTAAGATGATGAAAAATATGTACAACTCAGACCAAAAGTCAGCAACTTAATTAGGAAACTCTAGTGGCAGTCCTAATTAGAACTAGTAAAACCAAGATGACTACAGTCTTCAGTATTATGTAACATTGTATTAAAGAAAGTATTAGAACTTCTGGCCAAGATGGAGGCGTAGGTAGACACACTGTGCCTCCTCGCACAACCAAATTAAGGACAAAAAATATTTAGAAAAAAACAACAACAAAAAACAAGAACTGACAGAAAATGGAACTGTACGGAAGTCCAACAACCAAGGAGTTAGACACATTCATCCAGTCCAGTAGGAGGGGTGGAGTTGGGGGCCGGGAAAGAGGGGTCACAGCAAAAAAAAAAAAAAAAAAAAGCAGTGGCTTGCAGACCCTGGCACATAAGACAGCAGCTGACAGATCCCGAGTACAGGGTGGCAGCGGACAGACCCAGTGAGGTGCGGAGGGTGGCTGGCTGACTGAGTGGTCCCATACTTGTGCATAGACAAACCAGGCGAAGCTGAGGAGTAAGACAGACCGCGCAGCCCAGGGCACTAGCAAGGGAAAAAAAGCCTCAAAACACCAATTGAAAACACATGAGGGGGTTGAGGTTCTGGGAGAGACTCCCAGCCTCACAGGAGAGTTCCTTAGAGAGACCCACAGGGTCCTAGAACATACACAAGCCTACCCACCTGGGAATCAGCCCGAGAAGGGCCCAATTTGCTTGGGAAAAGTGGCAGAAGGGACTGAAACCTAGCAGAGGGCTCAGCATGTGGCACCATTCCCTCTTGGACCTCTTCCCCACAGACAGTGTCACAAACCAGCAACTGGGCTGACCTGCCCTGGTGAACACCTAAGGTTCCACCCCTTATATGTAATAGGTGCAGCAAGACAAAAAAATGGCCCAAACGGAAGAACAGGTCAAAGCTCGAGAGCAAATACTTTTAAGCGACGAAGAGATAGCCAATCTATCAGATGCACAGTTCGAAGCACTGGTGATCAGGATGCTCACAGAATTGGTTGATTTTGGTTGCAAATTAGATGAAAAAATGAAGGCTATGCTAAGTGAAATGAAGGAAAATGCACAAGGAACCAATAGTGATGGGAAGAAAACTGGGACTCAAATCAATGGAGTGGACCAGAAGGAAGAAAGAACAACCAAACAGAAAAGAATGAAGAAATAAGAATTCAAAAAAATGAGGAGAGGCTTACGAACCTCCAGGACATCTTTAAACATTCCAACATCCAAATTATAGGGATACCAGAAGGGGAAGAGGAAGAGCAACCAGTGGAAAACTTATTTGAACAAATAATAAAGGAGAACTTCCCCATTCTGGCAAAGGAAATAGACTTCCAGGAAGTCCAGGAAGCTCAGAGAGTCCCAAAGAAGTTGGACCCAAGGAGGAACACACAGACACATCATAATTACATTACCCAAGATTAAAATAAAGGGGAGAATTCTAGAAGCAGCAAGAGATAAGGGGACAGTCACCTACAAAGCAGTTCCCATCAGACTGTCAGCTGATTTCTCAAAAGAGACCTTACAGGCAAGAAGGACCTGGAAAGAAGTATTCCTAGTCATGAAAGGCAAGGACCTACATCCAAGATTGCTCTATCCAGCAAAGCTTTCATTTAGAATGGAAGGGCAGATAAAGTGCTTCTCAGATAAGGTCAAGTTAAAGGAGTACATCATCACCAAGCCCTGATTATATGAAATGTTAAAGGGACTTATCTAAGAAAAAGAAGATAAAAAACATGTATAGTAAAATGACAGCAAGCTCAGTTATTAACAACCACACCTACAGCAAAACCAAAAACAAACTAATCAAACAACTAGAACAGGAGCAGAATCACAGAAATGGAGATCACATGGAGGGTTAGCAACAGGGGAATGGGAGCAGGAGATAGGGGGAAAAGGTACAGAGAATAAGTAGCATAGATGGTAGGTAGAAAACAGACAGGGAGAGGGCAAGAATAGTATGGGACATGTAAGAGTTAGAGAACTTATGACACATGGACATGAACTAAAGGGGGGAATGTGGGTGAGAGGTGTGCAGGGTGGAGGGGAATGAAGTGGGAAAATGGGACAAATGTAATAGCATAATCAATAAAATAAAAAATAAAAATTTAAAAAATAAAGGAAGTATTAGAAAATTCAATCATAGATGCAAATGGAATAAGAGACATGCAAATCAAAGGGAAACAGGTAAAATCATCTTTAATTATAAAATATTTTATTACATATTTGGAAAACCTCAAAGAATACATGGAGAGAATGCCACAAAAAGTATTTACTTTACCAAGTATAAAATTAGCACAGAATTGACACATACAAATAAATAATATGAAAATATAATGAAAGAGAAAACTCTTGTTATAGTTGCAAAAACAAAATGAAATAAAATTCCCATGCATGAATGTAATAACAATGGCTAAAATGGATGAGGAAAATTATAAAACACTCCTAAAAGATACTGAAGTTGACCTGAAAAAAAATGGAAAGGCGTGCCACACTTCAAAATTGGAAGCCTCAAGATCCAAAGATGTCAATTCTTCCTGTTTACTTGTAAATTTAAGATGCAATCAATAAATATGCCTTTAAGTTATTTTCTGGCACTAGACAGATTACTTTTAAAAATTTAGTAGTCAGGAAAACCCTTAAAAAAGGGCAACATGTGGGAAGTTACCTTCAAGATATGAAATATTATAAAGCTTCTGTAGTTCAAGCAGTGTGGTATTGGTTTATGAATAGACTGACAGACCAATAGATCGTGATGGGAAACACAGAAATAGCCCAGGTGCCTATGAAATTTTGTATTCAATGAGATCAACAGCTCAAACCCATGTGGAAAAGATGGACTTTTTAATAAATGGCAATAGAACCACAGGATGGTCTTCTGGAAAAATATATGGTTGAATCCATTCTTCACACCATACACTGGTAAATTTTCTAAAATGACCAGATATTCAAATATTAAAAAAAAAAATAAAACCATACGTTATGGTAAAAATGAGTGACTATCTTTATAACCTAAGAGGGGAGAAAATGTTTCTAACTATCATTAAAATACCAGAAACAATAGAAGATTAACAAATTTAATTTTAAAAACTTATCTTAAGAACTGTCAAAAGCCAAATCACAAATTACAGGAAAATATGCAACTTGTACCTCAAACAGAAAGCTATTATACCCTATATACAGCCATCCTAAAAATTGAGAAGATCAAAATCCAGCAGAAACATGAGGAAAAGGTATGAAGAGACAGTCCATAAAAGAAGTAGTAACACCAACACTCATTAAATACAGGAAACCATCTCCCATGTTTCTTAAAATTAAAGGAATGCAAATTATAATAATACTTAAACACTACCTCACATCCATCAGGATGGAAATTATAAAAATTCTGAAAATACACCATTCTGAAGAGGCTATAAGAAAGTAGGACCTCCAATCTATTGCTGAGGGAGAAAATAAATGTCAATTCCTCCTCCCCCAACACAAAATCCATTGTCAATACAATCCCAATCAAAATCACAGCAGGTTCTTTTGTAGGAATTTACAAGCTGATTCTAGAATTCATATGAAAACTCACCAATCCTAAAGTAGCCAAAACAACTCTGAAAGAAGTGAGTGAAATCGAGGACTTTTGCTAACTGATTTCAAAAATTATTATAAAGCTACAGTAATCAAAACTGTATGGTATTGGCATAAACATAGACAAATAGATGAAAACAAACACACACAAATAGAATCAACTGACTTTTAGCACAGGTAAAAGAACAATCACTGGACATTTATGTGCAAATATACACATACCCCAAAACCCCACTTTGATCCATATACAAAAATTAATTCATAAAATTTCCACATTGTTCTTCTGGCGTTAGCAAGAGCAGTAAAGAATTTTTAAATTAGGACATAGCACTAACTATGAAAGACAAAGTTGATAAATCAAACTTCATTACAATTAAAAATATTGGCTATCAAAACATATCTTTTAGGATAAGTGACACACAATCTGGGGAAGATAGACAGGGAGAGGAAGATGACTGAATATGTATGTATTATCCATAGGTACACATATATTATCTATACATGCACAAACACAAACATGTACACTTATATGGACTTACAAGTGCATATTAACATTCCTTCAATACAATAGGAAAACAACTAACTATCCTATATTTTTAATGAGGAAATGACCTGAATAATTACTTCACAGAAGACATCCAAATAGCCAGTAAATAGGTAAAAAGGTGTCCAACATCATTACTTATCAGGGAAAAAAGTTAAACAGAAAAGCATTCCACTGTCCATACCAGAATAAAAGTACATTTTTGCATATGGCATAAAACAGGGATAAAATAAAAATACCAAGGGTTAACAAGGATGTAGAGCAATTGGAATCCTTGAACATGATTGATAGAAATGCAATTTGAATCAGACATTAAAAAACAATTTGGCATTTTTTTCTTGATTTCTGCTTCTGCTGTTTCATTGTTGGTATACAAAAATGCCTTTCATTTCTAGATATCGACTTTGTATCCCGCTGTTTTGCCAAATTCATTTATTAGGTTGAGCAGTTTTCTGGCTGAGTCTATAGGATTTTCTATGTACACTTTCACGTCATCAGCAAACAATGACAATTTTGATTCCTCCTTTCTGATTTGGATGCCTTTTATTTCCTTTTCTTGTCTGATCGCTGTGGCTAAAATTCCAATGTTAGGATTATATCCTAAGAACTCTGAAACACCAATCTAAAAGAGCCTATGCACCCCAATGTTCATAGCAGCACAATGTACAATAGCCAAGTGTTAGAAGCAAGCTAGGTGCCCATCAGTACATGAATGTATCAAAAAACTATGGTGCATTTACACAATGGAATTCCATGCAGCAGAAAGAAAGGACATCCTACCCTTTGAGACAGCATGGATGGAACTGGAAAGCATTATGCTAAGTGAAATAGGCCAGGAGGGGAAAGACAAATACCACATGATCTCAGCTTTAACAGGGACCCAAACAACAAAACAAACAAACACGCAAAATATAACCAAAGACACTGAAGTAGAGAACAGGCTGACAATGACCGGGGGGAGAGGGGAGGGAATATCAGGGAAAAGGGGGAAGGGTTTATAGGAACAAGTATAAAAGACACATGGAGAAAAACTAGGGGGGAGTGGAAATGGGAGTGGGGGAGTGCTGGGGGTGGACAGGGAAGGGAGTAGAAGGCAGAAAACTGTGCTTGAACAACAATTAAGATAAAACAAAAGAAAAGAAAAAGAAAACAGTTTAGCAGTGAGGTTTATAGAAGCTGCACATAAGCCTACTCTATTATCTAGCAGATACACATATAAGCATAATCCAAAAGAAATGTTTGCTTATTCAACCAAAATGCACATTCAAACCATTTCTAAAGACTTTATCAATAATAGGCAAAAACTTGAAACTATGTAACTTTATTAATAGGCTAAACAATTGTACATTCACATGATGGAATACTACACAGCAATATAACATAATCTACCCGTATATACTGCAATATAGATGTATCTGACAGGCTTTATGATGAAGAAAAGAGGCCAGAAACAATTGAGTACCTGTTCATATGAAGTTCAAATACAGACAACACACTATAATACTAAAAGTCAGAAGAGTAGATAGCTGTAGGGGATGGGACTGAGGGCAGGATGTATTTATTGGAAAGATGCAAGAGGAAACTTTCTAAAGTAGATGGAAATGTTGTGCATCTTGATGTAGGTTGTGGTTACATATTCATGTGCAAAAGTTTAATGAGCTGTACAGTCAAGATTTGTGCACTTTGCTATATGAAATTGAGGACACAAAATTTTCAATAGGACGTTTCTGTCTTCTTTCATGACCTACATTGAACAGCATACTCAATACACCAACCCAACTCCTAAATTCTAGGTTCCCTAAATTCAGGCACACACAGGGTCCAGCACAAAAAGTACGCCTTTGATTACATAAAAAACCTTTTATTACAAAATAATAAGCATGTAACTATGTAACATAACAATATCACACTCCAACACACCATATGACACTTTAGGTGAAATGTTCAAATTGCTGTCCATCTCTTGTGAGACATTCACATACCCTGCCAACCACACTCAATGGTGTTACTTCTGCTGGACCCTGTATTTCATCTCATCTCAATCCTTCCTTTAGAAGCTTGTGCGTCTCTTTTTGGTGGCATTGAACAGAATCAAAAGGCAAAATTAACTCAACAGTTCTTCCAATTTCTCCTGCATCCTAATGGAATGGACTTGCTAAGGAACAGCCAGGTAAGTCAAAATATTTCCCCCAGTGCTTCATTTGTCATTGCTTCTCAGAGAAATTTTAGAAATAATAGTGAGTTTAGACAAATATTTTTCTTTTGATTTTTAATATAAAGCTCTATTTCCCATTTCATAATATGGTGGCTTTATGAACTTATCACACGTTCACCATTTCTTACCCATATGCTGCTATATTAGAATATCGAAAGCTCTGGCTGGTGTAGGTCAGTGGATTGAGCACAGGGTGTGAACCAAAGTATTGCAGGTTTGATTCCCCGCCAGGGCACATGCCAGGGTTGCAGGCCACAGGCCCCAGCAACCGGATATTGATGTTTCTCTCTCTCTCTGTCTCTCTCTCTTTCTCCCTCCCTTCCCTCTCTAAAAATAAATAAATAAAAATCTTAAAAAATATATCATCTTTAAAAAATTTTTTTAAAAAAGAAAAATCACCATGATTTAAAAAAGAATATCGAGGCTACCTGCAATGCCTGACAATACCATAGCATTTGCCTCTCCTAATAAGCAGCAGCTTGGTGCTGCCTGGCAGGTGACCATGGACCCAGGGCCTTCTGGCACTCTCTTCCATCCTCTACATCAGTGTCATGCAATGGAAATATAATGCAAGCCACCTATAAATCCTAAACTTTCTAGTAGGTACATTAAAAATAAACAGATAGCCCTGGCTGGAGTAGCTCAGTGGATTGAGCGCGGGCTGGGAACCAAAGTGTCCCAGGTTCGATTCCCAGCCAGGGTACATGCCTGGGTTGCAGGCCATAACCCCCAGCAACTGCGCATTGATGTTTCTCTCTCTCTCTATCTCCCTCCCTTCCCTCTCTAAAAATAAATAAATAAAATATTTAAAAAAAAATAAACAGATAGTCTCATTTTAAAGACATATTTTAACACAATATATTCAAAATGTTATCATTTCAACATGTAATCAAGCAAGAAAGTATCCATGAGATTATTTTTTCATATTCTTCAAAGATTTGATGTGCATATCACACTTACTTTGCCCACTTACACTGTCTCAATTTGGATGTCCACATTTCAGTTGCTCATTACCACAAATGACTAGTGACTACCAGTTCAGATAGCACAGCTCCCAATGACTTTGGACCACAACCTAGGTAACCCTTGCAATGAGACTCCAAATTCTGTCTCAGCCTTGAAATAATATGATGCCTCCACTCAGCATCTTTCTACCCTATAAAATTCTATTTCTCTCCCTTGGAAGTTCTAATTCACTAACCCACATCCCTGATACTCCACTCACCAACTGGGTGGTCACCATACTTGCCTTCTGAGAAACCTAACACATGACCCATTCACCCACGAAGAAATTCATCACACACTGATCTTGTCATTTTGCCAAGACCAACTCAAAAAAATTTCACCTCCTATTCTCTTGCAAAATGTGATGGGTTAAAATTATTTTGGGCAAGTAGCATGAAATTACTGTCAACCCATTATTAATTTAGATGTACTGGGTCAACTAACATGTGAAATGACATCTTCCAAGAAAGAGATGAGGCAAGAAAACATGGCATAAAGGGAAACAAACTGAATTGAGATTCAAGCAGGGATTTCAGTCCCAGCTCTGCCACCAGGTAGTTTCATATTATCGGACTAGATGGAATGAATCTGAAGCCTCATTCAATACTGCATACTGTATAATTGCAGAAACTATTTTCATACAATAAAGAAGGAAGGGTTGGGGTGATGATGAAAGAGAATAATTCCATTTGGGAAAGAGAGTTAAAATTTCCTTTCAATATAGAACCCAAAACACGAAGTTTGAATTCCTTATTGATGATGATGATAAAATAATAATGGTACTCTAACTTAAAAATTCTGATTCCTTTTCTCAATTGCCAATTTTTTTCAAGAGAAAGTTATTCTGCCCAAGGCTTTCTTCATGGCTAATTTGACATCCTTGTTCCTCAGGCTGTAGATTAGTGGGTTCAGCATGGGCACCACAACAGTATAGAACACAGTACACACTTTCCCCTGGTCAAGGGGTACAGCAGAAGGTGGTTTAAGGTATGCAAATGTTCCTGACCCAAAGAAGAGACAAACTGCAATTATGTGAGAACTGCAGGTACTAAAGGCTTTGGATCTGCCCTCAGTAGAACTAATGTGGAAAATGCTGGAAAGAATGAAGCCATAAGAGAGAAAAATGGTCACAATGCACACCCCAATGTCAATGGCTACAACAGCAAAGACCACCAGATTATTCATGTAAGAGCTATTGCAAGAGAGTTCAAGGAGGGGAAGGATGTCACACATATAATGATTGACAAGGTTGTCTGCACAAAAGGTCAGAAACAGTATATTACCTGTATGAGCTAAAGCCCCCAAAGCCCCATTCCCAAAGACACCCAGCAAAAGAAATAGACACACCTGAGGAGACATGGTGACCGTGTACAACAGTGGTTTACAGATGGCCACATAGCGGTCATATGCCATGGCTGACAAGATAAAGGATTCAGAAATGACAAAGAAAGAGAAGAAAAAGAGCTGAGTCATACACCCTGTGTAGGAGATGATGTTCTTCTTTGAGACAAAACTCATCAGCATTTTGGGGATGATGGCAGAGGAGTAACTGAAGTCAATGAAGGACAAGTTGAAGAGGAAAAAGTACATGGGGGTGTGCAGGTGAGAGTTCAGCCCAATCAGTGTTATCAAGCCCAGGTTCCCCAGCACAGTGACCATGTAGAAGCCCAGAAACAGGAAGAAGAGGGGGAGCTGGAGTCCTGGCTGGTTTGTTAAGCCTGCGAGGATAAACTCTGTCACAGAGGAGGTGTTATCTGCAGCCATCCTCCTCTGGAAGGGTCTGAGAAGGTCTGGGAGGGAAACAGAAAAGAATTGCTCACACAGAGAGAGGAAAACAACCCATTCTTGAGAGTGGTGTTTGAACAGGGAGGTGTGGGACTTAGAGCTGAGATGGCATCTCCTTGTTCCCCCATCTCTGTTTTTATGGTCTCCACATGGCTTCGACCATCCTAGTAACTCTTGGTGGGTGAAATTTGCCTCCAGAGTAAGGGTTCATCCAACTGAGGAGAAAGTCCACAAAGATCAGCTGGGATGCCCCTGCAACCTTGCAGTGACTCTCCTCTGGTACTGCCTGCCCACTATAGCCCTGGACCAAGTTTTGTGTGACCTGGACCCTTCTCTGGAGTGCTGTTGAGCAGCAGACACCAGTTGTCTTAGACCTTCCACCTTTAGTCAGTGCTGGTCACCACAGGAAGATGAGGCTTTGCTACCCAGAGTCTATTGGGAATGCCTGTGGAAATATTATGTGAAAATAATACTGGAGTTATAAGGCAAAGTTATTAACTAAACCTAAGAAAAAAGAAACATTTGCTGAGCACTAAATTTGCTAATGGTACTGTTCTAAGAGCTCTGGGGCATTTTGATTAAACCCATTGAACAGCTGAGGACACTGGGCACAGTCCCAGTCCTTCTAAGTGGCAGGAGAAGGGGAACTCAGACCGTCTGGCTCCGGGGTTGCAGCTTCGTACCCTAACCACTCTGCTAGAGCACAGAGCAGGTCAGGCAGGCACTCACCCTCCTTCTGCCTGCAGTCACAGTGCTGGACTCTACTGGCTCCCACCCATCTCTCTCATGGAGACTCAGATGGTCCTGGTGACAAGAAGGGGACAACTCAGAGCTCAGACTGCTCTGCTGCTTCTGTCTCTCTCCCTTAAAATTCAAAGCCTTTAGTTTGTCTTGGTTCTCCTGTTGATCTGAAGAACATGGTCTCTGACTTTCTTTGTCCTGACCCTCCAGTCTGGCTTCTAACAATGGAACAGCACTTTTATAACGTCCATGGATAACTGTAAAACAGTGTTCTTCTGGATTAGAGACCACAGCGATGTAGATACAGGGGCTCCCTCGGGATACCTGTTCCCTAAGGAAGAGGAAATGTTTGTTTATGCCCGTGATAGTGCTTGATGGGGCTTAATAGCTTTTCCTTAAATTCAGGTTACACCTTTATATGTACAATTAGGAACAAAGCATTTGGGAAAAGAATTCTTGTACTGAGCACTTACTGTATACTGACCACTGTTTCTGTCCCAGCACCCTCATCTGAAAGAACCAGAGAAAAGCATACATAATTTCACCGTGTTTATTCCTCAGAACAACCTCGTAGGGTAGACCTATCAGTCTCCCCTAATAATACATGGAAAATACATGAAAGAAACATAAAAGTGCACTGAAGAAAAGGAAAGCTATGGAGAGGAACAGCACTCAGGGTAGAGTGGCTATAAGGGCAAGTGTTACAGATTTCAGTTTAAATCGTGGAATCTGACAGTTGAGCAATGAATTGAGAGAGACCTGGAAAGCCTTTGCTTCAAAATAACACCAGTTACTCTAATAAAACACTAGGTGTCATGGCTTTAACAGCACCTTTCTCGGGCATCATGGTTTTGTCCTGCAATTTCGTGCAGTACTCCAGCCCAAAGTAGTGCTGTGGGGAAGGAAATTGTAACCAAATAACAGGATAGAGGGGTAACAGAGCTTGCTGAGTTTCACATAACCACAAGTCACACAGTGTAGATTTTTGGCTGAGACTGATATAAAGATTAAGGAAACGTCATATGGAAATTTATATTCAACACCCTTTGACAGGGGCATTTATACAGTAAGGATGGCAAATTTTCTATTCAAAAAACAAATCTGTATTGGGGATTTGGAGAGTTACTTAGCTGATGAGTTATGTATGTTTTTGGTCAGAGTTAAAGTCTGAAGTTCTTTGGGAGAAATGAGGACATCAAAGCACAAAGGTAGAACCCATTGTCTTCCAGGTAAGTCCAACTGAAATCATTGCACATGGGCCTGTGTGTATGTCTGAGTGTGTACACATACAGTAGTGAGGACTTGTCCTCCCCCCACTAAAGTTCAGTACTGATGGTGCCTCATTTGCCTGTTTGCATTGAGAATAGTCCGCTGCCAAGAGGACACTAATGAATCCCAGTCCCTGTTCTTCATCCCACTGCACATGTTGAAGAAATAGAGAAAAACAATCCATTATCAAGAAACTGAGGTAAGCACCACAAGTATGCTCTCCTTAGGACCCAAGGTCAAAGAGGACCTTGGGGACTCATTAAAATGTTCAGTTTCCTTTCAGAATCTCAGAGGATTCTTGGAAGCATGATGCAATGCCAGGAAAAACTCTTCTGAGATCTTGCCTCTTCAGAGATGGTTTCCATGGGAGCTTCATTTCCACAGCATCAGGGTTTTATGTCAAGTGCACCAGGGCTTCTCTAAAGCTGTTTTGACTGTTGACTTGCACCTATACAAGCAGGGAAAAACACAAAGCAATATTCTGGATTAAGTTATTTTGTTGCAGGTCTTTTATCTCCTTGGTTATATTTATTCCTAGGTACTTTATATTTTTCTTGCTATAATAAATGGGATTTCTCCTCTAGTTTCTCTTTCTGATATTTCGTTGTTGGTGCACAAAAATTTCATCAATTTCTGAATATTGACCTTGTATCCCACCTCTTTGCCAAATTCACTCATTAGGTCAATAGTTTTTTGGTGGAGACTGTAGGGTTTTCTAGGTACACTATCATGTCATCTGCAATAATGACCGTTTTACTTCCTCCTTTCCAATTTGGATGCCTTTTAGTTTTTTTTCTTGTCTGATTGTTGTGGCTAGAACTTCCAGTACCATGTTGAATAAGAGTGGTGAGAGAGGACACCCTTGTCTTATTGCAGATCTTAAGGGGAAAGCTTTTAGTTTTTTCCCATTGAATATGTTGGCTGTAGGTTTCTCATATATGGCTTTTATTATGTTGAGGTATGCTCCCTCAAGTCCCACTTTGCTGAGTGTTTTTATCATAAATGGGCATTGGATTTTATTAAAATCTTTTTCAGCATCTATTGATCTTATCATGTGATTTTTGTCCTTCATTTAGTTTATATGGAGTATTACATTAATTGATTTGTGAATATTGTAGCATCCTTACATCCCTGGGATGAATCCCATTTGACATGGTGCATGATCTTTCTAATGTATTTCTTAGTCTGGATATGCAGTGTATTGTTGAGGATTTAAGCATCTATGTTCATCAACAATACTGGCCTGTAGTTTTGTTTGTTTGATGAGTCTTCACCAGGTTTTGGAATTGGAATGTAACTGACCTTGTAAAAAGTGTTTGGGAGTTTTTACTCATGTTGAATTTTTTGGAATAGTTTGAGAAGATAGGAGTTATTTCTTTCTTAAATATTAGGTAAAATTCAACTGTGAAGCCATTTGGTACAGGGCTTTGTATGCTGGGAGTTTTTTGAATACTGCTTCAATTTTACTGGTTGTTATCAGTCTATTCAGGCTTTCTGCTTCGTCTTGATGCAGTTTTGGAAGATTATATGTTTCAAGAAATTTCTCCATGTCACCCAGGTTGTTCATAGTAATTTCTTACAATTCTTTGTATTTATATGGAATTGGTTGTAACTTCTCCTCTTTCATTTCTGATTTTATTTATTTGTGTCCTCTCTCCTTTTCATGATGACTCTGGTTGAAAGCTTGTCAATTTTATGTATCTTGCCAAAGAACCAGCTCCTGGATTTCCTGATCTTCTGAATTGTTCTTTTATCTGTGTGTCATTTAATTCTGCCCTGTTCTTGATTATTTCCTTCTTTCTCTTTGCTCTGGCCTTAGTTTGCTGTTGTTCCTCTAGTTCTTGTAGATGTAGGGTTAGGTTGCTTATTTGAGATTTTTCTATCTTCTTGACGTAGAACACTAACTGATTTTTCAATATGAAGTCAACCTTATGTTCCCAGGATGAAACTCTAATTCAAAATTATATAAAACTATTTTTGTGTTATGCAGGATTTTTTTAGCCTATTTTTCCAGTTGGATTTTTTTTTGCATCTAAATTCATGAAGCATATTAGTATATATATATATATATATATATATATATATATATATATATATTCTCTAGTAACATTTCAGTCCAGTTTAGGTTACCAGAGGCAGTACAATTTCCCCTGGTGAGCCAAGATTTCAGTCACCTATAATCACATCACCAGACTTATCCTTAGACCCAGGCAACCCATTATTGCTGCTGAGAACCCACCATCAGGCTGCTATGAGCCTGAGAGATTGGAACACAAGGGTAACCTTTGCACACGTGTTTTCCCAGTGGCTCTGTCTCCATTCCTAGACTCACTGGGTCTGCAGTCAAGGCAAGACCTGACACTTACAATGCCCTCTGTGGCTCTCAAAGCCCCTTCACACACACCATGTGCTATCAATCCTCAAGAAGCATTAAGATTGTATCATGTTTTTCATTTTAAAGATAATAAACTTGAAGTATCTATGAGTCACCAAAAGTCACATAGTAAGAAATGCATTTTTAACAAAGTTTAACAGCTCACATAGTAAGAAATGCATGGAACCTAATCGACAAAAGAAAAAAGCAAGTAAAATGTAACTGGAGACATTGAAATTAAGAACAATCTGACAGTAACCAGAGGGGAGGTAGAAGGGATTAATGGGGAAAAAGGGGAAGGGTTGTCAGGAGCAACTCTAAAGGACATGTAGACAAAACCAATAAGGAGTGGAAGCAAGGGAGGGAGGAAGGTTAGGGGTAGGGGTGGGGAGGGGAGGGAGTAAACACGGACAACTGTAATTGGACACAATGAAACAATTTTTTTTCAAAAGGAAAACATTCCTAGATACAAGAAAAGAAAGAAAGAAAAGAAATGCATTCCGTGGCACTCTTTTGAGTTCAGTTGTCAATGTTCATGATCTTTCCCCTACCAATTCATGCATTTTTCAACATTTCTAGAGCATTCTGGGGATCTTAAACACAATTGTAGTAATGTGATTAAAATATTCTGGCAAAACACGTGACAGGGAGCAAAATTGAATACCAAAACAGGAGAAGTTTCAGGGCACAAATCAGGAATGAAAGTTGAATCTGTCACAAAGATAAAGACCTCACTAGGGTAACTGTCCCAGTCAAGTTTTGGATCTCCAGCACCACCCACACAACAGGCCTCTGATGCATGTAAGTGAACCCATACTACACTTAACACCAAGTAAATGGGCGTCCTCACAGCACTCCCTCCCACACCATCTCCAGGCTTCCCCTGCACACACCTCATTAATGAGAGGGCAGTATAAAACCATGAGGCTCCACCTACTTGTAGAAAGCAGCCTGGCCTGACCAGCAGTTGAATCCTATCCACAATAAACCCTACCCGTCATGTCCCAGCCCATATCATTGTATGTTATTTAGGGACTCAATTTTTGCTCCTTGTACACATGCTCCCAAGGCTGGAACTGTAGACACCCTCTCAGAGTCAGCTGCCTGATGCTGTTGTATCCTCACTCTGGCCATCCTGAATGATCCTCATGTGAACATTCAGCAACATCATGTCACCTGCACACACAACTGCATAGCACATGCTCACAGGTGCCACACTGCATTGTCACAGGGGCCCACCTCCAAGATTATGCTGGTGCATCCCTTGGATCTGATGGTCAAGTTCATAGCTGCAGACTTCCCCTTGTTGCTGATGTCCCTGATATCATCCCAAGAGTTCTGCCCTACAGAGTTGCTGCCATGGTCTACTTTCAAATTGTGAGTCACAGTGTGAAAAACCCTTGTCTGAAACTGTACTTTGGAGATCAAGCAGCAGGAGCCGAAAACTTGGGAAAGATCATCTGAAGTTATCATTTCTAGAATTTTTCACTCAAAATTCTAGAAACACCCCCCGTCACCCTCAAGCATATGTTAGAGGTACCCACAACCAAAACAGTCTTGTGTGGTACAGCAATTGCTTCACAACATTCTTTGTTTCACTTAAGTCTCCTTCTATGTTACCATTTTTTCAAAACTGCTTAGTGATCCTTGGCTCTTTTCTTGACATTGAAAGTGTCCTAAGCTGACAGAACACAGATGTGCTTTGACTAGACTGCTCAACAAGAGCACTTCACTCTCCCCGTGTTTGTGTGGTCTGAATTACTGGGCAGCTTCTATCCTTGGGGTCCAGTTCTCTCTTTTGTGCTGATCAGTTTCACCAGAAAGCCATGCTCCAGTCTCTTAAGGGGTCATGTTAGGGTGCATAATAATCTTAAGAAAATCCTTTCTATAATCATTTCCTTTTAGTTTAGTTTAGTTTAATTTGTGTATGTGTAGGGGCGTGCTCCTGGGCTTCCCTCCTCCCCAGCTCACTCTTCCCCACTTTGCCAACTCCAGCATGCCTGGGAGGTGTGCTGAGCCTCATTGTTGATTTAAGCCACCCAGACTAGCAGCAAATTCAACATTGCAATCAGGTCCAGCCTTTTCACTCAACATCACAAACTCTTGGCTGAAAATCCCTTATGATCTCATAGAACCAGCAGTGGGTGTATGGTGTGTCACTGACAGTTGTCACACGGTGCATCAACACACACTTTTTCAGCCTCCTAGGGTCTCACTTCTGTGTTCTCACTGGGTCTACCTGGAATGCTTCCTAGCAAATCACTTCCATGTAAGCCTTCATCTCATGGTCTTTGGGGAACCCAATGCAAGACTGGTGGGAAGGAAATCAAATGAAGAGTAGAGAAGACTACACACAAGAGAAAGGGGGAGAAAAAATATTCCGGGAGAAAATAAAACCCCCCACTTTTAGGAAAGAAAACTTGGAATTCAGGATGCTCAGTAAAGAAAATTTAAAAATAAAATGAGATCAACATTTCCCCAAGTCAAAAGAAAAATCTCAGAGTTTTCACATCCAGAAATGACGTGCTCAGAGGATGGTTCAGCATGGCTGCTGCTCTGCTGGAAATAATCCCAGTCCTGGGTGGTTGCTACCCAGGCAGGAGGAGCAGCATCACTAGGCATCTTCTTAGGAATGAGAATTCTCCAGTCTTCCCGAGACCTACCAGATCGGAAACTCTGTGGATGGGGCCTAGAATCTGTGTCTCAGCAAATCCTCTGTGTGATTCAGATTCATCTAAGAACCACCAGTGTAGTTCCTGGTCCCAGGACATGAGCTAAAGTAAAGCATTTTCTCGACCCAAAGGGAAGAAAGAGCAGCTTCTACGTCTGCCTCAGGAGGGAGGAAAATAAGAATGAGTATGCACCAGATGAAGATGGTCAGTTGTAATGCTTATGGCTACAAAATCCAACTGCTTGTCAGTAGGTGCTGAAGATTTTGATGAGAGCAGGTGTGTTGCATGTGGCAGGGTTATGGTGTTGTGGTCATAGAAAGACACATTTTCCTTTGCCACTGGGTGGGTCATGACACCCCTGATATCTGTTCCTACACAAATCAAGTGTTGGCAGTGAACAGACCTGAGAGACAGATGCCATAGTACATCAGGCCATGAGTTTTAAAACAGTGGTCACTAACCAAAAAGGAGCAGGAGAAAAGTGTCTTGCACTTAAAATTAGTGATCCTGTTCCTATCTGATATAGAGTTCATTATCATTTTAAGTGAATTGACAGAAACAGAGAAGGTTCTTTATTATTCACTTTCTTTTAAAAAATATAATTTATTTCCTTTTACTTTACAACTACAGTTGATGTACAATATCATGTTAGTTTCAGGTGTGCAACCCCATCATTAGACATTTACACAACTTATGAAGGGATCACCTCAATAAATCTAGTCCCCATCTGGCACCATACATAGTCATGACAGAAGTATTGACTGTATTCCTGTGCTGTACTTTGTGTCCCCATGACTATTCTGCAACTACCAATTTGTACTTCCTAGTCCCTAAATCCCTTCACCTTTCTCACTCTTTCCCCCAAACTGTCTGATCTCACAGCCATCAAAATGTTCTCTGCATTTCTGTGTCTCCTTTTCTGTTTGCTGTTCATTTTGTTTTTTAGATTCCACAAAGAAGTGAAGTCATCTGGCATTTGTCCTTCTCTGTCTGACTTATTTCACTCAGGATAATATCCTCTAGGACCACCCATGATGTTGGGGTACAAGCTCTCATTCTTTTTTGTGGCTGAGTCACATTCCATAGTATGTCTGCACCCCTTCTTCCTCCACTCATCTCTTGATGGACACTCAGGTTGCTTCCATATCCTGGCCATTGTAAATAGTGCTGCAACAAACATACAGGTTTCTTTGGATGAACACCCACAAGTGGAGTTTCTGGGTCCTTCTTTGTCTCTTGTTTAGTCTTTGTTTTAAAGTCTATATTTTCTGGAATATGCACAGCTACTGCAGCTTTTTTGTCTTTCCTTTGTTTCCATTTTCATGTAGTACATTTTCCTATCCCATTACCTTCTGTCTGTGTGAGTCTTTTGATCTGAAGAGGGCATATCAAAGGGTCTTGTTTTGTTATCCTTAAGCCATTGTATGTCTTTCAATGGCATAATTTAGTCCATTTGCACATCAAATAAGTGTGAATAAATATGCATTTATTTTCATTTTATTATTCATATTTCTAATCTTTTTATTCTTTTAAAAGACCTTTTCACATTTCTTTTTCTTCTTTTTTCTTTATTTCTTTATTGAATTCATATTGGGGTGACATTGGTTAATAAAATTATGTAGGTTTCAGGAGCACATTTCTATTACACATCATCTGTATGTTGTATTTTGTGTTCACTACCCCAAGTCAAGTCTCCTTACATCACCACTTGTCCCCTCTCTCACTCTCTGCCTTCTTCACTCTGGTAATAATGCTACTGTTGTCTGCCTACGAGTTTTTTTCATTTTTTGCTTAATCCCTTCACCTTTTCCCCCAACCCCCATCTCCTCTCCTCTGACAGCCATCAGTCTATTCTCTGTATCCATGAGTCTGTTTCTATTTTGTTTGGTAGTCTATTCTATTCATTTGAATCCACAGGTAAGTGAAATTACATGGCAGTTGTCTTTCTCTGAGTGGCTTATTTCATCTACCCTAATACTCTATAGGTCCATCCATGCTGTCCCAAAAGGTAAGATTTCCTTCTTTTTTATAACCAAGTAGTATTCCATTGGGTGAATGTACCACTGCTTTTTTACCCGGAAGTTACCTTCAAGATATGAAACATTATAAATCTTCTGTAATTCAAGAAGTGTGGTATTGGCTTATGAATAGATGGACAGACCAATAGAACACAATGGTAAACACAGAAATAGCCCAGGTGCCTATGAAATTTTGTATTCAGTGAGATCAACAGCTCAAACCCATGTGGAAAAGATGGACTTTTTTATAAATGGCAATAGAACCACAGGATGGTCTTCTGGAAAAATATATGGTTGGATCCATTCTTCACTGCATACATACACTGGTAAAATTTCTAAAATGACCAGATATATTAAGCGGGGCCTTTGATAGCTCAGTTGGTAGAGTGGAGGACTGTAAAATGACCAGATATTCAAATATTAAAAAAATAAAACCATACAATCACATTATGATAAAAATGAGTGACTTTCTTTATAACCTAAGAGAAAAAATATTTCTAGCATTAAAATACCAGAAACAATAGATTAATAAATTTAATTTAAAAAATGTATCATAAGAACAGTCAAAAGCCAAATCACAAGTTAGAGGAAAATATGCAACTTATACCTCCAACAGAAAGCTATTATACCCAATATACAGTCTTTCTAAAAATTGAGAAGATCAAAATCCAGCAGCAACATGAGGAAAAGGTATGAAGAGACAGCCCATAAAAGAAGTAGTAACACCACTGCGGGGGCTCTCGGCCCGGGTGGACAGATGGGTGGGGCCAGCAGTGCAGTTCACAGAACAGAAAATGTGAGCCCTAGAGTGCGGAGTGCCTGGCGAGTGCCATGAGAGCCTGCAGTAGAGCCCTGAGCAGGGGCTCCTCACTTAACTACGGAAAACTCCCTTTTGAAAAGTACTTTCTGACTTCTGGACAAGATGGAGGCATAGGTGGACGCACTGTACCTCCATGCACAACCAAGATTGGAACAATAACAATTTAGAGGCAGAATAACATCCAAAACTGACAGAAAATTTATCTGAATGGAAGTCGGACAGCCAAGAAGTTGAAGTAGACCCGTTCATCCAGAACGGTAGGAGGGGCGGAGAGGAGCAGCCAGGCACAGGTCGCAGCATGGAGAGCAGAGAGAGTTGGGTGCATAAGGCATCTAGGGACGCATAAGGCATCTGGGGCATGCAAGATCACAGTGGGTGGACCCTGAGTATGCCAGCGGCAGCTGGCAGACCCAGTGAGGAGGCCGTTGTGGAACAGGGCAGAGCACACAACCCAGGGTCCCAGAGAAGGGAATGAGGTCCCACAGAGAACGGAGCAAATGCCATTGTTCCCTCTTGACCCTGCCCCCACATACAACATTACAATCTAGCAACTGGGGTGCCCAGCCCTGGTGAACACCTAAGGCTCTGCCCCTCACCGTAACAGGAGTGACCAGATTAAAAAAAGAGAGAGAGAGAGAGACAGATGGCTCAAACAGAAGAAGAAATCAATGCCCCAGAACTCATCCTTTTAAGCGACTGAGAGATAGCCAACGTATTAGATGCACAGTTCAAAACACTGGTGATCAGGAAGCTCACAGAATTGGTCGATTTTGGTAGCAAATTAGATGAAAAACTGCAGGTTACAATAAGAGAAATGAAGGAAAATGCACAGGGAACCAACAGTGATGGGAAGAAAACTGGGACTCAGAACAATAGAGTGGGCCAGAAGGAAAAAAACAACCAAACAGGAAAGAATGGAGAAATAAGAATTCAAAAAAATGAGGAGAAGGTTAGGAACCTCCAGGACATCTTTAAATATTCCAACATCAGAATTATAGGGGTACGAGAAGGGAAAGAGGAAGAGCAACAGATTGAAAATGTATTTGAACAAATAATAAAGGAGAACATCCCCATTCTGGCAAAGGAAATAGACTTCCAGGAAATCCAGGAAGCTCAGAGAGTCCCAAAGAAGTTGGACACAAGAAGAAACACACCAAGGCACATCATAATTTCATTATCCAAGGTAAAAATGAAGGAGAGAATCCTAGAAGCAGCAAGAGATAAGGGGAGAGTAACCTACAAAGCAGTTCCCATCAGACTGTCAGCTGATTTCTCAAAAGAGACCTTACAGGCAAGAAGGGGCTGGACAGAAGTATTCCAAGTCATGAAAGACAAGGACCTACATCCAAGATTGCTCTATCCAGCAAAGCTTTCATTTAGAATGGAAGGGCACATAAAGCCCTTCTCTGATAAGGTCAAGTTAAAGGAGTTCATCATCACCAAGCCATGATTATATGAAATGTTAAAGGGACTTATCTAAGAAAAAGAAGATAAAAAACATGTATAGTAAAATGACAGCAAACTCAGTTATTAACAACCACACCTACAGCAAAACCAAAAGAAACTAAGCAAACAACTAGAACAGGAACAGAACCACAGAAATGGAGATCACATGGAGGGTTAGCAACAGGGGAGTGGGAGGAAGAGAGATGGGGGAAAGGTAGGAATGAGTAGCATAGATTATAGGTTGAAAATAGATAGGGGGAGGGTAAGAATAGTACGTGAAATGTAGAAGCTAAAGAACTCATAAGCATGACACATGGACATGAACTAAAGGGGGGGAATGTGGGTGGGAGAGGGTGTACAGGGTGGAGGGGAGTGAAGGGGGAAATGGGACAACTGTAATAGCATAATCAATAAAATATATTTAAAACAGAAGTAGTAACACCAACAATCATTACATAAATGAACCCATCTTCCATGTTTCCTAAAATTAAAGAAATGCAAATTATAATAATACTTAAACACTACTCATCCATCAGGATGGAAACTATAAAAATTCTGAGAATACACCATGCTAAAGAGACTGTAAAAAAGTAGGCACTCCCATTTATTGCTGAGGGAGAAAATAAATGTCAATTCCTCCTCCCCCAACACAAAATCCATTGTCAATACAATCCCAATCAAAATCACAGCAGGTTCTTTTGTAGGAATTTACAAGCTGATTCTAGAATTCATATGGAAACTCACAGGTCCTAAAGTAGCCAAAACAACTTTGAAAGAAGTGAATGAAATCCAGGACTTTTGCTAACTGATTTCAAAAATTATTATAAAGCTACAGTAATCAAAACTGTATGGTATTGGCATAAACATAGACAAATAGATGAAAACAAACACACACAAATAGAATCAACTGATCCTATTTAACACAGGTAAAAGAACAATCACTGGACATTTAGGTGCAAATATACACATACCCCAAAATCCCACTTTGATCCATATACAAAAATTAACTCATAAAATTTCCACATTGTTCTTCTGGCCTTAGCAAAAGCAGTAAAGAATTTCTTAATTAGGACATAGCACTAACTATGAAAGACAAAGTTGATAAATCAAACTTCATTACAATTAAAAATATTGGCTATCAAAACATATCTTTTAGGATAAGTGACACACAATCTGGGGAAGATAGACAGGGAGAGGAAGATGACTGAGTATGTATGTATTATCCATAGGTACACATATATTATCAATACAACACAAACATGTACACGTATATGGACTTACAAGTGCATATTAACATTCCTTCAATACAATAGGAAAACAACTAACTACCCTATATTTTTAATGAGGAAATGACCTGAATAATTACTTCAGAGAAGACATCCAAATAGCCAGTAAATAGGTAAAAAGGTGTCCAACATCATTACTTATCAGGGAAAAAAGTTAAACAGAAAAGCATTCCACTGTCCATACCAGAATAAAAGTACATTTTTGCATATGGCATAAAACAGGGATAAAATAAAAATACCAAGGGTTAACAAGGATGTAGAGCAATTGGAATCCTCAAACATGGTTGATAGCAATGAATTTGAATCAAAAATTAAAAACCAATTTGGTATTTTTTCTTGATTTCTGCTTCTGTTGTTTGTTGGTATACAGAAATGCCTTTGATTTCTGCATACTGACTTTGTATCCTGCTGTTTTGCCAAATTCATTATTAGGCTGAGCAGTTTTCTGGCTGAGTCTATAGGATTTTCTATGTACACTTTCACGTCATCAGCAAACAATGACAGTTTTGATTCCTCCTTTCTGATTTGGATGCCTTTTATTTCCTTTTCTTGTCTGATCGCTGTGGCTAAAATTCCAATGTTAGGATTATATCCTAAGAACTCTGAAACACCAATCTAAAAGAGCCTATGCACCCCAATGTTCATAGCAGCACAATGTACAATAGCCAAGTGTTAGAAGCAAGCTAGGTGCCCATCAGTACATGAATGTGTCAAAAAACTATGGTGCATTTACACAATGGAATTCCATGCAGCAGAAAGAAAGGACATCCTACCCTTTGAGACAGCATGGATGGAACTGGAAAGCATTATGCTAAGTGAAATAGGCCAGGAGGGGAAAGACAAATACCACATGATCTCAGCTTTAACAGGGACCCAAACAACAAAACAAACAAACACGCAAAATATAACCAAAGACACTGAAGTAGAGAACAGGCTGACAACAACCAGGGGGAAGAGAGGAGGAAATATCAGGGGAAAGGGGGAAGGGTTTACAGGAACAAGTATAAAAGACACATGGACAAAAAAACTAGAGGGGAGTGGAAATGGGAGTGGGGGAGTGCTGGGGGTGGACAGGGAAGGGAGTAGAAGGCAGAAAACTGTACTTGAACAACAACTAAGATAAAAGAAAAGAAAAGAAAAAGAAAACAGTTTGGCAGAGATGTTTATAAAAGCTCCACATAAGCCTACTCTATTATCTAGCAGATACACATATAAGCATAATCCAAAAGAAATGTTTGCTTATTCAACCAAAATGCACATTCAAACTGTTTCTAAAGGCTTTATCAATAATAGGCAAAAACTTGAAACTATCTAACTTTATTAATAGGCTAAATAATTGTACATTCACATGATGGAATACTACACAGCAATATAACATAATCTACCCATATATACTGCAAAATAGATGTACCTGACAGGCTTTATGATGAAGAAGAGAGGCCAGAAACAATTGAGTACCTGTTCATATGAAGTTCAAATACAGACAACACACTATAATACTAAAAGTCAGAAGAGTAGATAGCTGTGGGGCATGGGACTGAGGGCAGGTTGTATTTATTGGAAAGATGTAATAGGAAACTTTCCAAAGTAGATGGAAATATTGTGCATCTTGATGTAGGTTGTGGTTACATATTCATGTGCAAAAGTTTAATGAGCTGTACAGTTAAGATTTGTGCACTTTGCTATATGAAAGTTAGGGCACAACATTTTCAATAGGACGTTTCTGTATCCTTTCATGACCTACATTGAATAGCGTATTCAATACACCAACCCCAACTCCTAAATTCTAGGTTCCCTAAATTCAGGCACCCACAGGGTCCAGCACAAAAAAATACCCCTTTGATTACATAATAATCTTTTATTACAAAATAATAAGCACGTAATTCTGTAACATAACAATATCACACTCCAGCGCGCCATATGACACTTTAGGTGAAATGTTCAAATTGCTGTCCACCTCTTGTGAGACATTCATGTACCCTAGAAACCACACTCAATGGTGCTATTTCTGCTGGACTCTGTGTTTCATCTCATCTCAATCCTGCCTTCAGAAGCTTATTCTTTCCTTTTTGGCAGCATTGAACAGAATCGAAAGGCAGAACTAACTCCACAGATCTGCCAATTTCCCCTGCATCCTAATGGAATGGACTTGCCTAAGAAACAGCCAGGTAAGTCAAAATATTTTCCCCAGCACTTCATTTGTCATTGCTTCTCTGAGAAATTTTACCAGTAATAGTGAGTTTAGATGAAAGTGGTTCTTTTGATTTTAATATAAAGCTCTATTTCCCATTTCATAATATGGAGGCTTTATGAAATTATCCCAAGATCACCATTTCTTACCCATATGCCTCTGTTATTAGAACATTGAGGCTACCTGCAATGCCTGACAATTCCATAGCAATTGCCTCTCCTAATAAGCAGCAGCTTGGTGCTGCCTGGCAGGTGAACATGGACCCAGGGCCAGCTAGTACTCCTTTCCATCCTCTAGACCAGTGTCATCCAATGGAAATATAATGCAAGCCTCCTATAAATTCTAAACTTTCTAGTAGGTACCTGAAAAATAAACACATACATTCATTTTAATGGCATATTTTCTTTAACACTATATATTCAAAATCTTATCATTTCAACATGTAATCAAGTAAGAAAGTATGCATGAGATTATTTTTTCATATTCTTCAAAGATTTGGTTTGTATGTCACACTTACTTTGCCCACTTGCAGTATGTCTCAATTTGGATGTCCACATTTCAGTTGCTCAATACCACACATGACAGTGACTACCAGTTCAGATAGCACAGCTCCCAATGACCTTGGACCACAACCAAGATAACCCTTGCAATGAGACTCCAAATTCTGTCTCAGCCTTGAAATAATATGCCGCCTTCACTCATCATTTTTCTCCCCTATAAAATTCCATTTCTATCCCCTGGAAGTCTTAATTCACTAACCCACATCCCTGGTGCTCCACTCACCAACTGGGTGGTCACCATACTTGCCTTCTGAGAAACCTAACACAGGACACATTCACACACTAAAAAATTTATCACACACTGATCTTCTCATTTTGCCAAGACCAACTCAAAAAAATTTTTCACCTCCTATTCTCTTGCAAAATGTGATGGATTAAAATTATTTTGTGCATGTAGCATGAAATTACTGTCAACCCATTATTAATTTAGATGTACTGGGTTAACTAACATGTGAAATGACATCTTTCAGAAAGAAATGAAGCAAGAAAACATGGCATAAAGGGAAACAAACTGAATTGAGATTCAAGCTGGGATTTCAGTCCCAGATCTGCCACCAGGTAGTTTCATATTTTTGGACTAGATGAAATTATTCTGAAGCCCCATTAAATACTGCATACTGTATAATTGCAGAAACTATTTTCATACAATAAAGAAGGAAGTGCTGGGGTGATGATGAGAGAGAATAAATCCATTTGGGAAAGAGAGTTAAATTTTCCTTTCAATATACAATCCAAAAGCACGAAGTTTGAATTCCTTATTGACGATGATGATAAAATAATAATAGCACTCTCATTTAAAAATTCTGATCCCTTTTCTCAATTTCCAATTTTTTCTCAAGAGAAAGTTATTCTGCCCAAGGTTTTTTTCATGGCTAATTTGACATCCTTGTTCCTCAGGCTGTAGATTAGTGGGTTCAGCATGGGCACCACAATTGTATAGAACAGACTACACACTTTCCCCTGGTCAAGGGGTACAGCAGAAGGTGGTTTAAGGTATGCAAAAGTTCCTGACCCAAAGAAGAGACAAATTGCAATTATGTGAGAACCACAGGTACTAAACGCTTTGGATTTGCCCTTAGTAGAACTAATGTGGAAAATGCTGGAAAGAATGAAGCCATAAGAGAGAAAAATCGTCACAATGGACACCCCAATGCCAAAGCCTGCAACAATAAAGACCACCAGATTATTCATGTAAGAGCTATTGCAAGAGAGTTCAAGAAGGGGAAGGATGTCACACATATAATGATTGACAAGGTTGTCTGCACAAAAGGTCAGAAACAGTATATTAACTGTATGAGCTAAAGCCCCCAAAGCCCCTATCCCATAGACACCCACCAGAAGAAATAGACACACCTGAGGAGACATGGTGACCGTGTACAACAGTGGTTTACAGATGGCCACATAGCGGTCATATGCCATTGCTGACAAGATAAAGGATTCAGAAATGACAAACAAAGAGAAGAAAAAGAGCTGAGTCATACACCCTGTGTAGGAGATGATGTTCTTCTTTGAGACAAAACTCATCAGCATTTTGGGGATGATGGCAGAGGAGTAACTGAAGTCAATGAAGGACAAGTTGAAGAGGAAAAAGTACATGGGGGTGTGAAGGTGAGAGTTCAGCCCAATCAGTGTTATCAAGCCCAGGTTCCCCAGCACAGTGACCATGTAGAAGCCCAGAAACAGGAAGAAGAGGGGGAGCTGGAGTCCTGGCTGGTTTGTTAAGCCTGCAAGGATAAACTCTGTCACAGAGGAGGTGTTATCTGCAGCCATCCTCCTCTGGAAGGGTCTGAGGTCTGGGAGGGAAACAGAAAAGAATTGCTCACACAGACAGAGGAAAACAACCCATTCTTGAGAGTGGTGTTTGAACAGGGATGTGTGGAACTTAGAGCTGAGATGGCATCTCCTTGTTCCCCCATCTCTGTTTTTATGGTCTCCACATGGCTTCGACCATCCTAGTAACTCTTGGTGGGTGAAATTTGCCTCCAGAGTAAGGGTTCATCCAACTGAGGAGAAAGTCCACAAAGATCAGCTGGGATGCCCCTGCAACCTTGCAGTGACTCTCCTCTGGTACTGCCTGCCCACTATAGCCCTGGACCAAGTTTTGTGTGACCTGGACCCCTCTCTGGAGTGCTGTTGAGCAGCAGACGCCAGTTGTCTTAGACCTTCCACCTTTAGTCAGTGCTGGTCAGAACAGGAAGATGAGGCTTTGTTACCCAGAGTCTATTGGGAATGCCCATGGAAATATTATGTGAAAATAATACTGGAGTTATAAGGCAAAGTTATTAACTAAACCTGAGAAAAAAGAAACATTTGCTGAGCACTAAATTTGCTAATGGTACTGTTCTAAGTGCTCTGGGGCATTTTGATTAAACCCATTGAACAGCTGAGGACACTGGGCACCGTCCCAGTCCTTCTAAGTGGCAGGAGAAGGGGAAGTCAGACTGTCTGGCTCCGGGGTTGCAGCTTCGTACCCTAACCACTCTGCTAGAGCACAGAGCAGGTCAGGCAGGCACTCACCCTCCTGCCTGCAGTCACAGTGCTGGACTCTACTGGCTCCCACCCATCTCTCTCATGGAGACTCAGACGGTCCTGGTGACAAGAAGGGGACAACTCAGAGCTCAGACTGCTCTGCTGCTTCTGTCTCTCTCCCTTAAAATTCAAAGCCTATAGTTTGTCTTGGTTCTCCTGTTGATCTGAAGAACATGGTCTCTGACTTTCTTTGTCCTGACCCTCCAGTCTGGCTTCTAACAATGGAACAGCACTTTTATAACGTCCATGGATAACTGTAAAACAGTGTTCTTCTGGATTAGAGACCACAGCGACATAGATACAGGGGCTCCCTCGGGATACCTGTTCCCTAAGGAAGAGGAAATGTTTGTTTATGCCCGTGATAGTGCTTGATGGGGCTTAATAGCTTTTCCTTAAATTCAGGTTACACCTTTATATGTACAATTAAGAACAAAGCATTTGGGAAAAGAATTCTCATACTGAGCACTTACTGTATACTGACCACTGTTTCTGTCCCAGCACCCTCATCTGAAAGAACCAGAGAAAAGCATACATAATTTCACCGTGTTTATTCCTCAGAACAACCTCGTAGGGTAGACCTATCAGTCTCCCCTAATAATATATGGAAAATACATGAAAGAAACATAAAAGTGCACTGAAGGAAAGGAAAGCTGTGGAGAGGAACAGCACTCAGGGTAGAGTGGCTGTAAGGGCAAGTGTTACAGATTTCAGTTTAAATCGTGGAATCTGACAGTTGAACAATGAATTGAGAGAGACCTGGAAAGCCTTTGCTTCAAAATAACACCAGTTACTCTAATAAAACACTGGGTGTCATGGCTTAAAGCAGCACCTTTCTTGGGCATCATGGTTTTGTCCTGCAATTTCGCACAGTACTCCAGCCCAAAGTAGTGCTGTGGGGAAGGAAATTGTAACCAAATAACAGGATAGAGGGGTAACAGAGCTTGCTGAGTTTTCACATAACCACAAGTCACACAGTGTAGATTTTTGGCTGAGACTGATATAAAGATTAAGGAAATTTCATATGGAAATTTATATTCAACACCCTTTGACAGGGGCATTTACACAGTAAGGATGGCAAATTTTCTATTCAAAAAACAAATCTGTATTGGGGAATTTGAAGAGTTACTTAGCTGATGAGTTATGTATGTTTTTGGTCAGAGTTAAAGTCTGAAGTTCTTTGGGAGAAATTAGGACATCAAAGCACAAAGGTAGAACCCATTGTCTTCCAGGCAAGTCCAACTGAAATCATTGCACATGGACCTGTGTGTGTGTCTGAGAGTGTACACATACAGTAGTGAGGACTTGTCCTCCCCCCACTAAAGTTCAGTACTGATGGTGCCTCATTTGCCTGTTTGCATTGAGAATAGTCCGTTGCCAAGAGGACACTAATGAATCCCAGTCCCTGTTCTTCATCCCACTGCACATGTTGAAGAAATAGAGAAAAACAATCCATTATCAAGAAACTGAAGTAAACACCACAAGTAGGATCTCCTTAGGACCCAAGGTCAAAGAGGACCTTGGGGACTCATTAAAATGTTCAGTTTCCTTTCAGAATCTCAGAGGGTTCTTGGAAGCATGATGCAATGCCAGGAAAAATTCTTCTGAGATCTTTGCCTCTTCAGAGATGGTTTCCCTTGGAGCTTCATTTCCAGTGCATTAGGGTTTTATGTCAAGTGCACCAGGGCTTCTCCAAAGCTCTTTTGACTGTTGACTTGCTCCTATACAAGCAGAGACGAACAGAAATCAATATTCTGGATTAAGTTATTTTGTTGCAGGTCTTTTATCTCCTTGGTTAAATTTATTCCTAGGTACTTTATTTTTTTCTTGCTATAGTAAATGGGATTTCTCCTCTAGTTTCTCTTTCTGATATTTCATTGTTGGTGTACAAAAATGCCATCGATTTGTGAATGTTGACCTTGTATCTCAGTACTTTGCCAAATTCACTCATTAGGTCAATAGTTTTTTGGTGGCGACTGTAGGGTTTTCTATGTACACTATCATGTCATCTACAATAATGACCGTGTTACTTCCTCCTTTCTAATTTGGATGCCTTTTAGTTATTTTTCTTGTCTGATTGCTATGGCTAGAACTCTCAGTACTATGTTGAATAAGAATGGTGAGAGAGGACACCCTTGTCTTGTTGCTGATCTTAAAGGGAAAGCTTTTGGTTTTTTCCCATTGAGTATAATGATGGCTGTAGGTTTCCCATATATGGATTTTATGTTGAGGTATGCTCCCTCTAGTCCCACTTTGCTGAGTGTTTTTATCATAAATGGGAGTTGGATTTTATCAAAATCCTTTTTAGCATCTATTGATCTGATCATGTGATTTTTGTCCTTCATTTTTTTAATGTGGAGTAACAAATTATTGATTTGTGAGCATTGTACCATCCTTGCATCCCTGGGATGAATCCCACTTGACAAGGTGTATGATCTTTCTAATGTATTTCTGCGTCTGGATATGCAGTGTATTGTTGAGGATTTAAGCATCTATGTTCATCAGCGATACTGGTCTGTAGTTTTGTTTCTTTGATGAGTCTTTACCTGGTTTTGGAATTAGAATGACACTGGCCTTGTAAAAAGAGTTTGGGAGTTTTCCTTCATCTTGAATTTTTTGGAATAGTTTGAGGAGATGGCAGTTGGTTCTTTCTTAAATATTTGGTAGAATTCAACTGTGAAGCCCTCTGGTCCAGGGATTTGTATGTTGGGAGTTTTTTGATTACAGATTCAATTTCACTAGTTGTTATCAGTCTATTCAGGCTTTCTGCTTCTTCTTGATTCAGTTTTGGAAGATTGTATGTCTCAAGAAATTTCTCCATTTCACTCAGGTTGTTCAATTTCTTGGCATGTAGTTGTTCATAGTAATTTCTTACAATCCTTTGTATTTCTGTGGTGTCAGTTGTAACTTCTCCTGTTTCATTTCTGATTTTATTTATTTGGGTCCTCTCTCTTTTTCATGACGGGTCTGGTTAAAAGCTTGTCAATTTTGTATACGTTTTCAAAGAACCAGTTCCTGGATTTCCTAATCTTTTGAATTGTTCTTTTAGTCTGTGTGTCATGTAATTCTGCCCTGTCATTGATTATTTCCTTCCCTCTCTTTGGTCTGGCCTTTGTTGTTGTTCCTGTTGTTCTTGTAGATGCAGGTTAGGTTGTTTATTTGAGATTTTTCCATCTTCTTTATGTAAAACATTAACTGATTTTTCAATATGAAGTCAACCTTATGTTCCTAGGATCAAACTCTACTTCAAAATTATATAAAACTATTTTTGTGTTATGTTGGATTTTTTTGGCCAGTTTTTTCAGGGGTTTTTTTGCATGTAATTTCATGAAGGATATTGGTATCTACATATTTTTTCTAGTAATGTTTTCATCCGATTTAGGTTATCAGAGGCAATACAATTTCCCCTGAAGAGCCAAGATTTCAGTCACCTATAATCTCATCACCAGACTTATTGCTATACCCAGGCAACCCACTAGTGCTGGTGAGAACCCACCATCAGGCTGCTATGAGACTGAGAGATTGGAACCCAAAGGTGACCTTTGTACACGTGTTTTCCCAGTGGCTCCTTCTCCATGCCTAGACTCACTGGGCCTGCAGTCAAGGCAAGACCTGACACTTACAAAGTCCTCTGTACCTCAAAAAGCCCCTTCACACACACCATGTGCCAATCAATCCTCACAAAGCATTAAGATTGTATCTTGTTTTTCATTTTAAAGATAATAAAGTTGAAGTATGTATGAGTCACCAAATGTCACACAGTAAAAAATGCAATTTTTAACAAAGTTGAACAGCTCACGTAGTAAGAAATGCATAGAACCTAATCAACAGAAGAAAACAGCAAGCAAAATATAACCGGAGACATTGAAATTAAGAACAATCTGACAGTAACCAGACGGGAGGTGGAAGGAATTAAGGAGGAAACAGGGAAGTGTTTTCAGTAACACCTATAAAAGACACATGGACAAAACCAACGGGGCATGGAAGCAAGGAAAGGAGGGAGATTTGGCTGGGGTGGTGGCAGGTGGTACGGAGTAAAAACAGACAACTGTAATTGGACACAATAAAACAATTTTTTTTGAAAAGGAAGACATTCCTATATACAAAAAAAAAGAAAGAAAAGAAATGCATTTTATGGCAGTCTTTTGTCTTCCATTTTCAAAGTTCATGATCTTTCCTCTACCAATTCATGCATTTTTCAACATTTCTAGAGGGTTCTGGGGTCTCAAACACTATTGGAAAAATGTGATTAAAATATTTTGGCAAAAGACATGTGGCAGGGAGCAAAATTTAATGCCAAAAGAGGAGAAGTTTGAGGACATAAATCGGGAATGAAAGTTGAATCTGCCACAAACATAAACACCTCACTAGGGTAATTGTCCCAGTCAAGTTTTGGATCTCCAGCGCCATTCACACAACAAAATTAAGGCCTCTGATGCATGTAAGCAAACTCATACTACACTCAACACCAAGTAAATGGGCAGCCTCACAGCACTCCCTCCCACCTCATCCCCAGGCTCCCCCTGCACACACCTCATTAATGAGAGGGCAGTATAAAGCACAGTTTTCTCCCTATTACTCCCAATCCAGCCCACCCTCCCAACCCTCCCCACTTCCCTCCCATTACCACCCTCCCCCTGGTTTTGTCCATGTGTCCTTTAAATTTGATCTTGTAAACCCTTCCCATTCTCTGCTGAAATTCCCTCTTCTCTCCCCTCTGGTCACTGTCAGCCTGTCGTCTATTTCAGTGTCTTTGACTATATTTTGCTTGTTTCTTTGTTTTGTTCTTCAGGTTCCTGTTAAAGGTGAGATCATATGGTGTTTGTCTTTCACTGCCTGGCTTGTTTCGCTTAGCATAGTGCTTTCCTGCTCCATCCATGCTGCATAGAATTTCCATTGTGTAAATGGGCCATAGTTTCTTGATCCATTCATTTACTGATGGGCATCTAGGTTGCTTCCAGCATCTAGCTATTGTAAATTGTGCTGCTATGAACATTGGGATGCATAGGTTCTTTTGGATTGGTGTTTTAATATTCTTAGGATAGAGTCCCAGGAGTGGAATTCCTGGGTCAAAAGGCAGATCCTTTTTTTTGTTTTCTGAGGAATTTCCATACTGCTTTCCATAGTGGTTGTACCAGTCTGCAGTCCCACCAGCAGTGCACTAGGGACCCCTTTTCCACAACCTCTCCAACACTTGTTGTTTGTTGCTTTATTTATGATGGCCATTCTGACTGGTGTGAAGTGGTGTCTCACTGTGTTTTTAATTTGCATCTCTCTGATAGCTAGTGATATTGAACATCATTTCATGTGTCTCTGGATTTTCTGTATGTCCTCCTTGGAGAAGTGTCTGTTCAAGTCCTTTGCCCACTTTTTCATTGGATTCCTTGTCTTCTTAGAGTGGAGTTGTGTAAGTTCTTTACATATTTTGGAGATTAAACCCTTGTCTGAGGTATCATTGGCAAATATGTTTCCCCATACAGTTGGTTCTCTTTTAATTTTCATACTGTTTTCTTTTTTTTTCTTTTCTTTTTTTTTTATTTCAATCATTGTTCAAGTACAGTTTTCTCCCCCCTACTCCCGTTCCAGCCCATCCACCCAACCCTCCCCCCTTCCCCCCATTACCCCCCTCCCCTAGTTTTTGTCCATGTGTCCTCCAAATTTGTTCCTGTAATCCCTACCCATTCCCCCCTGAAATTCCCTCTTCTCTCCCCTCTGGCCACTGTCAGACTATCCCCTATTTCAGTGTCTTTGGTTATATTTTGCTAGTTTTTTGTTTTGTTTTGTTTTGTTGTTTAGATTCCTGTTAAAGGTGATATCATGTGGTATTTGTCTTTCACTGCCTGGCTTGTTTCACTTAGCATAATGCTTTCCAGCTCCATCCACGCTGTTGCAAAGGGTAAGAGCTCCTTCTTTCCTTCTGCTGCATAGAATTCCATTGTGTAAATGTACCATAGTTTTTTGATCCATTCATTTACTGATGGGCATCTAGGTTGCTTCCAGCACCTAGCTATTGTAAATTGTGCTGCTATGAACATCGGGGTGCAAAGGTTCTTTTGTATTGGTGTTTTAGTGTTCTTAGGATAGAGTCCCAGCAATGGAATTGCTGGGTCAAAAGGCAGATCCATTTTTAGTTTTCTGAGGAAGTTCCAAACTGCTTTCCATAATGGTTGTACCAGTCTGCAGTCCCACCAACAGTGCACTAGGGACCCCGTTTCTCCACATCCTCTCCAACACTTGTTATTTGTTGCTTTGTTTATGATGGCCATTCTGACTGGTGTGAAGTGGTATCTCATTGTGGTTTTAATTTGCATCTCTCTGATGGCTAGCGATATTGAACATCGCTTCATGTGTCTTTGGATTTTCTGTATGTCCTCCTTGGAGAATTGTCTGTTCAAGTCCTTTGCCCATTTTTTAATTGGGTTACTTGTCTTCTTAGAGTGGAGTCGCGTAAGTTCTTTATATATTTTGGAGATTAAACCCTTGTCTGAGGTATCATTAGCAAATATGTTTTTCCATACAGTTGGTTCTCTTTTTATTTTGATACTGTTTTCCTTAGCTGTGCAAAAGCTTTTAATTTTGATGAGATCCCATTTGTTTATTCTTTCCTTTATGTCCCTTGCTCTAGGAGACAAGTCAGTAAAAAAGTTTCTGCGTGAAATATCTGAGATTTTCCTACCTACGTTCTCTTCTAGGACTTTAATGGTGTCACGCTTTATATTTAAGTCTTTTATCCACCTTGAATCTATTTTTGTATAAGGTGTAAGTTGGTGCTCGAGTTTCATTTTTTTGCACGTAGCTGTCCAGTTCTCCCAACACCATTTGTTGAAGAGGCTATTTTTATTCCATTTTATGTTGCTGCTTCCTTTGTCAAATATTAATTGACCGTAGAGGCTTGGGTTTATTTCTGGGCTCTCTGTTCTGTTCCATTGGTCCATGTGCCTGTTTTTATGCCAGTACCAGGCTGTTTTGATTACAGTGGCCTTGTAGTATAGTTTAGTGTCAGGTATCGTGATTCCTCCTACTTTACTCTTCTTTCTCAAAATTGCAGCAGCTATTTGGGGTAGTTTATGGTTCCATATAAACTGTTGAAGTGTTTGTTCTATGTCTGTGAAATATACCATTGGTACTTTAATAGGTATTGCATTGAATGTGTAAATTGCTTTTGGTAGTATGGACATTTTAATGATATTAATTCTTCCAATCCATGAACACGGTATATGTTTCCATTTGTTTGTGTCTTCCTTGATTTCTCTCCTCAGTGTTATGTAGTTTTCTGAATACAGGTCTTTTACCTCTTTGGTTAGGTTTATTCCTAGGTATTTTATTTTCCTTTTTGCTATTTCAAATGGGATTTTTTTCTTGATTTCTGCTTCTGCTGTTTCATTGTTGGTGTACAGAAATGCCTTTGATTTCTGGATATTGACTTTGTATCCCGCTGTTTTACCAAATTCATTTATTAGGTCAAGCAGTTTTTTGGTGAAGTCTATAGGATTTTCTATGTATGCTATCATGTCATCTGCAAACAGTGACAGTTTTGTTTCCTCCTTTCCGATTTGGATTCCTTTTACTTCTTTTTCTTGTCTGATTGCTGTGGCTAGAACTTCCAGTACTATATTGAATAGAAGTGGTGAAAGTGGACAGCCTTGTCTTGTTCCTGTTCTTAGTGGAAAAGATTTTAATTTTTGCCCATTGAGTATAATGTTGGCTGTAGGTTTCTCATATATGGCCTTTATTATGTTGAGGAATGCTCCCTCTATTCCCACTTTACTGAGTGTTTTTATCATAAATGGGTGCTGTACCTTATCAAATGCTTTTTCTGCATCTATTGATATGATCATGTGGTTTTTGTCTTTGCTTTTGTTTATGTGATGTATTACATTTACTGATTTGCGTATATTGTACCATCCTTGCATACCTGGAATGAATCCAACTTGGTCATGGTGTATGATCTTCTTAATGTACTGTTGGATGCGGTTTGCCAGTATCTTGTTGAGGATTTTAGCGTCAATGTTCATCAGCGATATTGGCCTGTAGTTTTCTTTCTTTGTCGTGTCTTTAACTGGTTTTGGAATTAAGATGATGTTGGCCTCATAAAAAGAGTTTGGTAGTCTTCCATCTTTTTGGATTTTTTGAAATAGTCTGTGAAGGATAGGTGTTAGTTCTTCCTTAAATGCTTTGTAGAATTCTCCTGTGAAACCATCTGGTCCAGGGCTTTTGTGTGTTGGGAGTTTTTGGATTACTGCTTCCATTTCTTTTGCTGTTATTGGTTTGTTCAGGCTTTCTGCTTCCATTTTATTGAGTTTTGGAAGGTTATATTTTTCTAGAAATTTGTCCATTTCATCTAGGTTTTCAAATTTCTTGGCATACAGCTCTTTGTAGTAATTTATTACAATCCTTTGTATTTCTGTGGTATCTGTTGTAATCTCTCTTCTTTCATTTCTGATTGTGTTTATTTGGGTTTTCTCTCTTTTTTTCTTGATGAGTCTGCTTAAAGGCTTGTCGATTTTGTTTATCTTTTCAAAGAACCAACTCTTGGATTCATTGATCTTTAGAATTGTGCTTTTAGTCTCTATGTCATTTAATTCTGCTCTGATCTTGGTTATCTCCTTCCTTCTGCTTGCTCTGGGCTGTCTTTGTTGTTGTTCCTCGAGTTCTTGTAGACGTAGGGTTAGGTTGTTTGTTTGAAATGTTTCTAACTTTTTTAGGTGGGCCTGTATTGCTATGATCTTCCCTCTCAGGGCTGCCTTGGCTGTGTCCCATAAGTTTTGGGTTGTTGTGAGTTCGTTTTCATTTGTTTCCAAAAACCGTTCGATTTCTTCCCTAATATCATTCTTGACCCATTCATTGTTTAATAGCATGCTGTTTAATCTCCATGAATTTGAGTGTTTTGGGTTTTTTTCCTTGTGGTTGGTTTCTAGTTTCAGTCCCTTGTGATCTGAGAAATTGCTTGGTATGATTTCAATTTTTTTGAAATTGTTGAGGCTTGTTTTGTGTCCTATCATGTGGTCAATCTTTGAAAATGTTCCATGTACATTTGAAAAAAATGTGTATTTAGCTTCTTTGGGATGGAGGGTTCTGTAAATATCAGTAAAGCCCAGTTCATCTAGGGTATTGTTTAATGCCATAATATCTTTGTTGATGTTTTGTTTGGAAGATCTGTCCACTTTTGATAGAGGGGTGTTAAAATCCCCCACAATAATTGTGTTGCTGTCCATATCTTTCTTGAAGTCCTCTAAGATTTTCTTTATGTATTTAGGTGCTCCTATGTTGGGTGCATATATATTTACTATATTTATGTCTTCTTGGTGAATTCTTCCCTTGAGTATTATGAAATGACCTTCTGGGTCTCTCTTTATGGATCTTCTTTGGAAGTCTATTTTGTCAGATATGAGTATTGCTACCCCGGCTTTTTTTTCCTGTCCATTTGCTTGGAAAATTTGTTTCCAGCCCTTCACTTTCAACCTGTGCAGATCTTTTATCCTGAGGTGGGTCTCTTGTAGACAGCATATGTGTGGGTCATGTTTTCTTATCCAATCAGCTATTCTATGTCTTTTGATTGGAGCGTTTAGTCCATTTACGTTTAAGGTTATTATTGATAGGTACTTATTCATTGCCTTTTATGTATGTGTGATCCTCTCTCACTCTCTCTTTTCCTTTCTTTCCTTAAAGCAGTCCCTTCAGCATCTCTTGCAGAGCTGGTTTAGTGGAGGTGTATTCTTTTAGACTTCTTTTGTCTGAGAAGCTTCTTATTTGGCCTTCTATCTTAATTGAGAGCCTTGCTGGGTAAAGTAGTCGTGGTTGCAGGCCTCTGGTTCTCATTACTTGGATTATTTCTTGCCATTCTCTTCTGGCTTGGAGTGTTTCCATTGAGAAGTCAGCTGTTAGCCTTATTGGGGCCCCCTTGTATGTTACTTCCTTCTTCTCCCTTCCTGCCTTTAAGATTCTCTCTTTGTCTTGAAATTTTGCCATTTTAATTATGATGTGTCTTGAGGTGGGCCTCCTTGGGTTCCTCTTGATTGGGACTCTCTGTGTTTCCTGTATTTGTGTGACTTTTTGTCTCATCAAATTAGGGAAGTTTTCCATCATCACGTGTTCAACTAGGTTTTCTATCCCTTGTTCTTCTTCTTCTCCTTCTGGTATCCCTATTATACGGATATTATTACGTTTCATATTGTCTTACATTTCTCGTAATCCCTCTTCATTCTTTCTGAGCCTCTTTTCCCTTTCTTGCTCTTTCTGGGTGTTTTCTTCTATTTTGTCCTCTAGCTCGCTGATTCGATCTTCTGCTTCATCGATCCTGCTTTTCATTCCTTCTACTGTGTTCTTCATTTCAGAGATTGTATTCTTCATTTCCTCTTGGCCCTTGTTGAGAGTTTCTATTTCCTTTTTTATGCTGATGTAGTTTTCATTGAGTTCATTGTAGCTTCCCTGTAGTTTCTCGTAGCTCATTGTGAGCTCATTGAGCTTCCTGACAATCATTGCTTTGAATTCAATATCTGATAGTTGAATTGCCTCTGTTTCATTTAGCATTCTTTTTGAGGCTTCCTCCTTTCCTTTCATTTGGGGGGTATTTCTTTGTTTTCCCATTGTTTGTGAGACTCTTCTTGTTCACCTCAGCTTCTTATATTGATCTGTTCTGGCTCCCTGGGTTTATGATGTGAACTTCTTTAGTAGAGTAGCAGTGAGTTTCAGTGGTGCTGTTTCCTTGACCCCCCAAGCTCGCTGGTCTTGGGCTGTTGTCTAAGTTGGCTTTGTGTTTGCCTTTGGGTTTTGATTGTTGTTGAGTCTTTCTTTGGTGGTTCCTTCCCGCCAGCTGGTTAAATGTGGGTCACTCTGTCCACCACCTTCTGTATTTTGTTGTGCTGGTGAGGGCAGGTTGTGTTGAGGCTGGTTCTTCTGTGTGTACAAGGTTTAAAGAAATCTTGTTCAGTTGTTTGTATTGGGTACTGTCTCTACTGTTTAGTTGTATTTCCAGATAAGTCCTGGATTGAGGTTTGTGTGGTTACTACTCCCTCCTTCACCTTCTTCTGCTGTTATCTGTTAGTGGTTCCTTAGTTGTTGGGTTTCCTCTTCCAGTGGGTATCCTGGTGTTCACCTCCTCCACCTATTCTTTTTTGTCATCAGATGGAGGGGAAGGCAAAATGGTTTAAGACAGCAACCGAGAATTCTATGCTATTTACAGTAGTAGCAAGTAGGGAAGATATAGGAGATCCTTTCACTATGTATAGTGTTAACCGTGGTCTTCCACCCAGCTAGCTGATTTTTAGAAAGGATGGAAAGAAGATAATACTCTTGTTGGGGGAGGAAGGATTGTGAGTTGGATCTATAAAGCAGAGAGGTTGTGGGCGGTCAGATTCTGGGGTAAGGTGAGAGTAAAGGATAGTAAATAGGTGTAGTGTGTGAGAGAATAGAGTTAACCACTACAGTAATAGAGTTCAGGAAACTTTGAAATGGGCTAAGATCTGGGGGGGGGGGGTGTTGTGAAGTAATTACAATTGCATGGAACAGCAGTTATTTACAATAATATTATGGCAACATTCATATGGCAGAGTCTATGAAATCTAGGTAATAAGGATAGGGAGTACAGAACATTGAGTAGTATGCTGATAGGACACAGGTGAGTTAATGGACAGTAGATTAGTAATACGGTACAGAAAGAGATATCAGGGGAAAGCTGTCAGGTCATACAATAAAACCAGCCAAGCAAAGCGGGCTATACAAAAATAAGAGGGATATAAAAATATTGTTAAAAAAAAAGATGTAGGAACACTGGAAAAATAATAATAATACAAATATGCAATAACTTGCAGGTTCTCTGTAATAGCAGAGTGACATTTATCTCACTGCCCCAGCTGTTGTGATGCCCCTTCTTTGGGTTCAACTTTGGTCTTTTCACCGATCCAGGATTTTGTCTCACTTGTAGGTATTTAGGAAAAAATTTAAAAAAGAAAAAAATAGAAAAGGCAGACAAAGGCAGGAAGAAGAGATAAAATTGGAGGACAGGAAGGAGGAAGGAATAAAACAAGAAATCAGGTAAGAGAGGAAAAAGAAATCAAAAGAGAATAAAAACAATAAAACTTAAAAAATTAAAAATTGTTAAAAAAAATAGAATCAAATTAAAAAGTCTCTTGATTTCAAAGTGGCCAAACCGGTTTTTCTGCTCTTGCTGCTTGAGGCAGGCTGAAGGATGACTTGTTTGGCTTTTCTTCCTAGGCCCGTGGGGTTCGCACTGGCTCTGCAGCCCATCCGCCGCCTGCGCGCTCACAGCTGGGGAGCAGACAGGCCAGAGCCACTGATCACTTCAGGAGAATTCCCCAAACAGTGTCTGTGTCCATTCACTCCTTCCTCTTGGGAAATTCCTCCCGATCGAGCCCGCCACTCTCCACAGTGGCCCGGCTTCTCTCACCGCCAAAGCTCCAGCCAGAATGGTGACCCTGGGAGTCCAGGTCCGCAGCGCGACTTGGCTCTGGTGTTCACCGCCTCCAAAGCTGCTCGCCACCTGGAGTGTTTGCCAGCACCTGGATTCCTCCTAGAGCCGCCCAGACCTTGCTCGGCTGGGGAGGGAGCAGTTGACCTGGCTCTCTCCCACTAGCCCTATGGTAAACCCAGCCGCGGCCCCCGGGCCTGGGGCTGCAGCCCCGGGACCACACGCCTGTCCTGGGAGCCTACCTTGATGCAGCACTCCCCCTAGGATCCGTTCTTTGTTCTTTCGGTTCTGCCACAATCCTTGGTCCTCTGTTTTCAAAAATGCTGAAATATGTTGGTTGCTTGCCTTTCTACTCCAAAGATTGGTCAGGACTCTCTCCCCTGAGCAGAGGAAAGCCAAATCTGCTACTTCCTACTCCGACGCCATCTTAGATCCCTTCATACTGTTTTCTTTAGCTGTGCAGAAGCTTTTAATTTTGATGAGGTCCCATTTGTTTATTCTTTCCTTTATGTCCCTTGCTCTAGGGGACAAGTCAGTAAAAAAGTTTCTGCATGAAATACCTGAGATTTTCTTACCTATGTTCTCCTCTAGGACTTTAATGGTGTCACGTTTTATATTTAAATCTTTTATCCACCTTGAATTTATTTTTGTATATGGTGTAAGTTGGTGCTCCAGTTTCAGTTTTTTGCACGTAGCTGTCCAGTTTTCCCAACACCATTTGTTGAAGAGGCTATATTTACTCCATTTTATGTTGCTGCCTCCTTTGTCAAATATTAATTGACCATAGAGACTTGGGCTTATTTCTGGGCTCTCTGTTCTGTTCCATTGGTCTATGTGCCTGTTTTTATGCCAGTACCAGGCTGTTTTTATTATAGTGGCCTTGTAGTATAGTTTAGTGTTGGGTATTGTGATCCCTCCTACTTCACTCTTCTTTCTCAAAATTTCAGCAGCTATTTGAGGTCGTTTATAATTCCATATACATTTTTGAAGTGTTTGCTCTATGTCTGCGAAATATGCCATTGGTACTTTAACAGGAATTGCATTGAATGTATAAATTGCCTTGGGTAGTATGGACATTTTGATGATATTAATTCTTCCAATCCATGAACATGGTATATGTTTCCATTTGTTTGTGTCTTCCTTGATTTCTTTCCTGAGTGTTATGTAGTTTTCTAAATACAGGTCTTTTATCTCTTTGGTTAGGTTTATTCCTAGATATTTTATTTTTCTTTTTGCTATTTCAAATGGTATTTTTTCTTGATTTCTGCTTCTGCTGTTTCATTGTTGGTGTACAAAAATGCCTTTGATTTCTGGATTATATATATTTTTAACCATCTTCAAGAAGTATCTGTCATTCCCTATTCAGATAAGTATTTTAAAAACATATAAAGATGTTGAACGCTGACAACTTCTTTTCATCTTCTTTGGAATTTGTTCCCTCAAACTTTTCTCATCTTTCTTAGATCTTTAATCACTCCACCTCTACAGACTCTTCTGCCTCTAAACATATGCAAGTCTCCTTTTACCCTTAAAAATTCCCTTTGCTATTCCCTCCCCCTTTTATGTCCAAAATGAAGAAGAGTGACCAGTGCTTTCTTCTTCATATTCATAGTCTCGTGGCTATTTTGGTATGTTATTTATGCAATTTTTGCCCATGTCTCCCTTTCTACTCCAGTGTTGGACTGTAACACCCCTATTCAGATGCACTTATATTTCAAAATCTGACCAACCCATGCCAACGAGACTTCGCATCTGATTTTCAAGGCATCCTAGAACCTGAGGTTCATCTCCTGTGTATGTGACTCAATTGCTGTCCTGAAATCTAGGCATCAGGCCACCAGGTGGAAGCAGTCACTCTGTTTGGCCCAAATTTGAAGGTGTCAATACAAAAGAACCCTTGCACCCCAATTTCATAGCAGCACAATTTACAATAGCTAGATGCTGGAAGCAACCTAGATGCCCATCAGTAAATGAATGGATCAAAAAACTATGGTCCATTTACACAATGGAATTCTATGCAGCAGAAGGAAAGAAGGAGCTCTTACCCTTTGCAACAGCATGGATGGAGCTAGAAAGCACTATGCTAAGCGAAACAAGCCAGGCAGTGAAAGACAAACACCATATGATCTCACCTTTAACAGGAACCTGAAGAACAAAACAAAGAAACAAGCAAAATATAGTCAAAGACACTGAAATAGAGGACAGGCTAACAGTGTCCAGAGGGGAGAGAAGAGGGAATTTCAGCAGAGAATGGGAAGGGCTTACAGGTTCAAATTTAAAGGACACATGGACAAAACTAGAGGGAGGGTGGTAATGGGAGGGAAGTGGGGAGGGTTGGGAGGGTGGAGTGGATTGGGAGTAAAAGGGATAAAACTGAACTTGAACAATGATTAAAATAAAATTTATATATTTATAAAATCCATAGCAACATCAGCAGTATAATTAGGAAACTCTAGAGGCATTCTTAATTATTTCTACCAAAACCAGGATGACTATAGTCTTAAGTATTATTTAACAATGCATTAAAGGAAGTGTTAGAAAGTGCTATAATACACACAAATGGAATAAGAGGTATGCCAATTAGAGGGAAAGAGGTAAGATTATCTTTAATTATAAAATATTTTATTACATATTTGGAAAACCTGAAAGAATTCATGGAAAGAATTCTACAAATAATAATTACTTTACAAAGTATAAAATTAGGATAGAATTCAATAGAATTCATACATACAAATAAATAATAATCAGAAGATATAATGAAAGATAAAATTCTTGTTACAGTTGCAAAGGTAAAATAAAATTCCCATGCATAAATGTAAAAAATGTGAAAACAATAGAGGAGGAAAATTATAAAACACTCCTAAGAGATATTGAAGTTTGCCCCACAGAAAGTGGGAAGACATACCACACTTCATGATTGGAAATCTCGAGATCCAGAGAAGTCTCCTGGAATCACAAATTACAGGAAAATATGCAACTTATACCTCAAGCAGAAAGTTATTATACCCAATATGCAGTCCTCCTAAAAGTTGAGAAGGTCAAACTCCAGCAGAAACATGAGAAAAGAGACAGTCCATAAAAGAAGTACTAACACCAACAGTCATTAAATACAGGAAACCATCTCCCATATTTCTTAAAATTAAAGAAATGCAAATTATAATAATACATAAACACTACTTCTCATCCATCTGGATGGAAATTTAAAAAATTCTGACAATACACCATGCTGAAGAGAGTGTAAGAAAGTAGGGACTCCCATTTATTGCTAAGGGGGAATATAAATGTCAAATTCCACCCCCCTGCACTCCCCAACACCACACCCCCCACTCTGCCCACAAATCCAGAGTCAATACAAGCCCATTCAAGATCACAGAAGGTACAGTTATAGGAATTTACAAGCTGATTCTAGAATTCATATAGAAACTCACAGGTCCTAAAGTAGCCAAGACAACTTTGAAAGAGGTGAATGAAAATCAAGGACTTATACTAACTGATTTCAAAAATTATTATAAAGCTACAGTAATCAAAACTGTATGGTATTGGCATCAAGATAGACAAATAGATGAAAACAAACACACACAAATAGGATCAACTGATTTTTAACACAGGTAAAAGAACAATCACTGGGCATTTATGTGCAAATATACACACACCCCAAAACCCCACTTTGATCCATATGCAAAAAATTAACTCATAAAATTTTCACATTGTTTTTCTGGCTCCAGCAAAAACAATGAATAATTTCTTAAATGGGACATAGCACTAGCTATGAAAGGCAAAGTTGATAAATCAAACTTCATTACAATAAAAAATATTGGCTATCAAAAGATATCATTCAGAGTAAGTAAGGCATAGTCTGGGAAGACAGACAGGGGGAGGAAGATGACTGCATATGTATGCATGTATTATCCACAGATACATATATATTATCTATAGGTGAACACAAACATGTATGTATGTGTGTGTGTGTGTATATATATATATATATATATATATATGACTTATGTGCACTTTAAAATTCCTTCAATACAATAGGAAAACAACTACCCTATGTTTTAATGAGCAAAAGACATGAATAATTGCTTCAGAGAAGATGTCCAAACAGCCAGTAAATATGTAAAAAGGTGTCCAACATCATTACTTATCAGGGAAAAAGGTTAAACAAAAAGGCATTCCACTGTCCATACCAGAATAAAAATACATCTTTGCATATGGGATACAACAGAGATAAAATAAAAATACCAAGGATTAACAAGGATGTAGAACAATGGGAATCCTCAAACATTGTTGATAGCAATGCAAATTGAATCAAACATTAGGAAACAGTTTGGCAGTGATGTTTATAAAAGCTGCACATAAGCCTACTCTATTATCCAACGGATCCACATATAAGCATAATCCAAAAGAAATGTTTGCTTATCCAATCAAAATACACATTCAAACAGTTTTTAAAGTCTTTATCAATGACAGGCAAAAACTTGAAACTACCTAACTTTATTAATAGACTAAATAATTGTATATTCACATGATGGAATACTACACAGCAATATAACAATCTACCCATATATAGTGCAATATAGATGTACATGACAGGCTTTATGATGAAGAAAAGAAGCCAGAAACAATTGAGTACCTGTTTATATGAAGTTCAAATACAGACAACACTCTACAATGATAAAACTGAGAACAGTGGATAGCTGTGGGGGATGGGGTGCAGGGCAGGTTGTCTTTATTGGAAACATGCAAGAGGAAACTTTCTAAAGTGGATGAAAATGTTGTACATCTTGATCTAGGTTGTGGTTAGATATTCATGTGCAAACATTTAATGAGCTAAAAACAAAGTTAAGATTTGTGCGCTTTGCTATATGAAAGTTAGGGCACAACATTTTCAAAAGGACGTTTCTGTATTCTTTCATGACCTACATTGAATAGCATATTCAATACACAACCCCAACTCCTAAATTTTAGGTTCCCTAACTTCAGGCACCCACAGGGTCCAGGAAAAAAAACAAAATACCCCTTTGATTACATAAAAATCTTTTATTACAAAATAATAAGCATGTAACTATGTAACACAACAATACCACACTCCAGCACACCATATGACACTTTAGGTGAAATGTTCAAATTGCTGTCCACCTCTTGTGAGACACTCACGTACCCTACCAACCACACTCAATGGTGCTATCTCTGCTTCACCCTGTATTTCATCTCATCTCAATCCTGCCTTCAGAAGCTTATTCTTTCCTTTTTGGCAGCATTGAACAGAATCAAAAGGCAGAACAAACTCAACAGCTCTTCCAATTTCTCCTACATCCTAATGGAATGGACTTGCCTAAGGAACAGCCAGGTAAGTCAAAATATTTCCCCCAGCACTTCATTGGTCATTGCTTCGCTGAGAAATTTTACCAATAATAGTGAGTTTAGACAATAATTGTTGTTTTGATTTTTAATATAAAGCTCTATTTCCCATTTCATAATATGGTGGCTTTATGAACTTATCTGAGCTCACCATTTCTTACCAATATGCCTCTGTTATTAGAACATTGAGGCTACCTGCAATGCCTGACAATTCCATAGTAATTGCCTCTCCTAATAAGCAGCAGCTTGGTACTGCCTGGCAGGTGAACATGGACGCAGGGCCAGCTGGCACTCTCTTTCATCCTCTAGATCAGTGTCATGCAATGGAAATATAATGCAAGCCACCTATAAATTCTAAACTTTCTAGTTGGTACCTTAAAATAAACAGATAGATTTATTTTAATGACATATTTTGTTTAATAGAATATATCCATAAAGTTATCATTTCAACATGTAATCAAGTAAGAAAGCATCCAGGAGATTATTTTCCATATTCTTCAAAGATTTGGTGTGCATATCACACTTACTTTGCCCACTTACAGTATGTCTCAATTTGGATGTCCACATTTCAGTTGCTCAATACCACACATGGCTAGCCACTACCAGTTCAGATAGCACAGTTCCCAACGACCTTGGACCACAACCAGGTAACCCTTGCAATGAGACTCCAAATTCTGTCTCAGCCTTGAAATAATATTATGCCTCCACTCAACATCTTTCTACCCTATAAACTTCCATTTCTCTCCCCTGGAAGTCCTAATTCACTAACCCACGTCCATGGTGCTCCACTCACCAACTTGTTGTTCACCATACTTGCCTTCTGAGAAACCTAACACACGGCCCATTGACACACTAAAAAATTCATTACACACTGATCTTGTCATTTTGCCCAGACCATCTCAAAAAATTTTTTCACCTCCTATTCTATATCAAAATATGATGGATTAAAATTATTTTGTGCAAGTATATGAAATTATTGTTAATCCATTTTTAATTTAGATGTACTGGGTCAACTAACATGTGAAATGACATCTTCCAAGAAAGAGATGAGGCAAGAAAACATGGTATAAAGGGAAATAAACTGAATTGAGATTCAAGCAGGGATTTCAGTCCCAGCTCTGCCACCAGGTAGTTTCATATTTTCAGACTAGATGGAATGATTCTGAAGCCCCACTCAACACTGTGTAGTATATAATTGCAGATACTAATTTCATAAAGAAAGATGGAAGGGTTGGGGTAATGATGAGAGAGAATAAATCCACTTGGGAAAGAGAGTTACAATTTCCTTTCAATATAGAATCCAAAAGCACGAAGTTTGAATTCATTATTGATGATGATGATGATAAAATAATAACGGCACTCTAACTTAAAAATTCTGATCCCTTTTCTCAATTTCCAATTTTTTTCAAGAGAAAGTTATTCTGCCCAAGGTTTTCTTCATGGCTAATTTGACATCCTTGTTCCTCAGGCTGTAGATTAGTGGGTTCAGCATGGGTACCACAACAGTATAGAACAGACTACACACTTTCCCCTGGTCAAGGGGTACAGCAGAAGGTGGCTTAAGGTATGCAAAAATTCCTGAACCAAAGAAGAGACAAACTGCAATTATGTGAGAACTGCAGGTACTAAAGGCTTTGGATCTGCCCTCAGTAGAACTAATGTGGAAAATGCTGGAAAGAATGAAGCCATAAGAGAGAAAAATGGCCACAATGGGCACCCCAATGTCAATGCCCACAACAGCAAAGACCACCAGATTATTCATGTAAGAGCTATTGCAGGAGAGTTCAAGGAGGGGAAGGATGTCACACATATAATGATTGACAAGGTTGTCTGCACAAAAGGTCAGAAACAGTATATTACCTGTATGAGCTAAAGCTGCCAAAGCCCCCATCCCATAGACACCCAGCAAAAGAAATAGACACACCTGAGGAGACATGGAGACCATGTACAACAGTGGTTTACAGATGGCCACATAGCGGTCATATGCCATTGCTGACAGGATGAAGCATTCAGAAACAACAAAGAAACCGAAGAAAAAGAACTGAGTCATACACCCTGTGTAGGAGATGATGTTCTTCTTTGAGACAAAACTCATCAGCATTTTGGGGATGATGGTAGAGGAGTAACTGAAGTCAATGAAGGACAAGTTGAAGAGGAAAAAGTACATGGGGGTGTGCAGGTGAGAGTTCAGCCCAATCAGTGTCATCAAGCCCATGTTCCCTAGCACAGTGACCATGTAGAAGCCCAGAAACAGGAAGAAGAGGGGGAGCTGGAGTCCTGGCTGGTTTGTTAAACCTGCGAGGATAAACTCTGTCACAGAGGAGGTGTTATCTGCAGCCATCCTCCTCTGGAAGGGTCTGAGAAGGTCTGGAAGGGAAACAGAACAGAATTGCTCACACAGAGAGAGGAAAACAACCCATTCTTGAGAGTGGTGTTTGAACAGGGAGGTGTGGGACTTAGAGCTGAGATGGCATCTCCTTGTTCCCCCATCTCTGTTTTTATGGTCTCCACATGGCTTCGACCATCCTAGTAAGTCTTGGTGTATGAAACTTGCCTCCAGAGTAAGGTTTCATCCAACTGAGGAGAAAGTCCACAAAGCTCAGCTGGGATGCCCCTGCAACCTTGCAGTGACTCTCCTCTGGTACTGCCTGCCCACTATAGCCCTGGACCAAGTTTTGTGTGACCTGGACCCTTCTCTGGAGTGCTGTTGAGCAGCAGACGCCAGTTGTCTTAGACCTTCCACCTTTAGTCAGTGCTGGTCAGAACAGGAAGATGAGGCTTTGTTGCCCAGAGTCTATTGGGAATGCCTGTGGAAATATTATGTGAAAATAATACTGGAGTTATAAGGCAAATATATCAACTAAACCTAAGAAAATGGAAACATTTGTTGACCACTAACTATGCTAATGGCACTGTTCTAAGTGCTCTGGGGCATTTTGATTAAACCCATTGAACAGCTGAGGACACTGGGCACAAATCCCAGTCCTTCTAAGTGGCAGGAGAAGGGGAAGTCAGACTGTCTGGCTCCGGGGTTACAGCTTCGTACCCTAATCACCCTGCCAGAACACAGAGCAGGTCAGGCAGGCACTCACCCTCCTTCTGCCTGCAGTCACAGTCCTGGACTCTACTGGCTCCCACCCATCTCTCTTATGGAGACTCAGATGGTCCTGGTGACAAGCAGGGGACAACTCAGAGCTCAGAATGCTCTGCTGCTTCTGTCTCTCTCCTTTAAAATTCAAAGCCTATAGTTTGTCTTGGTTCTCCTGTTGAGCTGAAGAACATGGTTTCTGACCTACTTTGTCCTGAGCCTCTAGTCTGGCTCCAGGGATCAAACAGCACTTTTATAACGTCCATGGATAACTGTAGAACAAACAGTGTTCTTCTGGATTAGAGACCACAGTGACCTAGGTACAGTGGCTCCCTCGGGTACCTGTTCCCTAAGGAAGAGGAAATATTTGTTTATGCCCTAATAGTGCTTGACAGTTCTTTTAATGGCCTTTCCTCTCATTCAGGATACATTTTTTTAAGTACAACTACGAAGAAATCTCTTGGGAAAAAAATTCTTGTACTGAGCACTTATACATACTGACCACTGTTTCTGTCCCAGCACCCTCATCTGAAAGATCCAGAGCAACGTGTACATAATTTTACTCAGAATAACCTCATAGGGTAGACCTATCAGCCTCCACTTTAACAGCAAGGAGCACACATAGCTTGCAGATTCCAGAACCTTGAGTGAAACCTCAGTCTGTCCAACCCCAAACTCTTCCGTGTGAAGCACTCACCTATACTGTCTCCCTGCAAGTGACAGTGAAAGTTGGAGGCAACACTTTTGCCTACTAGCATCTCATGAGACCCTAGACAAAAACAAGTACTTAAATAACTTCAATGGTATGTAAAAAGTGTCAGGGCCAGGATGGGAAAATTTGAGGTATCTGGACTTCAAGAGAGGAGATTCACTACTTTAATCACATTCAATACATACTTAGAATTATTAGCACCTTCTCGAATTTTAAAAGAACTGTCTCTGGTTTATCTCTACTACTTCATCATGCAGTTGAAACTTAGTTATTTAAAACAAATACTTGTCAGATGACTAATAACAACTTTTGTCCAGACCTACAGGTACGGTAAAGACTCTACACCCAATATGTCTGATAATGGGGGGCTGATAAAAGACTTTGACAAGTGGTCCTCTTCAACAAATAGCTATTGAACATTCATCCTGTACCTGAACTCTTCTAAGCCCTAATTTCCTAAGCTTCTGTGAAAAAATAAAATAATTTGTATTTCCATCTTCACAGAGCTTTCATTCACGTGGGAGAAAAACACATGAAAGAAATATGAAAGTGCACTGAAGAAAAGGAAAGCTAGGGAGAGGAATAACACAGGGCAGAACAGCTGAAAGGGTGAGTGTTACACATTTCTGTTTATATAGCAGAATCTGACAGTTGAGCAATGACTTGAGAGAGACCTGAAAAGCCTTTGCTTAATAACACCAGTTACTCTAATGAAACACTGGGTGTCATGGCTTAAAGCAGCACCTTCCCTGGGCATCCAGCTTTTGTCTCACACTTTTACACAGCACTCCAGCCCAAATTAGTGCTGTGGGGAAGAAAATTCTGATCAAATAACAGGATAGAGGCAAGAGAGCTTGCTGAGGTTTTAGATATCCACAAGTCACACAGTGCACATTTTTGGCTGAGACTGATATAAAGATTAATAAAATTTTATGTGGAAATTTGTATTCAGCACCCTTTGCCAAAAGCATTTACATAGTAAGGATGGCAAATTTTCTATTCAAAAAACAAATCTGTATTTGGGGAAGTCCAAGAGTTGGTTAGCTGATAAGCTATGTATGTTTTAGGTCACAGTTAAGGTCTGAAGTTCTTTGGGACAAATCAGGACAACAGAACACAAAGGCAGAACCCATCGTCTTCCAGGCAAGTCCACCTGAAACCATTGCACATGGGCCTGTGTGTGTGTCTGAGTGTGTACATGTACAGCAGTGAGGACTTCTCCTCTCCCCACTAAAGCTCAGGAGTGAGGGTGCCTCATCTGCCTGTGTGCATTGAGAATAGCCCACTGCCCAGATGACACTAATGAATCCCAGTCCCTGTTCTTCATCCCACTGCACATGTTGAAGAAATAGAGGAAAACAATCCATTATCAAGAAACTAAAGTAAGCACCACAAGAAAACCTTAAGAAGTCATTAAAATGTTCAGTTTCCTTTTAGAATCTCAGAGGGTTCTTGGAAGCATGATGCAATGCCAGGAAAAATTCTTCTGAGATCTTTGCCTCTTCAGAGATGGTTTCCATGGGAGCTTCATTTCCACTAAATCAGGGTTTTATTTCAAGTGAACCATGGCTTCTCCAAAGCTCTTTTGACTGTTGACTTGCTCCTATACAAGCAGAGACAAACAAATCAATATTCTGGATTAAGTTATTTTGTTGCAGGTCTTTTATCTCCTTGGTTAAATTTATTCCTAGGTACTTTATTTTTTTCTTGCTATAGTAAATGGGATTTCTCCTCTAGTTTCTCTTTCTGATATTTCATTGTTGGTGTACAAAAATTTCACTGATTTCTGAATATTGACCTTGTACCCCACTACTTTGCCAAATTCACTCATTAGGTCAATAGTTTTTTTGGTGGAGACTGTAGGGTTTTCTAGATACACTATCATGCCATCTGCAATAATGACAGTTTTAGTTCCTCCTTTCCAATTTGGATGCCTTTTAGTTCTTTTTCTTGTTTGATTACTGTGGCTAGAACTTCCAGTACTATGTTGAATAAGAGTGGTGAGAGAGCACACCCTTGTCTTGTTGCTGATCTTAAGGGGAAAGCTTTTAGTTTTTACCCACTGAGTATAATGTTGGCTGCAGGTTTCTCATATATGGCTTTTATTATGTTGAGGTATGCTCCCTTTAGTCCCACTTTGCTGAGTGTTTTTATCATAAATGGGTGCTGGATTTTATCAAAAGCCCTTCCAGCATCTATTGATCCCATCATATGACTTTTTTCCTTTATTTTGTTTATGTCGAGTATTATGTTTATTGATTTGTGAATATTGTACCATCTCTGCATCCCTGGGATGAATGTCACTTGACATGGTGTATAATATTTTTAATGTATTTCTGAGTCTGGATATGCAGTGTATTGTTGAGGATTCAAGCATCTATGTTCATCAGCGATACTGGTCTGTAGTTTTGTTTCTTTGATGAGTCTTTACGTGGTTTTGGAATTAGAATGAAACTGGCCTTGTGAAAAGAGTTTGGGAGTTTTCCCTCATCTTGAATTTTTTGGAATAGTTTGAGAAGATGGAAGGTAGTTGTTTCTTAAATATTTGGTAAAATTCAACTGTGAAGCCCAGGGCCTTGTGTGCTGGGAGTTTTTTGATTACTGCTTCAATTTCACTAGTTGTTATCAGTTTATTCAGGCTTTCTGCTTCTTTTTTTCTTAAGATTTTATTTATTAATTTTTAAAAAGGGAGAAAGAGAGAGAGAGAGAGAGAGAGAGAGAGAGAGAGAGAGAGAAACATCAATGTGCAGTTGCTGGGGGCCATGGCCTGCAACCCAGGCATGTGTCCTGACTGGGAATCGAACCTGCGATGCTTTGGTACGCAGCCTGCACTCAATCCACTGAGCTACGCCAGCCACAGATTTCTGCTTCTTCTTGATTCAGTTTTGGAAGACTTTATGTGGTAAGAAATTTCTCCATTTCACCCAGGTTGTCCAGTTTCTTGGCATGTAGTTGTTCATAGTAATTTCTTATAATCCTTTGTATTTATGTGGAATCAGTTGTAACTTTCCTCTTTCATTTCTGATTTTATTTATTTGGGTCATCTCTTTCATGATGAGCCTCATTGAAAGGTTGTGAATTTTATATACCTTTTCAAAGAACCAGCTCCTGGATTTCCTGATCCTTTGAAATGTTCTTTTAGTCTGTGTGCCATGTAATTCTGCCCTGTTCTTGATCATTTCCTTTCTTCTCTTTCCTCTGGCCTTTGTTTGTTGTTGTTCCTCTAGTTCTTATAGTTGTAGGATTAGGTTGCTTATTTGAGATTTTTCTATCTTCTTTATGCAGGACATTAACTGGTTTTTCAATATGAAATCAACTTTATGTTCTGAGGATCAAACTCTACTTCAAAACTATATAAAGCTATTTTTATATTATGTTGGATTTTTTTTGGCCAGATTTTCCGGTGGGGTTTTTGTTTTTTGTTTTTTTGCATGTAAATTCATGAAGGATATTGGTATATACATATTTTTTTCTAGTGACGTTTTCATCCAGTTTAGGTTATTGGAGGTACTACAATTTCCCCTGGTGAGCCAAGATTTCAGTCACTAATAATCACATCACTAGAATTATCCCTAGACCCAGGCATCCCATTAGTGCTGCTGAGAACCCACCTTCAGGCTGCTAAGAGGCTGAGAGATTGGAACCCAAGGGTGACCTTTGCACATGTGTTTTCCCAGTGGCTCCTTCTCCATGCCTAGACTCACTGGGCCTGCAGTCAAGGCAAGACCTGACACTTACAATGTCCTCTGTGGCTCTCAAAGCCCCTTCACACACACCATGTGCTAATCAATCCTCACAAAGCATTAAGATTGTATCTTGTTTCTCATTTTAAAGATAATAAAGTTGAAGTATGTATACGTCACCAAAAGTCACACAGTAAGAAATGCATTTTTTAACAAAGTTGAACAGCTCACATAGTAAGAAATGCATGGAACCTAATCAACAGAAGAAAAAAGGAAGCAAAATATAACTGGAGACATTGAAATTAAGAACAATCTGACAGTAACCAGAGAGGAAGTAGAAGGGATTAATGGGGAAATAGGGGAAGGGTTTTCAGGAGCAACTATAAAGGACATGTGGACAAAACCAACGGGGCATGGAAGCAAGAAAAGGAGGGAGGTTTGGCTAGGGGGGGATTGTGGGGGTAGGTAGTAAACACAGACAACTACAATTGGACACAATTAAAGCAATTTTTTTTTTAAAAAAGGGAAAGATTCCAGCCCTGGCTGGCATACCTCAGTGGATTGAGCGGGGGGTTGCGAACCAAAGTGTCGCAGGTTGGATTCCCAGCCAGGGTACATGACTGGGTTGCAGGCCATAACCCCCCGCAACCGCACATTGATGTTTCTCTCTCTCTCTCTCTCTATCCTCCTCCTTTCCCTCTCCAAAAATAAATAAATAATCTTTTTTTAAAAAGGGGAGAAAGATTCCTAGATACCAAAAAGAAATAAAAAAGGAATCAAGAAAATAATGCATTCTATGGCAGTCTTTTGTCTTCTATTTTCAAAGTTCATGATCTTTCCTCTATCAATTCATGCATTTTTCAACATTTCTAGAGAATTGTGGGGTCTCCAACACAATTGGAAAAATGTGATTAAAAGATTTTGGCAAAAGACATGTGGCAGGGAGCAAAATTTAATACCAAAAGAGGAGAAGTTTGAGGGCATAAATCAGGAATGGAAGTTGAATCTGTCTTAAACATAAACACCTCACTAGGGTAACTGTCCCAGTCAAGTTTTGGATCTCCAGTGCCACCCACACAACAAAACTAAGGCCTCTGATGCATGTAAGCAAACTCATACTACACTCAACACCAAGTAAATGGGTGGCCTCACAGAACTCCCTCCCACCTTATCTCCAGGCTCCCCCTGCACACACCTCATTAATGAGAGGGCAGTGTAAAGCCACAAGGCTCCACCTACTTGTAGAAAGCAGCCTGGCCTGACCAGCAGTTCAGTCCTATCCACAATAAACCCTGCCTGTCATGTCCTGTCATGTCCCATATCCTTGTATGTTATTTAGGGACTCAATTTTTGCTCCTTGAACAGATACTCCCCAGGCTGAAACTGCAGACACCCTCTCAGAGCCAGCTGCCTGATGCTGTTGTATCCTCACTCTGGCCATCCTGAATGATCCTCATGATCCAACATCATGTCACCTGCACACACAACTGCATAGCATATGCTCACAGGTGCCACACTGCTTTGCCACAAGGGCCCACATTCAAGATTATGCTGGTGCATCCCTTGGATCTGATGGTCAAGTTTATAGCTGCAGACTTCCCCTTGTTGCTGATGGCCCTGGGATTTTCCCAAGAGTTCTTCCCTACAGAGTTGCTGCCATGGTCTACTTTCAAACTGTGAGCCACAGTGTCAAAAACCCTTGTCTGAAACTATACTTTGGAGATCAACCAGCAGGGGCAGAAAACTTGGGAAGGATCATCTGAAGTTATCATTTCCTGAATTTTTCATTCAAAAATTTAGAAACACCCCCTGACCCCCAAGCACAACCAAAACAGTACTGTGTGGTACAGCAACTGTCTCACAACATAGTTTGTTTCACCTAAGTCTACTATGTTACCATTTTTTAAAAACTGCTTAGTGATCTTTGCTGTTTTTTTCACATTGAAAGTGTCTTAACTTGATAGAACACAGTTGTGCTTTGGACAGACTGCTCAACAAGAGCACTTCACTCTCCCCGTGTTTGTGTGGTGTGTATTACTAGGCAGCTCCTATCCTTGGGATCCAGTTCTCTCCTTTTGGTCTAATCAGTTTCACCAGAAGGCAGTGCTCCAGTCTCTTAAGAGATCATGTTAGGGCGCATAATAATCTTAAGGAAATCCTTTCTATAATTATTTCCTTTAAGTTTAGTTTAGTTTATGTATGTGCAAGGGCATGCTTCTGGGTCTCCCTCCTCCCCAGCTCACTCTTCCCCATTTGCCAACTCTAGCATGCCTGGGAGGTGTGCTGAGCCTCATTGTTGATTTAAGCCACTCAGAACTAGCAGCAAATTCAACATCCAAGTCAGGTTCAGCCTTTTCTCTCAACATCACAAACAAACTCTTGGCTGAAAATCCCTTATGATCTCATGGAACCAGCACTGGGTATATGGTGCGTCACTGACAGTTGTCACACGGTGCATCAACACACACTTTTTCAGCCTCCCAGGGTCTCACTTCTGTGTTCTCACTGGGTTTACCTGGAATGCTTCCTAGCAAATCACTTCCATGTAAGCCTTCATCTCATGGTCTTTGGGGAACCCAATGCAAGACTGGTGGGAAGGAAACCAAATGAAGAGTAGAGAAGACTGCACACAAGAGAAACGGGGAGAAAAAACATTCAGGGAGAAAATAAACCCCCAACATTTTAGAAGGAAAACTGTTGGAATTCAGAATGCTCAGTAAAGAAAATTCAAAAATAAAATGAGATATTAGCCTTTCCCCAAGTCAAAAGAAAAATGTTAGAGTTTTCACTTCAAGAAATCACGTGCTCAGAGGATCATTCGGCATGGCTGCTGCTTTGCTAGAATAGATCCCAGTTCTGGGTGGTTGCTCCCCAGGCAGCAGGAGCAGCATCACTAGGGAACTACTTAGGAATGAGAAGTCTCAAGTCCTACCCGATACCTTCCAGATCGGAAACTCTGTGGATGGGGCCTAGAGTCTGTGTCTCAGCAAATCCTCTGTGTGATTCAGATTCATCTGAGAACCACCAGTGTAGTTCCTGGTCCCAGAACATGAGCTAAAGTAAAGCGTTTTCCTGACCCAAAGGGAACAAAGAGCAGCTTTTGCATCTGCCTTAGGAGGGAGGAAAATAAGAATGAGTGTACACCAGATGAAGATGGTCAGTTGTAATGCTCATGGCTACAAAATCCAACTGCTTGTCAGTAGGTGCTGAATAAAGAGTTTGATGAGAGCAGGTGTGTTGCACGGGCCATGGTTGATGGTGCTGTGGTTACAGAAAGACACATTGACCTTTGACACTGGGTGGGTCATGACACCCCCGATATCTGTTCCTACACAAACCAAGTGTTGGCAGAGAACAGACCTGAGAGACAGATGCCATAGTGACATCAGGACATGAGTATTAAAACAGTGGTCACTAACAATAAAGGAGCAGGAGAAAAGTGTCTTGCACTTAAAATTAAGGATGCTGTTCCTACCTGATATGTACTTCATTAACATTTTAAGTAAAATGGCAAGAACAGAGAAGATTCTCTATTATTCACTTTCTTTTTAAAAATTAATTAATTTCCTTTTACTTTACAACTACAGTTGATGTACAATATCATGTTAGTTTCAGGTGTGCAACCCCATCATTAGGCATTTACACAACTTATGAAGGGATCACCTCAATAAATCTAGTCCCCATCTGGCACCATATATACTCATGACAGAAGTATTGACTGTATTGTTTGTGCTGTACTTTGCGTTCCCATGACTATTCTGCAACTACCAATTTGTACTTCCTAGTCCCTAAATCCCTTCACCTTTCTCACTCTTTCCCCCAGACTGTCTGATCTCACAGCCATCAAAATGTTCTCTGCATTTCTGTGTCTCCTTTTCTGTTTGCTGTTCATTTTGTTTTTTAGATTCCACAAAGAAGTGAAGTCATCTGGCATTTGTCCCTCTCTGTCTGACTTATTTCACTCAGGATAATATCCTCTAGGACCACCCATGATGTTGGGGTACAAGCTCTCATTCTTTTTTGTGGCTGAGTCATATTCCATAGTATGTCTACACCCCTTCTTCCTCCACTCATCTCTTGATGGACACTCAGGTTGCTTCCATATCCTGGCCATTCTAAATAGTGCTGCAATGAACATACAGGTTTCTTTGGATGAACACCCACAAGTGGAGTTTCTGGGTCCTTCTTTGTCTCTTATTTAGTCTTTGTTTTAAAGTCCATTTTTTATGGAATATGCACTGCTCTCACAGCTTTTTTGTCTCTCCTTTGTTTCCATTTTCATGTAGTACATTTTCCCATCCCATTACCTTCTGTCTGTGTGAGTCTTTTCATCTGATGAGGGCAAATGGAAGGGTCTTGTTTTGTTATTCATTAAGCCACTGTATGTCTTTTAATGCAGCACTAATTCATTTTCATTTAAAGTAATTATGGATAAATATGTATTTGTTGCCATTTATTAATCACTTTTCCAATCTTTTTTATTCTTGTTTTTTTTAAAGATATTATTCCTTTAGTTTTAGAGAGAGGGAAAGGAAAGGAGAAAGAGAGATATCAGTGTGAGGTTGCCTATCACCCACGCCCTACTGGGGACCTGGCCTGCAACCCACACCTGTGCCCTGACTGGAAATTCACCTGGCAACCCTCATATTTGCAGCCTGTTCACAATCCACTGAGCTACACCAGCCAGGGCTTTTTTTACTCCCTTTAAAGAAGTCCCTTTAACATTTCCTTTTCTTCTTTTTTCTTTCTCTATTTTTTAATTGAATTTATTGGGGTGACACTGGTTAATAAAATTATGTACGTTTCTATAACACATCATCTGTACATTGTATTGTGTGTTTACCACAATGTCAAGACTCCTTCCATCACCACTTATTCCCTCTCTCACTCCCTGCCTTCTTCACTCTGGTAATAATGCTACTGTTGTCTGCCTGAGTTTTTTCATTTTTTGCTTAATCCCTTCACCTTTTCCCCCAACACTCCCCCTCTTCTCCTCTGACAGCTGTCAGTCTCTTCTCTGTATCAATGAGTCTGTTTCTATTTTGTTTGTTAGTTTATTATGTTCATTAGAATCTACAGGTAAGTGAAATCACATGGTATTTGTCTTCCTCTGACTGGCTTATTTCATTTACCCTAATACTCTACAGGTCCATTCATGCTGTCCCAAAAGGTAAGATTTCCTTTTTTTTTTAATAGCCAAGTAGTATTCCATTAGGTGAATGTACCACTGATGTTTTATCCACTCATCCACTGATGGACACTTGGAATCTTAGCAATTCTAAATAATGCTACAATGAACACCAGAGAATTAAAGAATTAAATTCTTTTAATTAGTGCTTCTTTGGGTATACTGTCAGATTTATAATTGCTGGGTTATGAGGCAGTTCCACTTCTTACCTCTCTGAGGCAACTCGGTACTGCTTTCCAAAGTGGCAAGGCAGAAGTTCACTGAATAAATGATACACACTTTTGTTCACTTATTATTCCATAAGTCCATAATTGCTACATTTTAAAAAGAACACAGGAATTAAATGATGCCCAGTAACTGCGAAAAGTTTCTCTAAAACATGGTGTTAATTGAATGATGCAATTTTTCCTAACATTTACTTTCTTAAATAATGCTATGTATTTTCTCATAAAAATGACATGATATATAGTGGGCTTTTTAATGCTATGTTCCTAGTATGGGTGGCTTAGCTGTTTTGGCTTGATTTTTTATTGTGGTAAGATCACAAAAGATGAGATTTATCCTCTGAACAATTTGTAAGTGGACAATACAGTACTATTAACCAGAGGCTCTGAATTGCACAGCAGATCTCTGGAACTTACTCATCAGCATAACTGAAGTTTCATATGTGTTGAAACACTAGAGAGGGCATAACACCTTCAAATTTGGGTCAAACAGAGGGATTTCTTCCACCTGGTGGTTTGAGGCCTAGATTTCAGGACAGTAATTGAGTCATATACACAGGAGCTGAACCTCAGGTTCTAGGATGCCTTGAAAATCAGATGTGAAGTCTCATTGGAATGGATTGGTCAGATTTTGAAATATAAGTGCATCTGAATAGGGGTGTTACAGTCCAACACTGGAGTAGAAAGGGAGACATGGGCAAAAATTGCATAAATAACATACCAAAATAGCCACAAGACTATGAATATGAAGAAGAAAGCACTGGTCACTCTTCTTCATTTTGGACATAAAAGGGGGAGGGAAAAACAAAGGGAATTTTTAGGAGTAAAAGCAGACTGGCACATGTTTAGAGGCAGAAGAGTCTGTAGAGGTGGAGTGATTAAAGATCTAAGAAATGAGAAAAGTTTGAGGGAACAAATTCCAAGGAAGATGAAAAGAAGTTGTCAGAATTCAACATCTTTATATGTTTTTAAAATACTTATCTGAATAGGGAATGACAGATACTTCTTGAAGATGGTTAAAAATATATATAATTCATAGCAACATCAGCAGTGTAATTTGGAAACTCTAGAAGCATTCTTAATTACTTCTACCAAAACCAAGATGACTATAGTCTTAAGTATTATTTAACAATGTATTAAAGGAAGTGTTAGAAAATGCTATTATAGATGCAAATGGAATAAGAGGTATGCCAATTAGAGGGAAAGAGGTAAGATTATCTTTAATTATCAAATATTTTATTACATATTTGGAAAACCTGAAAGAATTCATGGAAAGAATTCTACAAATAATAATTACTTTACAAAGTTTAAAATTAGCATAGAATTCAATAGAATTCATACATACAAATAAATAATAATCAGAATATACAATGAAAGATAAAACTCTAGTTGCAAAAGTAAAATAAAATTCTCATGCATAACTGTAATTAAATGTGTAAAAAATAGAGGAGGAAAATTATAAAACACTCCTAAGAGATACTGAAGTTTGCTCCACAGAAAATGGGAAGATATACCACACTTCACTTCATGATTGGAAGTCTCGAGATCCAAAGAGGTCAATACTCCTTAAAAGTTTACTTACAAATTTAAGATGCAGTCAATAAACATACCTTTAAGTTATTTTCTAGAACTAGACAGAATAATTATTAAGGTTGAAGTTAAACATGAATAGCCGAGAAAACCCTAAAAAAAAGAACAACATGTGGGAAGTTACCTTCAAGATATGAAACATTATAAAGCTTCTGTAATTCAAGCAGTGTCGTATTGGCTTATGAATAGACTGACAGACCAATAGAACACAATGGGAAACACAGAAATAGCCCAGGTGCCTATGAAACCTTGTATGTTATGCAGGCAACAGCTCAAACCAGTGGGGGCAAAATGAACTTTTTTATAAATGGCAATGGAACCACAGAATGGTCTTCTGGAAAGTATATAGTTAGATGTATTCCTCACACCATATACTGATAAAACTTCTACAATGACCAGATATTCAAATGTAAAAAAAATAAACCATACAATCACATTATGATACAAGTGAGTGACTTTCTTTATAACCTAAGAGGAGAGAAAATGTTTCTAACTATCATTAAAATGCCAGGAAAAATAGAAGATTAATAAATTTAATTTAAAGAACTTATCATAAGAAGAGTCAAAAGTGAAATCACAAATTACAGGAAAATATGCAACTTATACCTCAAACAGAAAGCTATTATACCCAATATGCACTCCTCCTAAAAGTTGAGAAGGTCAAAATCCAGCAGAAACATGAGAAAAAGCTATGAAGAGACAGTCCATAAAAGAAGTAGTAACACCAACACTCATTAAATATAGGAAACTATCTCCCATGTTTCTTAAAACTAAAGAAATGCAAATTATAGTAATAGTTAAACACTACTTCTCATCCATCAGGATGGAAATTTTAAAAATTCTGACAATATACCATGCTGAAGACACTGGGTTATGAGGCATGTAAGAAAGTAGGCACTCCCATTTATTGCTGAGGAGGAACATAAATGTCAAATTCCACCCCCCTGCACTCCCCAACACCACACCCCCTGCCCACAAATCCAGAGTCAATACAAGCCCATTCAAAATCACAGAAGGTACTTTTATAGGAATTTACAAGTTGATTCTAGAATTCATATGGAAACTCACAGGTCCTAAAGTAGCCAAGACAACTTTGAAAGAGGTGAATGAAAATCAAGGACTTATACTAACTGATTTCAAAAATTATTATAAAGCTACAGTAATCAAAACTGTATGGTATTGGCATCAAGATAGACAAATAGATGAAAAACAAACACAACACAAAATAGGATCAACTGATTTTTAACACAGGTAAAAGAACAATCACTGGGCATTTATGTGCAAATATACACACACCCCAAAACCCCACTTTGATCCATATGCAAAAAATTAACTCATAAAATTTTCACATTGTTTTTCTGGCTCCAGCAAAAACAATGAATAATTTCTTAAATGGGACATAGCACTAGCTATGAAAGGGAAAGTTGACAAATCAAACTTCATTACAATAAAAAATATTGGCTATCAAAAGATATCATTCAGAGTAAGTAAGGCATAGTCTGGGAAGATAGACAGGGGGAGGAAGATGACTGCATATGTATGCATGTATTATCCACAGATACATATATATTATCTATGGGTGAACACAAACATGTATGTACGTGTGTGTATATATATACATATATGACTTATGTGCATTTTAAAAATTCCTTCAATACAATAGGAAAACAACTACCCTATGTTTTAATGAGCAAAAGACATGAATAATTGTTTCAGAGAAGATGTCCAAACAGCCAGTAAATATGTAAAAACGGTGTCCAACATCATTACTTATCAGGGAAAAGGGTTAAACAAAAGGCATTCCACTGTCCATACCAGAATAAAAATACATCTTTGCATATGGGATACAACAGAGATAAAATAAAAATACCAAGGATTAACAAGGATGTAGAACAATGGGAATCCTCAAACATTTTTGATAGCAATGCAAATCGAATCAAACATTAGGAAACAGTTTGGCAGTGATGTTTATAAAAACTGCACATAAGCCTACTCTATTATCCAAACATCCACATATATGCATAATCCAAAAGAAATGTTTGCTTATTCAATAAAATACACATTCAAACAGTTTTAAAGGCTTTATCAATGATAGGCAAAAGCTTGAAACAACTAACTTTATTAACAGGCTAAATAATTGTACATTCACATGATGGAATACTACACAGCAATATAACAATCTACCCATATATACTACAATATAGATGTACATGGACAGTCTTTATGATGAAGAAAGAGGCCAGAAACAATTGAGTACCTGTTTTAATGAAGTTCATATACAGACAACACTCTACAATGATAAAACTGAGAACAGTGGATAGCTGAGGGGGATGGGTGCAGGGCAGGTTGTCTTTATTGGAAAGATGCAAGAGGAAACTTTCTAAAGTAGTTGGAAATGTTGTACATCTTGATCTAGGTTGTGGTTAGATATTCATGTGCAAAACATTTAATGAGCTAAAAACAAAGTTAAGATTGTGCACTTTGCTATATGAAAGTTAGGACACAACATTTTCAAAAGGACGTTTCTGTATTCTTTCATGACCTACATTGAATAGCATATTCAATACACCAACCCCAACTCCTAAATTTTAGGTTGCCTAAATTCAGGCACACACGGGGTCCAGCAAAAACAAAATACCCCTTTGATTACATAAAAATCTTTTATTACAAAATAATAAGCATGTAACTATGTAACACAACAATATCACACTCCAGCACACCATATGACACTTTAGGTGAAATGTTCAAATTGCTGTCCACCTCTTGTGAGACATTTCATGTACCCTAGAAACCACACTCAAAGGTACTACATCTGCTGAACCCTGTATTTCATCTCATCTCAATCCTCCTTTAGAAGCTTATTCTTTCCTTTTGGTGGCACTGAATGCAATCAAAAGGCAGAACAAACTCAACAGTTCTTCCAGTTTCCCCTACATCCTAATGGAATGGACTTGCCTAAGGAACAGCCAAGTAAGTCAAAATGTTTCCCCCAGCACTTCATTGGTCATTGCTTCTCTGAGAAATTTACCAATAATAGTGAGTATAGACAAAAATTGTTCTTTTGATTTCTAATATAAAAATCTATTTCCCATTTCATAATATGCCTGGCTTTATGAACTTATCCCGAGCTCACCATTTCTTACCCATATGCCTGTGTATTAGAACATTGAGGCTACCTGCAATGCCTGACAATTCCATAGCAATTGCCTCTCCTAATAAGTAGCAGCTTGGTGATGCCTGGCAGGTGAACATGGACGCAGGGCCAGCTGGCACTCTTTTCCATCCTCTAGATCAGTGTCATGGCAATGGAAATATAATGCAAGTCACCTATAAATCCTAAACTTTCTAGTAGGTCACCTTAAAATAAACAGATAGATTCATTTTAATGACATATTTTGTTTAATAGAATATATCCATAAGGTTATCATTTCAACATGTAATCAAGTAAGAAAGCATCCAGGAGATTATTTCCATATTCTTCAAAGATTTGGTGTGCATATCACACTTACTTTGCCCACTTACAGTATGTCTCAATTTGGATGTCCACATTTCAGTTCGCTCAATACCACACATGGCTAGTGACTACCAGTTCAGATAGCACAGCTCCCAACGACCTTGGACCACAACCAAGATAACCCTTGCAATGAGACTCCAAATTCTGTCTCAGCCTTGAAATAATATGATGCCTCCACTCAGCATCTTTCTACCCTATAAACTTCATTTCTCTCCCCTGGAATTCCTAATTCACTAACCCACGTCCCTGGTGCTCCACTCACCAACTGGGTGGTCACCATACTTGCCTTCTGAGAAAACTAACACACGACTCATTCACACACTAAAACCTCATCAGACACTGATCTTGTCATTTTGCCAAGACCATCTCAACAAAATTTTTCACTTCCTATTCTCTTGCAAAATGTCATGGACTAAAATTATTTTGTGCATGTAGCATGAACCTACTGTCAATCTGTTTTTAATTTACATGTACTGGGTCAACTAACATGTGAAATGACATCTTCCAAGAAAGAGATGAGGCAAGAAAACATGGTATAAAGGGAAATAAACTGAATTGAGATTCAAGCAGGGATTTCAGTCCCAGCTCTTCCACCAGGTAGTTTCATATTTTCAGACTAGATGGAATGATTCTGAAGCCCCATTCAATACTGCATACTGTATAATTGCAGAAACTATTTTCATACAGTAAAGAAGGAAGGGTTGGGGTGATGATGAAAGAGAATAATTCCATTTGGGAAAGAGAGTTAAAATTTCCTTTCAATATAGAACCCAAAAGCACAAAGTTTGAATTCCTTATTGATGATGATGACAAAATAATAATGGCACTCTAACTTAAAAATTCTGATTCCTTTTCTCAATTTCCAATTTTTTTCAAGAGGAAGTTATTCTGCCCAAGGCTTTCTTCATGGCTAATTTGACATCCTTATTCCTCAGGCTGTAGATTAGTGGGTTCAGCATGGGCACCACAATAGTATAGAACACAGTACACACTTTCCCCTGGTCAAGGGGTACAGCAGAAGGTGGTTTAAGGTATGCAAAAGTTCCTGACCCAAAGAAGAGACAAACTGCAATTATGTGAGAACTGCAGGTACTAAAGGCTTTGGATCTACCCTCAGTAGAACTAATGTGGAAAATGCTGGAAAGAATGAAGCCATAAGAGAGAAAAATGGCCACAATGGGCACCCCTATGTCAATGGCTACAACAGCAAAGACCACCAGATTATTCATGTAAGAGCTATTGCAGGAGAGTTCAAGGAGGGGAAGGATGTCACACATATAATGATTGACAAGGTTTGTCTGCACAAAAGGTCAGAAACAGTATATTACCTGTATGAGCTAAAGCTGCCAAAGCCCCCATCCCATAGACACCCACCAGAAGAAATAGACACACCTGAGGAGACATGGTGACCATGTACAACAGTGGTTTACAGATGGCCACATAGCGGTCATATGCCATTGCTGACAAGATAAAGGATTCAGAAACGACAAAAAAACAGAAGAAAAAGAGCTGAGTCATACACCCTGTGTAGGAGATGATGTTCTTCTTTGAGACAAAACTCATCAGCATTTTGGGGATGATGGCAGAGGAGTAACTGAAGTCAATGAAGGACAAGTTGAAGAGGAAAAAGTACATGGGGGTGTGCAGGTGAGAGTTCAGCCCAATCAGTGTTATCAAGCCCAGGTTCCCCAGCACAGTGACCATGTAGAAGCCCAGAAACAGGAAGAAGAGGGGGAGCTGGAGTCCTGGCTGGTTTGTTAAGCCTGTGAGGATAAACTCTGTCACAGAGGAGGTGTTATCTGCAGCCATCCTCCTCTGGAGGGTTCTGGGAGAGAAACATAAGAGAATTGCTCACACAGAGAGAGGAAAACAACCCATTCTTGAGAGTGTTGTTTGAACAAGGATGTGTGGAACTTAGAGCTGAGATGACATCTCCTTGTTCCCCCATCTCTGTTTTTATGGTCTCCAGGTTGCTTTGACCATCCTAGTACCTCTTGGGGGGTGAAATTTGCTTTCAGAGTTAGGGTTCATCCAACTGAGGAGAAAGTCCACAAAGCTCAGCTGGGATGCCCCTGCACCCTTGCGGTGACCTTCCTCTGGTACTGCCTGCCCTCTACAGTCCTGGACCAAGTTTGTGTGACCTGGGCCCTTCTCTGGAGTGCTGTTGAAAGCAGACACCTGTTGCCCTAGACCTTCCACCTTTGGTCAGTGCTGGTCAGAACAGGAAGATGAGGCTTTGTTGCCCAGAGTCTTTATTGGCAATGCCTGTGGAAATGTTATGTGAAAATAATACTGGAGTTATAAGGCAAATATATCAACTAAACCTAAGAAAAAAGAAACATTTGCTGAGCACTAACTATGCTAATGGCACTGTTCTAAGTGCTCTGGGCATTTTGATTAAACCCATTGAACAGCTGAGGACACTGGGCACAAGTCCCAGTCCTTCTAAGTGGCAGGAGAAGGGGCACTCAGACCGTCTGGCTCCGGGGTTACAGCTTCGTACCCTAACCACTCTGCTAGAGCACAGAGCAGGTCAGGCAGGCACTCACCCTCCTTCTGCCTGCAGTCACAGTGCTGGACTCTACTGGCTCCCACCCATCTCTCTCATGGAGACTCAGATGGTCCTGGTGACAAGAGGGGACAACTCAGAGCTCAGAATGCTCTGCTGCTTCTGTCTCTCTTCTTTAAAATTCAAAGCCTTTAGTTTGTCTTGGTTCTCCTGTTGAGCTGAAGAACATGGTCTGACCTACTTTGTCCCGAGCCTGCAGGTCAGCTTCCAGGGATGAAGCAGCACTTTTCTAACATCCATGGGTAACTGTAGAACAAACAGCGTTCTTCTGGATTAGAGACCACAGTGACCTAGACACAGGGGCTCCCTCGGGATACCTATTCCTTAAGGAAGAGGAAATGTTTGTTTATCCCCTTGATAGTGTTTGATGGGGCTTAAATGGGCTTTCCTTTCATTCAGGTTACACCTTGATATGTACAATTAAGAAAAAAGCACTTGGGGAAAAGAATTCTTGTACTGAGCACTTACTGTATACTCACCACTCTCTCTGTCCCAGCACCCTCATCTGAAAGATCCAGAAAGATGCATACATAATTTCACCATGTTTATTCCTCAGAACACCCTCATAAGGTAGACCTACCAGTCTCCACTAATAATACATGGAAAATACATGAAAGAAACATGAAAGTGCACTGAAGAAAAGGAAAGCTAGGGAGAGGAACAGCACACAGGGGAGAGCGGCTGTAAGGGTAAGAATTACAGATTTCAGTTTAAATAGTGCAATCTGATAGTTGAGCAATGACTTGAGAGAGACCTGGAAAGCCTTTGCTTAAAAATAATAACACCAGTTACTCTAATAAAACACTGGGTGTCATGGCTTAAAGCAGCACCTTTCCCAGGCATCACGGTTTTGTCCCACAGCTTTACACAGTACTCCAGCCCAAATTATTGCTGTGGGGAAGGAAATTGTAACCAAATAACAGGATAGAGGGGCAACAGAGCTTGCTGAGTTTTCACATAACCACAAGTCAAACAGTGTAGATTTTTGCCTGAGATTGATGTAAAGATTAATAAAATTTTATGTGGAAATTTGTATTCAACACTCTTTGCTAGAGGAATTTACATAGTAAGGATGGCAAATTTTCTATTCAAAAATCAAATCTGTATTTGGGGAAGTTCAAGAGTTGGTTAGCTGATGAGTTATGTATGATTTTGGTCAGAGTAAAGATCTGAAGCTCTTTGGGAGAAATTAGGACATCAAAGCACAAAGGCAAAACCCATCGTCTTTCAAGCAAGTCCAACTGAAATCATTGCACATGGGCCTGTGTGTGTGTCTGAGTGTGTACATGTACATCAGTGAGGACTTGTCATCCCTCCACTAAAGCTCAGCAGTGAGCAGTGAGGCTCAGGGTGCCTCATCTGCTTGTTTGCATTGAGAATAGTCTACTGCCCAGATGACACTAATGAATCCCAGTCCCTGTTCTTCATCCCACTGCACTTGTGAAAGAAATAGGGAAAAACAATCCATTATCAGGAAACTAAAGTAAGCACCACAAGTATGCTCTCCTTAGGACCCAAGGTCAAAGAGGCCTTAGGGACTCATTAAAACGTTCAGTTTCCTTTCAGAATCTCAGAGGGTTCTTGGAAGCATGATGCAATGCCAGGAAAATTCTTCTGAGATCTTTGCCTCTTCAGAGACGGTTTCCCTGGGAGCTTCATTTCCGCTGCATCATGGTTTTATTTCAAGTGAGCCAGGGCTTCTCTAAAGCTGTTTTGACTGTTGACTTGAGCCTATACAAGCAGAGACAAACACAAAGCAATATTCTGGATTAAGTTATTTTGTTGTAGGTCTTTTATCTCCTTGATTGTTTATCTCCTTGGTTAAATTTATTTCTAGGTACTTTATATTTTCTTGGTATAGTAAATGGGATTTCTCCTCTAGTTTCTCTTTCTGATATTTCATTGTTGGTGTACAAAATGCCATCGATTTGTGAATGTTGACCTTGTATCTCAGTACTTTGCCAAATTCACTCATTAGGGCAATAGTTTTTTTGGTGGCGACTGTAGGGTTTTCTAGATACTCTATCATGTCATCTACAATAATGACCGTGTTACTTCCTCCTTTCCAATTTGGATGCCTTTAGTTATTTTTCTTGTCTGATTGCTGTGGCTAGAACTTCCAGTACTATGTTGAATAAGAGTGGTGAGAGAGGACATCCTTGTCTTGTTGCTGATCTTAAGGGGAAAGCTTTTGGTTTTTTCCCACTGAGTATAATGTTGGCTGTATGTTTCTCATATATGGCTTTTATTATATTGAGGTATGCTCCCTCTAGTCCCACTTTGCTGAGTGTTTTTATCATGAATGGGTGCTGGATTTTGTCAAAAGCCTTTTTAGCATCTATTGATCTTATCATATGACTTTTTCCTTCATTTTGTTTATGTCAAGAATTACATTTATTGATTTGTGAGCATTGTACCATCCTTGCATCCCTGGGATGAATCCCACTTGACATGGTGTATGATCTTTCTAATGTATTTCTGAGTCTGGATATGAAGTGTATTGTTGAGGATTTAAGCATCTATGTTCATCAGCAATCCTGGCCTGTAGTTTTGTTTCTTTGATGAGTCTTTACCTGGTTTTGGAATTAGAATGAAACTGGCCTTGTAAAAAGAGTTTGGGAGTTTTCCTCCATCTTGAATTTTTTGGAATAGTTTAAGGAGATGGGAGTTAGTTGTTTCTTAAATATTTGGTGGAATTCAGCTGTGAAGCCCTCTGGTCCAGGGCTTTGTGTGCTCGGAGTTTTTTGATTACAGTTTCAATTTCACTAGTTGTTATGAGTCTATTCAGGCTTTCTGCTTCTTCTTGATTCAGTTTTGGAAGATTGTATGTTTCAAGAAATTTCTCCATTTCACCCAGGTTGTCCAATTTCTTGGCATGTAGTTGTTCATAGTAATTTCTTAAAATCCTTTGTATTTCTGTGGTGTCAGTTGTAACTTCTCCTCTTTCATTTCTGATTTTATTTATTTGGGTCCTCTCTCTTTTTCCTCACGACTCTGGTTAAAAGCTTGTCAATTTTGTATACCTTTTCAAAGAACCAGCTCCTGGATTTCCTGATCCTTTGAATTGTTCTTTTAGACTGTGTGTCATTTAATTCTGCCCTGTTCTTGTTCATTTCCTTCCTTCTCTTTGCTCTGGCTTTGTCTGTTGTTGTTCCAATAGTAGATGTTGTTCTTGTAGATGCAGGGTTGGGTTGTTTATTTGAGATTTTTTAAACCTTCTTTATGTAGGACATTAACTGATTTTTCAATATGAAATCAACTTTATGTTCCTAGGATGAAACTCTAGTTCAAAATCATATAAAACTATTTTTGTGTCATGTCGGATTTTTTTGCCAGTTTTTCCAGTTGGTTTTTGTGCATGTAAATTCATTAAGGATGTTGGTATATACATATTTTTTTCTAGTAACGTTTTTTATCTGGTCTCAGTTATCAGAGGCAATACAATTTCCTTTGATGAGCAAAGATTTCAGTCACCTATAATCACATCACCAGACTTATCCCTAGACCCAGGCAACCCATTAGTGCTGCTGAGAACCCACCTTCAGGCTGCTAAGAGGCTGAGAGATTGGAACCCAAGGGTGACCTTTGCACATGTGTTTTCCCAGTGGCTCCTTCTCCATGCCTAGACTCACTGGGCCTGCAGTCAAGGCAAGACCTGACACTTACAATGTCCTCTGTGGCTCTCAAAGCCCCTTCACACACACCATGTGCTAATCAATCCTCACAAAGCATTAAGATTGTATCGTGTTTCTCATTTTAAAGATAATAAAGTTGAAGTATGTATACGTCACCAAAAGTCACACAGTAAGAAATGCATTTTTTAACAAAGTTGAATAGCTCACATAGTAAGAAATGCATGGAACCTAATCAACAGAAGAAAAAAGGAAGCAAAATATAACTGGAGACATTGAAATTAAGAACAATCTGACAGTAACCAGAGGTGAAGTGGAAGGGATTAATGGGGAAGTAGGGGAAAGGTTTTCAGGAGCAATTATAAAGGTAATGTGGACAAAACCAATGGGGCATGGAAGCAAGGAAAGGAGGGAGGTTTGGCTAGGGGGGGATGGTAGGGGTAGGGAGTAAAAACAGACAGCTACAATTGGACACAATTAAAGGCATTTTTTTAAAAAGGAAAACATTCCTAGATACAAAAAAAAAGAAAGAAAAGAAATGCATTCTATGGCAGTCTTGTCTTCCACTTTCAAAATTCATGATCTTTCCTCTACCAATTCATGCATTTTTCAACATTTCTAGAGAATTGTGGGGTCTCCAACACTATTGGGAAAATGTGATTAAAAGATTTTGGCAAAAGATATGTGGCAGGGAGCAAAATTTAATACCAAAAGAGGAGAAGTTTGAGGACTTAAATCAGGAATGAAAGTTGAATCTGTCACAAAGACCTAGTGATAAAGACCTCACTAGGGTAACTGTCCCAGTCAAGTTTTGGATCTCTAGTGCCACCCACACAACAAAATTAAGGCCTCTGATGCATGTAAGCAAACTCATACTACATTCAACACCAAGTAAATGGGCGTCCTCACAGCACTCCCTCCCACCTCATCCACAGGCTCCCCCTGCACACACCTCATTAATGAGAGGGCAGTATAAAGCCACGAGGCTCCACCTACTTGTAGAAAGTAGCCTGGCCTGACCAGCAGTTGAGTCCTATCTACAATAAACCCTGCCTGTCATGTCCTGGCCCATATCCTTGTATGTTATTTAGAGAGTCCATTTTTACTCCTTGCACAGGTACTCCCAAAGCTGCAACTGCAGACACCCTCTCAGAGCCAGCTGCCTGATGCTGTTGTATCCTCACTCTGGCCATTCTGAATGATCCTCATATGCACATTCAGCAACATCATGTCACCTGCACACACAACTGCATAGCACATACTCATAGGAGCCACACTGCTTTGCCACAAGGGCCAACATTCAAGATTATGCTGGTGCATCCCTTGGATCTAATGGTCAAGTTCATAGCTGGAGACATCCCCTTGTTGCTGATGTCCCTGGGATTTTCCCAAGAGTTCTGCCCTACAGAGTTCCTGCCATGGTCTACTTTCAAATTGTGAGCCACAGTGTGAAAAACCCTTGTCAGAAACAGTACTTTGGAAATCAACTACCAGGGCAGAAAGCTTGAGAAAGATCATCTGAAGTTATCATTTCCAGAATTTTTAAGTCAAAATTCTAGAAACACCCCCCAAGGATATGTTAGAGGTACCCACAACCAAAAGAGAACTATGTGGTACAGCAACTGCCTCACAACATTCTTTGAATCGCTTAAGACTCCTTCGTTACCTTTTTTAAAAAACTGCTTAGTGATCCTTGGCTCTTTTCTTGACATTGAAAGTGTCCTAAGCTGATAGAACGCAGATTTGCTTTGGCCAGACTGGGCAACAAGAGCACTTCACTCTCCCCATGTTTGTGTGGTCTGAATTACTGGGCAGCTTCTATCCTTGGGGTCCAGTTCTTTCTTTTTCTGCTGATCAGTTTCACCAGAAGGCCATGCTCCTGTCTCTTAACAGTTCATGTTAGGGTGCATAATAACCTTAAGGAAATCCTTTCTATAATTATTTCCTTTTAGTTTAGTTTAGTTTTTACTTTAGTTTACTTTAGTTTAGTTAGATTAGTTTAGTTTTGTTTAGTTTAATTTATGTATGTGCTCCTGGGCTTCCCTCCTCCCCAGCTCACTCTTCCCCACTTACCAACTCCAGCATGCCTTGGAGGTGTGCTGAGCCTCATTGTTGATCTAAGCCACCCAGAACTAGCAGCAAATTCAACATCCAAGTCAGGTTCAGCCCTTTCTCTCAACATCACAAACTCTTGGCTGAAAATCCCTTATGATCTCATGGAACCAGCACTGGGCGTGTGGTGTGTCACTGACGGTTGTCACACGGTGCCTCAACACACACTTTTTCAGCCTCCTAGGGTCTCACTTCTGTGTTCTCACTGGGTTTACCTGGAATGCTTTCTAGCAAATCACTTGCATGTAACCCTTCATCTCATGGACTTTGCGGAAACCAATGCAAGAGTGGTGGGAAGGAAACCAAATGAAGAGTAGAGAAGACTGAACACAAAAGAAAGGGGGAGAAAAAATATCTGTGGAGAAAGATAAAATCCATCACTTTTTAGAAGGAAAACTGTTGGAATTCAGAATGCTCAGTAAACAAAATGCAAAAATAAAATGAGATGATAGAATGAATCATCTCATAAATCAGCATTTCCCTGAGTCAAAAGAAAAATGACAGAGTTTTCACCTCAGAAATGAGGTGCTCAGAGGATTATTCATCATGCCTGCTGCTTTGCTAGAATAGGTCCCAGTTCTGGGTGGTTGCTCCCCAGGCAGCAGGAGCAGCATCACTAGGGAACTTCTTAGGAATGAAAAGTCTCACATCCTACCCCGAGACCTACCAGATCGGAAACTCTGTGGATGGGGCCTAGAATCTGTGTCTCAGCAAATCCTCTGTGTGATCAGATTCATCTGAGAACCACCAGTGTAGTTCCTGGTCCCAGAACATGAGCTAAAGTAAAGCGTTTTCCTGACCCAAAGGGAACAAGAGCAGCTTTTGTATCTGCCTTAGGAGGGAGGAAAATAAGAATGAGTGTACACCAGATGAAGATGGTCAGTTGTAATGCTCATGGCTACAAAATCCAACTGCTTGTCAGTAGGTGCTGAATAAAGAGTTTGATGAGAGCAGGTGTGTTGCACGGGCCGTGGTTGATGGTGCTGTGGTTACAGAAAGACACATTGACCTTTGACACTGGGTGGGTCATGACACCCCCGATATCTGTTCCTACACAAACCAAGTGTTGGCAGAGAACAGACCTGAGAGACAGATGCCATAGTGACATCAGGACATGAGTATTAAAACAGTGGTCACTAACAATAAAGGAGCAGGAGAAAAGTGTCTTGCACTTAAAATTAAGGATGCTGTTCCTACCTGATATGTACTTCATTAACATTTTAAGTAAAATGGCAAAAACCGAGCAGATTCTCTATTATTCACTTTCTTTTTAAAAATTAATTAATTTCCTTTTACTTTACAACTACAGTTGATGTACAATATCATGTTAGTTTCAGGTGTGCAACCCCATCATTAGGCATTTACACAACTTATGAAGGGATCACCTCAATAAATCTAGTCCCCATCTGGCACCATATATACTCATGACAGAAGTATTGACTGTATTGTTTGTGCTGTACTTTGCGTTCCCATGACTATTCTGCAACTACCAATTTGTACTTCCTAGTCCCTAAATCCCTTCACCTTTCTCACTCTTTCCCTCAGACTGTCTGACCTCACAGCCATCAAAATGTTCTCTGCATTTCTGAGTCTCCTTTTCTGCTTGTTGTTCATTTTGTTTTTTAGATTCCACACAGAAGTGAAGTCATCTGGCATTTGTCCTTCTCTGTCTGACTTATTTCACTCAGGATAATATCCTCTAGGACCACCCATGATGTTGGGGTGCAAGATCTCATTCTTTTTTGTGGCTGAATCATATTCCATAGTATGTCCACACCCCTTCTTCCTCCACTCATCTCTTGATGGACACTCAGGTTGCTTCCATATCTTGGCCATTCTAAATAGTGCTGCAACGAACATACAGGTTTCTTTGGATGAACACCCACAAGTGGAGTTTCTGGGTCCTTCTTTGTCTCTTGTTTAGTCTTTGTTTTAAAGTCCATTTTTTATGGAATATGCACTGCTCTCACAGCTTTTTTGTCTTTCCTTTGTTTCCATTTTCATGTAGTACATTTTCCCATCCCATTACCTACTGTCTGTGTGAGTCTTTTGATCTGAAGAGGGCAAATGGAAGGGTCTTGTTTTGTTATTCATTAAGCCACTGTATGTCTTTTAATGCAGCACTAATTCATTTTCATTTAAAGTAATTATGGATAAATATGTATTTGTTGCCATTTATTAATCACTTTTCCAATCTTTTTTATTCTTGTTTTTTTAAAGATTATTTTCTTTAGTTTTAGAGAGAGGGAAAGGAAAGGAGAAAGAGAGATATCAGTGTGAGGTTGCCTATCACCCACGCCCTACTGGGGACCTGGCCTGCAACCCACACCTGTGCCCTGACTGGCAACCCTCATCAGGTTTGCAGCCTGTGCACAATCCGCTGTGCTATACCAGCCAGGGCTTTTTTACTGCCTTTAAAGTAGTCCCTTTAACATTTCTTTTTCACTTTTTTCTTTCTCTATTTTTAATTGAATTTATTGGGGTGATACTGGTTAATAAAATTCTGTAGGTTTCATGTATACATTTGTATTACACATCATCTGTATGTTGTATTGTGTGTTCACCACCCCAAGTCAAGTCTTCTTCCATCACCACTTATGCCCTCTCTCACTCCCTGCCTTCTTCACTCTGGTAATAACGCTACTGTTGTCTGCCTATGAGTTTTTTTTCTTTTTTTGGTTAATCCCTTCACCTTTTCCCCCAACACCCCCTCTCTTCTCCTCTGACAGCTGTCAGTCTCTTCTCTGTATCAATGAGTCTGTTTCTAGTTTGTCAGTTTATTCTGTTCATTAGAATTCTACAGGTAAGTGAAAGCACATGGTATTTGTCTTTCTCTGACTGGCTTATTTCATTTACCCTAATACTCTACAGGTTCTTCCATGCTGTCCCAAAAGGTAAGATTTCCTTCTTTTTTATAGCCAAGTCGTATTCCATTGGCTGAATGTACCACTGATTTTTTATCCACTCATCCATTGATGGACACATGGGCTGCCTCCATACTTTGACTATTGTAAATAATGCTGCAACGAACACCAGGAAGCATCAATTCTTTGAATTAATGTTTTGGGTTTCTTTGGATATACTGCCAGATTTGTAATTGCAGGGTTATGAGGCAGTTCCACTTGTTACTTTTTTGAGGCAACTCCATACTGCTTTCCAAAGTGGCAAGGCAGAAGTTCAATGAATGAATGATGCACACTTTTATCCACTTATTATTCCACAAGTCCATAATTGCTACATTTTAAAAAGAAAAGAATACAGAAATTAAATGATGCCCAGTAATTGTGAAAAGGTTCCTCTAAAACATGGTGTTAATTGAATGATGCAATTTTTCCTAAAATTTACTTTCTTAAATAGTGCTATGTATTTTCTCAGGAAAGTGATATGATATACAGTGGATTTTTTAATGCTATGTTACTAGTATGGGTGTCTTAGCTGTTTGGGTTTGATTTTATTGTGGTAAGATCACTTAACATTAGATTTATCCTCTGAACAATTTGTAAGTGGACAATACAGTACTGTTAACTAGAGGCTCTGCATTGCACAGCAGATCTCTAGAACATACTCATCTGCACAACTGAAGCTTCATATGTGTTGAAAAACTGAAGAGGGCATAACAGCTTCAAATTTTATTTCATTTTATTTTAATCATTGTTCAAGTTCAGTTTTCTCCCTTTTACTACTATTCCAGCCTGTGCACCCATCCCTCCCCACTTCCCTCCCATTACCACCCTCCTAGTTTTCTCCATGTGTCCTTTAAATTTGATCCTGTAAACCCTTCCCATTCTCCCCTAAAACTCCCTCCTCTCTCCCCTCTGGTTACTGTCAGCGTGTCCTCTATTTCAGTGTCTTTGACTATATTTTGCTTGTTTCTTTATTTTGTTCTTTAGGTTCCTGTTAAAGGTGAGACCATATGGTGTTTGTCTTTCACTGCCTGGCTTATTTCACTTAGCATAATGCTTTCTAGCTCCATCCATGCTGTTGCAAAGGGTAGGAGCTCCTTCTTTCTTTCTGCTGCATAGAATTCCATTGTGTAAATGGACCATAGTTTTTTGATCCATTCATTTACTGATGGGCATCTAGGTTGCTTCCACCACTTAGCTATTGTAAATTGTACTACTATGAAATTGGGGTGCAAAGGTTCTTTTGTATTGACACCTTCAAATTTGGGTGAAACAGAGTGACTGCTTCCACCTGGTGGCCTGATGCCTAGATTTCAGGACAGCAATTGAGTCACATATACAGGAGATGAACCTCAGGTTATAGGATGCCTTAAAAATCAGATGTGAAGTCTCATTGGCATGGACTGGTCAGATTTTGAAATATAAGTGCATCTGAATAGGGGTGTTACAGTCCAACACTGGAGTAGAAAGGGAGACATGGGCAAAAGTTGCATAAATAACATACAAAAATAGCCACGAGACTATGAATATGAAGAAGAAAGAAGCACTGGTCACTCTGCTTCATTTTGGACATAAAAGGGGGAGGGAATAGCAAAGGGAATTTTTAAGAGTAAAAGCAGACTGGCACATGTTTAGAGGCAGAAGAGTCTGTAGAGGTGGAGTGAGTAAAGATCTAAGAAAGATGAGAAAAGTTTGAGGGAACAAATTCCAAAGAAGATGAAAAGAAGTTGTCAGAATTCAACATCTTTACATGTTTTTAAAATACTTATCTGAATAGGGAATGACAGATACTTCTTGAAGATGGTTAAAAATATATATAATTCATAGCAACATCAGCAGTGTAATTTGGAAACTCTAGAAGCATTCTTAATTACTTCTACCAAAACCAAGATGACTATAGTCTTAAGTATTATTTAACAATGTATTAAAGGAAGTGTTAGAAAATGCTATTATAGATGCAAATGGAATAAGAGGTATGCCAATTAGAGGGAAAGAGGTAAGATTATCTTTAATTATCAAATATTTTATTACATATTTGGAAAACCTGAAAAAATTCATGGAAAGAATTCTACAAATAATAATTACTTTACAAAGTATAAAATTAGGATAGAATTCAATAGAATTCATACATACAAATAAATAATAATCAGAAGATACAATGAAAGATAAAACTCTTGTTATAGTTGCAAAAGTAAAATAAAATTCCCATGCATAACTGTAATAAATGTGTAAAAAATAGAAGAGGAAAATTATAAAACACTCCTAAGAGATACTGAAGTTTGCCTCACAGAAAGTGGAGAGACATACCACACTTCATGATTGGAAGTCTCGAGATCCAAAGAGGTCAGTATTCCTTAAAAGTTTACTTACAAATTTAAGATGCAGTCAATAAACATGCCTTTAAGTTATTTAATAGAATTAGACAGGTTAATGATGAAGGTTGGGGTTAAATATGAATAGCCAAGAAAACCATTAAAAAAAAGAACAACATGTGGGAAGTTACCTTCAAGATATAAAACATTATGAAGCTTCTGTAATTCAATCAGTGTGGCATTGGCTTATGAATAGACTGACAGACCAATAGAACACAATGGGAAACACAGAAATAGCCCAGGTGCCTATGAAACCTTGTACGTTATGCAGGCAACAGCTCAAACCAGTGGGGTCAAAATGAACTTTTTTATAAATGGCAATGGAACCACAGAATGTTCCTCTGGAAAGTATAGAGTTAGATGTATTCCACACACCATACACTGATAAAACTTCTACAATGACCAGATATTCAAATATAAAAAGATAACACCATACAATTACATAATGATAAAAATGAGTGACTTTCTTTATAACCTAAGAGGACAGAAAATATTTCTATCATCAAAATACTAGAGACAATAGAAGATGAATAAATTTAATTTAAAAACTCATCTTAAGAAAAGTCAAAAGCAAAATCACAAATTACAGGAAAATATGTAACTTATACTGCAAACAGAAAGTTATTATACCCAATATACAGTCCTCCTAAAAATTGAGAAGATCAAAATCCAGCAGATACTTAAGGAAAAGATATGAAGAGACAGTCCATAAAAGAAGTAGCAACACCAACACTCATTAAATTCAGGAAACCATCTCCCATGTTTCTTAAAATTAAAGAAATACAAATTATAATAATACTTAAACACTACTTCTCATCCATCAGGATGGAAATTTTAAAAATTCTGACAATATACCATGCTGAAGAGACTGTAAGAAAGTAGGCACTCCCATTTATTGCTGAAGGGGAATATAAATGTCAAATTCCACCCCCCTGCACTCCCCAACACCACACCCCCACCCTGCCCACAAATCCAGAGTCAATACAAGCCCATTCAAAATCACAGAAGGTACTTTTATAGGAATTTACAAGCTGATTCTAGAATTCATATGGAAACTCACAGGTCCTAAAGTAGCCAAGACAGCTGTGAAAGAGGTGAATGAAAATCAAGGACTTATACTAACTGATTTCAAAAATTATTATAAAGCTACAGTAATCAAAACTGTATGGTATTGGCATAAACATAGACAAATAGATGAAAACAAACACACACAAATAGAATCAACTGATTTTTAACACAGGTAAAAGAACAATCACTGGGTATTTATGTGCAAATATATACACACCCCAAAACCCCACTTTGATCCATATGCAAAAAATTAACTCATAAAATTTTCACATTCTTTTTCTGGCTGCAGGAAAAACAATGAATAATTTCTTAAATGGGACATAGCACTAGCTATGAAAGGGAAAGTTGATAAATCAAACTTCATTACAATAAAAAATATTGGCTATCAAAAGATATCATTCAGAGTAAGTAAGGCATAGTCTGGGAAGACAGACAGGGGGAGGAAGATGACTGCATATGTATGCATGTATTATCCACAGATACATATATATTATCTATGGGTGAACACAAACATGTATGTATGTGTGTGTATATACACATATATGAGTTATGTTCATTTTAAAATTCCTTCAATACAATAGGAAAACAACTGCTCTATGTTTTAATGAGCAAAAGACATGAATAATTACTTCAGAGAAGATGTCCAAACAGCCAGTAAATATGTAAAAAGGTGTCCAACATCATTACTTATCAGGGAAAAAGGTTAAACAAAAAGGCATTCCACTGTCCATACCAGAATAAAAATACATCTTTGCATATGGGATACAACAGAGATAAAATAAAAATACCAAGGATTAACAAGGATGTAGAACAATGGGAATCCTCAAACATTTTTGATAGCAATGCAAATCGAATCAAACATTAGGAAACAGTTCGGCAGTGATGTTTATAAAAACTGCACATAAGCCTACTCTATTATCCAACAGATCCACATATAAGCATAATCCAAAAGAAATGTTCCCTTATTCAATGAAAATACACATTCAAACAGTTTTTAAAGGCTTTATCAATGATAGGCAAAAGCCTGAAACTAACTTTATTAACAGGCTAAATAATTGTATATTCACATGATGGAATACTACACAGCAATATAACAATCTACCCATATATACTACAATATAGATGTACATGACAGGCTTTATGATGAAGAAAAGAAGCCAGAAACAATTGAGTACCTGTTTATATGAAGTTCATATACAGACAACACTCTACAATGATAAAACTGAGGACAGTGGATAGCTGTGGGGGATGGGGTGCAGGGCAGGTGGTCTTTATTGGAAAGATGCAAGAGGAAACTTTCTAAAGTAGATGGAAATGTACATTTTGATCTATGTTGTGGTTACATATTCATACGCAAAAGTTTAATGAGCTAAAAACAAAGTTAAGATTTGTGCACTTTGCTATATGAAAGTTAGGACACAACATTTCAAAAGGACATTTCTGTATTCTTTCATGACCTACATTGAATAGCATATTCAATACACCAGCCCCAACTCCTAAATTCTAGGTTGCCTAAATTCAGGCACACACAGGGTACAGCAAAAAAAATACCGCTTTTATTACATAAAAACCTTTTATTACAAAATAATAAGCATGTAATTCTGTAACATAACAATATCACACTCCAGCATGCCATATGACACTTTAGGAGAAATGTTCAAATTGCTGTCCATCTCTTGTGAGACATTCACATACCCTACCAAACACACTCAAAGGTACTGCTTCTGCTGGGCCCTGTATTTCATCTCATCTCAATCCTCCCTTTAGAAGCTTATTCTTTCCTTTTTGGGAGCATTGAACAGAATCAAAAGGCAAAACTAACTCAACGGTTCTTCCAATTTCCCCTACATCCTAATGGAATGGACTTGCCTAAGGAACAGCCAGGTAAGTCAAAATGTTTCCCCCAGCACTTCATTTGTCATTGCTTCTCTGAGAAATTTTACCAATAATAGTGAGTTTAGACAAAAATTGTTCTTTTGATTTCTAATATAAAAATCTATTTCCCATTTAATAATATGGAGGCTTTATGAACTTATCCGGAGCTCACCATTTCTTACCCATATGCTTCTGTTATTAGAACACTGAGGCTACCTGCAATGCCTGACAATTCCATAGCAATTGTGTCTCCTAATAAGCAGCAGCTTAGTGCTGCCTAGCAGGTGAACATGGACCAGGGCCAGCTAGTGCTCCGTTCCATACTATAGATCAGTGTCATCCAATGGAAATACAATGCAAGCCACCTATAAATTCTTAACTTTCTAGTAGGTACCTTAAAAATAAATGGATAGATTCATTTTAATGATATAGTTTGTTTAACATAATATATCCATAAGGTTATCATTTCAACATGCAATCAAGTAAGAAAGCATCCATGAGATTATTTTAAATATTCCTCAAAGATTTGGTATGTATATCACACTTACTTTGCCCACTTACAGTATGTCTCAATTTGGATGTCCACATTTCAGTCGCTCAATACCACACATGGCTAGCGACTACCAGTTCAGATAGCACAGCTCCCAACGACCTTGGACCACAACCAAGATAACCCTTGCAATGAGACTCCAAATTCTGTCTCAGCCTTGAAATAATATGATGCCTCCACTCAGCATCTTTCTACCCTATAAACTTCCATTTCTATCCCCTGGAATTCCTAATTCCTAACCCACGTCCCTGGTGCTCCACTCACCAACTGGGTGGTCACCATACTTGCCTTCTGAGAAAACTAACACACGACTCATTCACACACTAAAAACCTCATCAGACACTGATCTTGTCATTTTGCCAAGACCATCTCAACAAAATTTTTCACTTCCTATTCTCTTGCAAAATGTCATGGATTAAAATTATTCTGTGCATGTAGCATGAACCTACTGTCAATCTGTTTTTAATTTACATGTACTGGGTCAACTAACATGTGAAATGACATCTTCCAAGAAAGAGATGAGGCAAGAAAACATGGTATAAAGGGAAAAACTGAATTGAGATTCAAGCAGGGATTTCAGTCCCAGCTCTGCCACCAGGAAGTTTCATATTTTCAGACTAGATGGAATGATTCTGAAGCCCCATTCAATATTGCATACTGTATAATTGCAGAAACTATTTTCATACAATAAAGAAGGAAGGGTTGGGGTGATGATGAAAGAGAATAATTCCATTTGGGAAAGAGAGTTAAAATTTCCTTTCAATATAGAACCCAAAAGCACAAAGTTTGAATTCCTTATTGATGATGATGATAAAATAATAATGGCACTCTAACTTAAAAATTCTGATTCCTTTTCTCAATTTCCAATTTATTTTCAAGAGAAAGTTATTCTGCCCAAGGTTTTCTTCATGGCTAATTTGACATCCTTGTTCCTCAGGCTGTAGATTAGTGGGTTCAGCATGGGCACCACAATAGTATAGAACACAGTACACACTTTCCCCTGGTCAAGGGGTACAGCAGAAGGTGGTTTAAGGTATGCAAAAATTCCTGACCCAAAGAAGAGACAAACTGCAATCATGTGAGAACCGCAGGTGCTAAAGGCTTTGGATCTGCCCTCAGTAGAACTAATGTGGAAAATGCTGGAAAGAATGAAGCCATAAGAGAGAAAAATAGCCACAATGGGCACCCCTATGTCAATGGCTACAACAGCAAAGACCACCAGATTATTCATGTAAGAGCTATTGCAGGAGAGTTCAAGGAGGGGAAGGATGTCACACATATAATGATTGACAAGGTTGTCTGCACAAAAGGTCAGAAACAGTATATTACCTGTATGAGCTAAAGCTGCCAAAGCCCCCATCCCATAGACACCCACCAGAAGAAATAGACACACCTGAGGAGACATGGTGACCATGTACAACAGTGGTTTACAGATGGCCACATAGCGGTCATATGCCATTGCTGACAGGATGAAGCATTCAGAAACGACAAAGAAACAGAAGAAAAAGAGCTGAGTCATACACCCTGTGTAGGAGATGATGTTCTTCTTTGAGACAAAACTCATCAGCATTTTGGGGATGATGGCAGAGGAGTAACTGAAGTCAATGAAAGACAAGTTGAAGAGGAAAAAGTACATGGGGGTGTGCAGGTGAGAGTTCAGCCCAATCAGTGTTATCAAGCCCAGGTTCCCCAGCACAGTGACCATGTAGAAGCCCAGAAACAGGAAGAAGAGGGGGAGCTGGAGTCCTGGCTGGTTTGTTAAGCCTGCGAGGATAAACTCTGTCACAGAGGAGGTGTTATCTGCAGCCATCCTCCTCTGGAGGGTTCTGGGAGAGAAACAGAAGAGAATTGCTCACACAGAGAGAGGAAAACAACCCATTCTTGAGAGTAGTGTTTGAACAGGGATGTGTGGAACTTAGAGCTGAGATGGCATCTCCTTGTTCCCCCATCTCTGTTTTTATGGTCTCCAGGTGGCTTCGACTATCCTAGTAATTCTTGTTGGGTGAAATTTGCCTCCAGAATAAGGGCTCGTCCACCTGAGGAGAAAGTCCACAAAGCTCAGCTGGGATGCCCCTGCAACCTTGCAGTTACCCTCCACTGATACTGCCTGCCCTGAACAGCCCTTGACCAAGTTTTGTGTGACCTGGGCCCTTCTCCAGAGTGCTGTTGAGAAGCAGATGCCAGTTGTCCTAGACCTTCCACCTTTGTTCAGACTGGTCACAACAGGAAAATGAGGCTGTGTTGCCCGGATTCTTTATTGGGAATGCCGTGGAAATGTTATGTGAAAATAATACTGGAGTTATAAGGCAAAGATATCAACTAAATCCAAGAAAAAAGAAACATTTGCTGAGCACTAACTTTGCTAATGGCACTGTTCTAAGTGCTCTGGGGAATTTTGATTAAACCCATTGAACAGCTGAGGACATTGGGCACAAATCCCAGTCCTTCTAAGTGGCAGGAGAAGGGGAACTCAGACCGTCTGGCTCGGGGTTACAGCTTCGTACCCTAACCACTCTGCTAGAGCACAGAGCAGGTCAGGCAGGCACTCACCCTCCTTCTGCCTGCAGTCACAGTGCTGGACTCTACTGGCTCCCACCCATCTCTCTCATGGAGACTCAGATGGTCCTGGTGACAAGCAGGGGACATCTCAGAGCTCAGACTGCTCTGCTGCTTCTGTCTCTCTCCTTTAAAATTCAAAGCCTGTAGTTTGTCTTGGTTCTCCTGTTGAGCTGAAGAACATGGTCTCTGACCTATTTTGTCCCGAGCCTTTAGTCTAGCTTCCAGGGATGAAACAGCACTTTTATAACGTCCATGGATAACTGTAGAACAAACAGTGTTCTTCTGGATTACAGACCACAGTGACCTAGACACAGGACCTCCTTCGGGATACCTGTTCCCTAAGGAAGAGGAAATGTTTGTTTATACCCTTGATAGTGCTTGACAGTCCTTTTAATGGCCTTTCCTCTCATTCAGGATACATTTTTTTAAGTACAACTAAGAAGAAATCTCTTGGGAAAAGAATTCTTGTACTGAGCACTTATATATACTGACCACTGTTTCTGTCCCAGCACCCTCATCTGAAAGATCCAGAGCAACGTGTACATAATTTTACTCAGAATAACCTCATAGGGTAGACCTATCAGCCTCCACTCTAACAGCAAGGAGCACACATAGCTTGCAGATTCCAGAACCTTGAGTGAAACCTCAGTCTGTCCAACCCCAAACTCTTCCGTGTGAATCACTCACCTACACTGTCTCCCTGCAAGTGACAATGAAAGTTGGAGGCAGCACTTTTGCCTACTAGCATCTCATGAGACTCTAGACAAAAACAAGTACTTAAATAACTTCAATGGAATGTAGAAAGTATCAAGGCCAGGAATGGGAAAATTTGAGATATCTGGACTTGAAGAGAGGAGACTCATTACTTCCATCACATTCAATACATACTAAGAATTATTCGCACCTTCTTGAATTTTAAAAGAACTGTCTCTGGTTTAATAACAGCTTTTGTCAAGACCTACAGGTATGGTAAAGACTCTACACCCAATATGTCTGATAATGGTGGGCTGATAAAAGACTTTAACAAGTGGCTCTCCTTCAACAAGTAGCTATTGAACATTCACCCTGTACCTGAACTCTTCTAAGCTCTAATTTCCTAAGCTTCTGTGAAAAAATAAAAATAATTTGTATTTCCATCTTCACAGAGCTTTCATTCACGTGGGAGAAAAACACATGAATGAAACATGAAAGTGCACTGAAGAAAAGGAAAGCTAGGGAGAGGAATAACACAGGGCAGAGCAGCTGAAAGGGTGAGTGTTACACATTTCCATTTATATAGCAGAATCCGACAGTTGAGCAATGACTTCAGAGAGACCTGAAAAGCCTTTGCTTAATAACACCAGTTACTCTAATGAAACACTGGGTGTCATGGCTTAAAGCAGCACCTTCCCTGGGCATCCAGCTTTTGTCTCACTTTTACAAAGCACTCCAGCCCAAATTAGTGCTGTGGGGAAGAAAATTCTGATCAAATAACAGGATAGAGGCAAGAGAGCTTGCTGAGGTTTTAGATATCCACAAGTCACACAGTGCACATTTTTGGCTGAGACTGATATAAAGATTAATAAAATTTTATGTGGAAATTTGGATTCAGCACCCTTTGCCAAAGGCATTTACATAGTAACAATGGCAAATTTTCTAATCAAAAAACAAATCTGTATTTGGGGAAGTCCAAGAGTTGGTTAGCTGACAAGCTATGTATGTTTTTTTTTAATTTTATTTATTTATGTTTGGAGAGGGAAGGGAGGGAGAAAGAGAGAGAGAGAGAGAGAGAGAGAGAGAGAGACATCAATGTGCAGTTGCCTGCACATGGAATGGGTCATGGCCTGCAACCCAGGAATGTACCCTGGCTGGGAATCGAACCTGCAACACTTTGGTTTGCAAGCCTGCACTTAATGCACTGAGCTACGCCAGCCAGGGCTGCTATGTATGTTTTTGATCACAGTTAAGGTCTGAAGCTCTTTGAGAGAAATCAGGACATCAGAACACAAAGGCAGAACCCATTGTCTTCCAGACAAGTCTAACTGAAACCATTGCACATGGGCCTGTGTGTGTGTCTGAGTGTGTACATGTACAGCAGTGAGGACTTGTCATCCCTCCACTAAAGCTCAGGAGTGAGGGTGCCTCATCTGCCTGTTTGCATTGAGAATAGTCCACTGCCCAGATGACACTAATGAATCCCAGTCTCTGTTCTTCATCCCACTGCACATGTTGAAGAAATAGAGAAAAACAATCCATTATCAAGAAAGTAAAGTAAGCACCACAAGAAAACCTTAAGAAGTCATTAAAATGTTCAGTTTCCTTTCAGAATCTCAGAGGGTTCTTGGAAGCATGACGCAATGCCAGGAAAAATTCTTCTGAGATCTTTGCCTCTTCAGAGATGGTTTCCATGGGAGCTTCATTTCCACAGCATCAGGGTTTTATGTCAAGTGCACCAGGGCTTCTCTAAAGCTGTTTTGACACTTGACTTGCTCCTATACAAGCAGAGACAAACAAATCAATATTCTGGATTAAGTTATTTGGTTGCAGGTCTTTTATCTCCTTGGTTAAATTTATTCCTAGGTACCTTATTTTTTTTCTTCCTATACTAAATGGGATTTCTCCTCTAGTTTCTCTTTCTGATATTTCATTGTTGGTGTACAAAAATTTCATCGATTTCTGAATATTGACCTTGCATCCCACTACTTTGCCAAATTCACTCATTAGGTCAATAGTTTTTATGGTGGAGACTGTAGGGTTTTCTAGATACACTATCATGTCATCTGCAATAATGACAGTTTTAGTTCCTCCTTTTCCAATTTGGATGCCTTTTAGTTATTTTTCTTGTCTGATTGCTGTGGCTAGAACTTCCAGTACCATGCTGAATAAGAGTGGTGAGAGAGGACACCCTTGTCTTGTTGCTGATCTTAAGGGGAAAGCTTTTAGTTTTTTCCCACTGAGTATAATGTTGGCTGTAGGTTTGTCATATATGGCTTTTATTATGTTGAGGTATGCTCCCTTTAGTCCCACTTTGCTGAGTGTTTTTATCATAAATGGGTGCTGGATTTTATCAAAAGCCCTTTCAGCATCTATTGATCTCATCATATGACCTTTTTCCTTCATTTTATGTCGAGTATTATGTTTATTGATTTGTGAATATTGTACCATCTCTGCATCCCTGGGATGAATGCCACTTGACATGGTGTATAATCTTTTTAATGTATTTCTGAGTCTGGATATGCAGTGTATTGTTGAGGATTTAAGCATCTATGTTCATCAGCGATACTGGCCTGTAGTTTTGTTTCTTTGATGAGTCTTTACCTGGTTTTGGAATTAGAATGAAACTGGCCTTGTGAAAAGAGTTTGGGCGTTTTCCCTCATCTTGAATTATTTGGAATAGTTTGAGAAGATGGAAGGTAGTTGTTTCTTAAATATTTGGTAAAATTCAACTGTGAAGCCATCTGCTCCAGGGCCTTGTGTGCTGGGAGTTTTTTGATTACTGCTTCAATTTCACTAGCTGTTATCAGTTTATTCAGGCTTTCTGCTTCTTTTTTTCTTAAGATTTTATTTATTTATTTTTAGAGAGGGAAGGGAGGGAGAGAGAGGGGGAGGAGAGGGAGAGAAACATCAATGTGCAGTTGCTGGGGGCCATGGCCTGCAACCCAGGCATGTGTCCTGACTGGGAATCGAACCTGCGATGCTTTGGTTCGCAGCCTGCACTCAATCCACTGAGCTACGCCAGCCACAGCTTTCTGCTTCTTCTTGATTCAATTTTGGAAGACTGTATGTCTCAAGAAATTTCTCCATTTCACCCAGGTTGTCCAGTTTCTTGGCATGTAGTTGTTCATAGTAATTTCTTACAATCCTTTGTATTTATGTGGTATCGGTTGTAACTTCTCCTCTTTCATTTCTGATTATATTTATTTGGGTCGTCTCTTTCATGATGGGCATCAATGAAAGCTTGTCAATTTTATATACCTTTACAAAGAACCAGCTCCTGGATTTACTGATCCTTTGAAATGTTCTTTTAGTCTGTGTGCCATGTAATTCTGCCCTGTTCTTGATCATTTCCTTTCTTCTCTTTCCTCTGGCCTTTGTTTGTTGTTGTTCCTCTAGTTCTTATAGATGTAGGATTAGGTTGATTATTTGAGATTTTTCTATCTTCTTTATGCAGGACATTAACTGGTTTTTCAATATGAAATCAACTTTATGTTCTCAGGTTCAAACTCTACTTCAAAATTATATAAAGCTATTTTTATGCTATGTTGGATTTTTTTTGGCCAGTTTTTCCAGTTGTTCTTTTTTTTGCATGTAAATTCATGGAGGATATAGGTATATACATATTTTTTCTAGTGACGTTTTCATCCAGTTTATGTTATCGAAGGTACTGCAATTTCCCCTGGTGAGCCAAGATTTCAGTCACTAATAATCACATCACTAGAATTATCCCTAGACCCAAGCAACCCATTAGTGCTGCTGAGAACCCACCATCAGGCTGCTAAGAGGCTGAGAGATTGGAACCCAAGGGTGACCTTTGCACATGTGTTTTCCCAGTGGCTCCTTCTCCATACCTAGACTCACTGGGCCTGCAGTCAAGGCAAGACCTGACACTTACAATGTCCTCTGTGGCTCTCAAAGCCCCTTCACACACACCATGTGCTAATCAATCCTCACAAAGCATTAAGATTGTATTGTGTTTCTCATTTTAAAGATAATAAAGTTGAAGCATGTATGCGTCACCAAAAGTCAACACTAAGCAATGCATTTTTTAACAAGTTGAACAGCTCACATAGTAAGAAATGCATGGAACCTAATCAACAGAAGAAAAAAGGAAGCAAAATATAACTGGAGACATTGAAATTAAGAACAATCTGACAGTAACCAGAGGGGAAGTGGAAGGGATTAATGGGGAAATAGGGGAAGGGTTTTCAGGAGCAACTATAAAGGACACGTGGACAAAACCAACGGGGCATGGAAGCAAGAAAAGGAGGGAGGTTTGGCTAGAGGGGGATGGTGGGGGTAGGTAGTAAACACAGACAACTACAATTGGACACAATTAAAGCAATTTTTTTTAAAAAAAGGGAAAGATTCCAGCCCTGGCTGGCATAGCTCAGTGGATTGAGTGGGGGCTGGGAACCAATGTGTCACAGGTTCAATTCCCAGCCAGGGTACATGACTGCGTTGCAGGCCATAACCCCCAGCAACCTCACTGTGATGTTTCTCCTCTCCTCTATCCTCCTCCACCCACACAACAAAATAAGGCCTCTGATGCATGTAAGGAAACTCACACTACATTCAACACCAAGTAAATGGGCTGCCTCACAGCACTCCCTCCCACCTCTCCACAGGCACTCCCCCTGCACACACCTCATAATGAGAGAGGCAGTATAAAGCCACGAGGCTCCACCTACTTGTAGAAAGCAGCCTGGCCTGACCCAGCAGTTCAGTCTATCCACAATAAACCCTACCCATCATGTCCCAGCCCATATCCTTGTATGTTATTTAGAGACTCAATTTTTGCTCCTTGCACAGATACTCCCAAGGCTGGAACTGCAGACACCCTCTCAGAGCCAGCTGCCTGATGCTGTTGTATCCTCACTCTGGCCATTCTGAATGATCCTCATGTGCACATTCAGCAACATCATGTCACCTGCACACACAACTGCATAGCACATGCTCACAGGTGCCACACTGCTTGCCACAAGGGGCCCACATTCAAGATTATGCTGGTGCATCCCTTGGATTTGATGGTCAAGTTCATAGCTGCAGACTTCCCCTTGTTGCTGATGGCCCTGGGATTTTCCCAAGAGTTCTTCCCTACAGAGTTCCTGCCATGGTCTACTTTCAAATTGTGAGCCACAGTGTGAAAAACCCTTGTCTGAAACAGTACTTTGGAGATCGACCAGCAGGGGCAGAAAACTTGGGAAAGATCATCTGAAGTTATCATTTCCTGAATTTTTCATTCAAAAATTTAGAAACACCCCCTGACCCCCAAGCACAACCAAAACAGTACTGTGTGGTACAGCAACTGTCTCACAACATAGTTTGTTTCACCTAAGTCTACTATGTTACCATTTTTTAAAAACTGCTTAGTGATCTTTGCTGTTTTCTTCACATTGAAAGTGTCCTAAGCTGATAGAACACAGATGTGCTTTGGCCAGACTGCGCAACAAGAGCACTTCACTCTCCCCGTGTTTGTGTGGTGTGTATTACGAGACAGCTCCTATCCTTGGGATCCAGTTCTCTCCTTTTGGGCTAATCAGTTTCACCAGAAGGCAATGCTCCAGTCTCTTAAGAGGTCATGCTAGGGTGCATAATAATCTTAAGGAAATCCTTTCTATAATTGTTTCCTTTTAGTTTAGTTTAGTTTAGTTTAGTTTAGGTTAGGTTAGTTTAATTTAGTTTAATTTGTGTATGTGCAGGGGCCTGCTCCTGGGCTTCCCTCCTCCCCAGCTCACTCTTCCCCATTTGCCAACTCCAGCATGCCTGGGAGGTGTGCTGAGCCTCATTGTTGATTTAAGCCACCCAGAACTAGCAGCAAATTCAACATCCAAGTCAGGTTCGGCCCTTTCTCTCAACATCACAAACAAACTCTTGGCTGAAAATCCCTTATGATCTCATGGAACAAGCACTGGGTGTATTGTGTGTCACTGATGGTTGTCACACGGTGCATCAACACACACTTTTTCAGCCTTCTAGGGTCTCACTTCTGTGTTCTCACTGGGTTTACCTGGAATGCTTCCTAGCAAATCACTTCCATGTAAGCCTTCATCTCATGGTCTTTGGGGAACCCAATGCAAGACTGGTGGGAAGGAAACCAAATGAAGAGTAGAGAAGACTGCACACAAAAGAAAGGGGGAGGAAAAAACATTTGGGGAAAGAATAAAACCCATCACATTTTAGAAGGAAAACTGTTGGAATGCCGAATGATCAGTAAAGAAAATTCAAAAACAAAATGAGATATCAGCATTTCCCCAAGTCAAAAGAAAAATGTCAGACTTTTCATCTCAGGAAATGAGGTGCTCAGAGGATCGTTCAGCATGGCTGCTGCTTGCTGGAAAAGATCGTGGTTTCAGTAATTGCTCCCCAGGGAACAGGAGGGGCATCACTAGGGATGAGTATGCATCAGATGAAGATGGTCAGTTGTAATGCTTATGGCTACAAAATCCAACTGCTGGTAGGACTTCCGGCAAGATGGAGGAATAGGTGGGACGGACCGTATCTCCTCACACAACCAAGATTAGAACAACAATATTTACAGACAGATTAACACCTAGAACTGGCAGAGGATTTATCTTAATGGAAGTTGGACAGCCAAGAAGTTGAAGTAGACCCATACATCTAGACTGGTAGGAGAAAACAGGCCGGGCGGGCGCGGGGCTGGCGAGGGTCAGCGGCACGTGGAAGTCAGGGAAAATTTGGCGCGAAATCGGTTCGACAGCCATCCGGGGCACAACAAGGCAGCGGTGATCCCTGAGTACGCAAGCTGCAGCTGGCGGACCCAGAGGGGCAGCGATTGTGGACCAGGGCAGAGCTCGCACCCCAGGATCCCAGAGAAGGGTCTGAGCCCAGGAGAATGGAACTACCACCATTGTTCCCTCCCGTCCCCTCTCCCGCCCCCGACCCCACATATAACGTCACAATCTAGCGACTGGGGTGCCCAGCCCCGGTGAACACCTAAGGCTCCGCCCCCCACCGTAACAAGACTGACCAGACTGGGGGGGGGGGAAGAAAAAAAAAAGGAGAGACAGGGAGAGATAAGTTTCCAACAGAAGAGATCAGTCCCCCAGGACTCATCCTTTTGAGTGACCAAGAAATAGCCAGTCTATCAGATGCACAGTTCAAAACACTGGTGATCAGAAAGCTCATGGAATTGGTTGATTTTGGGCGCAAATTAGATGAAAAAAAAATGAAGGCTATGCTAAGTGAAATGAAGGAAAACGCACAGGGAACCAATAGTGATGGGAAGAAAACTGGGACTCAAATCAATGGAGTGGACCAGAAGGAAGAAAGAAACAACTAACCAGAAAAGAATGAAGAAATAAGAATCCAAAAAATTAGGAGAAGCCTAGGAACCTCCAGAACATCTTTAAACATTCCAACATCCTAATTATAGGGGTACCAGAAGGGGAAGAGGAAAAGAAACAGATTGAACATGTATTTGAACAAATAATAAAGGAGAACTTCCCCATTGTGGCAAAGGAAATAGACTTCCAAGAAATCCAGGAAGCTCAGAGAGTCCCAAAGAAGTTGGACCCAAGGAGGAACACACCAAGGCACATCATAATTACATTACCCAAGATTAAAATAAAGGGGATAATTCTAGAAGCAGCAAGAGATAAGGGGACAGTCACCTACAAAGCAGTTCCCATCAGACTGTCAGCTGATTTCTCAAAAGAGACCTTACAGGCAAGAAAGGCTGGAAAGAAGTATTCCAAGTCCTGAAAGGCAAGGACCTACATCCAGGATTACTCTATCCAGCAAAACTTTCATTTAGAATGGAACGACAGATAAAATGCTTCTCAGATAAGGTCAAGTTAAAGGAGTACATGATCACCAAGTCCTTATTATATGAAATGTTAAAGGGACCTATCTAAGAAAAAGAAGATTAAAAACATGTATAGTAAAATGACAGCAAACTCACAGTTAGTAACAACCACACCTACAGCAAAACCAAAAAGAAACTAATAAAACAACTAGAACAGGAGCAGAATCACAGAAATGGAGATCACATGGAGGGTGAGCAACAGGAGAGTGGGCAGAGGAGAGAGGGGGAAAAGGTACAGAGAATAAGTAGCATAGATGGTAGGTAGAAAATAGATAGGGGAGGGCAAGAATAGTATGGGAAATGTAGAAGCTAGAGAACTTATGACACATGGACATGAACTAAAGGGGGGAATGTGGGTGGGAGGGGGTGTGCAGGGTGGAGGGTAATGAAGGGGGAAAATGGGACGAGTATAATAGCATAATCAATAAAATAAAAAATAAAAAAATAAAGGAAGTATTAGAAAATCCAATAATGCATGCAAATAGAATAAGAAGCATGCAAATTAGAGGAAAAGGGGTAAAATCATATTTAACTATAAAATATTTTATTACATATTTAGAAAACCTCAAAGAATACATGGAAAGAATTCTACAAAATGTATTTACTTTACCAAGTATAAAATTAGCATAGAATTGATACATACAAATAAATAATATAAAAATATAATGAAAGAGAAAACTCTTGTTACAGTTGCAAAAACAAAATGAAATAAAATCCCCATGCATAAATGTAATAACGATGTGCTAAAATGGATGAGGAAAATTATAAAACACTCCTAAAAGATACTGAAGTTGACCTGAAAAAAAAATGGAAAGGCGTGCCACACTTCAAATTGGAAGTCTCAAGATCCAAAAATGTCATTCTTCCTAAGTTTACTTGTAAATTTAAGGTGCAATCAATAAATATGCCTTTAAGTTATTTTCTAGAACTAGAAAGATTATTTAAGGTTTAGTAGCCAGAAAAAAAAACCCTAAAAAAAAGAACAACATGTGGGAAGTTACCTTCAAGATATGATACATTATAAAGCTTCTGTAATTCAAGCAGTGTCGTATTGGCTTATGAATAGACTGACAGACCAATAGAACACAATGGGAAACCAGAAATAGCCCAGGTGCCTATAAACCTTGTATGTTATGAAGGCAACAGCTCAAACCAGTGGGGGGAAAATGAACGTTTTAAAAGGCAATAGAATCACAGAATGGCCTTCTAGAAAGTACATAGTTAGATCTATTCCTCACACCATATACTGATAAGACTTCTACAATGACCCAGATATTCAAATGTAAAAAAATAAAACCATACAATTACATTATGATAAAAGTGAGTGACTTTCTTTATAACCTAAGAGGAGAGAAAATATTTCTAACTATCATTAAAATACCAGAACAATAGAAGATTAACAAATTAATTTAAAAAAACTTATCTTAAGTAGAGTCAAAAGCCAAATCACAAATTAAAGGAAAATATGCAACTTATACCTCAAACAGAAAGCTATTATGCCTAATATAAAGTCCTCCTAAAAGTTGAGAAGATCAAAATCCAGCAGAAATGTGAGGAAAGGGTATGAAGAGACAGTCCATAAAAGAAGTAGTAACACCAACACTCATTAAATATAGGAAACCATCTCCCATGTTTCTTAAAATTAAAGAAATGCAAATTATAATAATACATAAACACTACTTCTCATCCATCAGGATGGAAATTTTAAAAATTCTCAGAATACACCATGCTGAAGAGACTGTAAGAAAGTAGGCACTCCCATTTATTGCTGAGGGGGAATATAAATGTCAAATTCCACCCCCCTGCACTCCCCAACACCACCACCCCCACCCTGCCCACAAATCCAGAGTCAATACAGGCCCATTCAAAATCACAGAAGGTATTTTTATAGGAATTTACAAGCTGATTCTAGAATTCATATGGAAACTCACAGGTCCTAAAGGAGCCAACACAACTGTGAAAGAGGTGAATGAAAATCAAGGACTTATACTAACTGATTTCAAAAATTATTATAAAGCTACAGTAATCAAAACTGTATGGTATTGGCATCAAGTAGACAAATAGATGAAAACAAACACACACAAATAGAATCAACTGATTTTTAACACAGGTAAAAGAACAATCACTGGACATTTATGTGCAAATATACACACCCCCAAAACCCCACTTTGATCCATTTACAAAAAATTAAATCATAAAATTTCACATTGTTTTCTGGCTGCAGCAAAAGCAATGAATAATTTCTTAAATAGGACATAGCACTAGCTATGAAAGGCCAAAGTTGATACATCAAACTTCAATACAATAAAAATATTGGCCTATCAAAAATATATCAGTTAGGATAAGTAAGGCATAGCCTGGGAAGATAGATGGGGGAGGAAGATGACTGCATATGTATGCATGTATAATCCACAGATACATATATATTACCTATAGATGCACAAACACAAACATGTTTATATATATGACTTACTACATTTTAAAATTCCTTCAATACAATAGGAAAACAACTACCCTATGTTTTAATGAGCAAAAGACATGAATAATTACTTCAGAGAAGATGTCCAAACAGCCAGTAAATATGCAAAAAGGTGTCCAACATCATTACTTATCAGGGAAAAAGGTTAACAAAAAGGCATTCCACTGTCCATACCAGAATAAAAATACATCTTTGCATATGGGATACACCAGAGATAAAATAAAAATACCAAGGATTAACAAGGATGTAGAACAACAGGAATTTTCAAACATTGTTCGATAGCAATGAAAATTGAATCAAACGTTAGAAAACAGTTTGGCAGTGATGTTTATGAAAGCTGCACATAAGCCTATCTATTATCCAACACATCCACATATAAGCATAATCCAAAAGAATGTTTGCTTATTTCAATCAAAACATACATTCAAAGTGTTTCTAAATGCTTTATCAATAATAGGCAAAAGCTTGAAGCTATCTAACTTTATAAACAGGCTAAAAATTGTACATTCACATGATGGAATACTACACAGCAATATAACAATCTACCCATATATACTACAATATAGATGTACATGACAGGCTTTATGATGAAGAAAAGAGGCCAGAAACAATTGAGTACCTGTTTATATGAAGTTCATATACAGACAACACTCTACAATGATAAAAGTCAGAACAGTAGATAGCTGAGGGGGATGGGGTGCAGGGCAGGTTGTCTTTATTGGAAAGATTCAAGAGGAAAATTTCTAAAGTAGATGGAAATGTTTTACATCTTGATCTAAGGGGGAAGGGTTTACAGGAACAAGTATAAAAGACACATGGACAAAAACTAGGGGGGAGTGGAAATGGGAGTGGGGGAGGGCTGGGGGTGAACAGGGAAGGGAGTAGAAGGCAGAAAACTGTAGTGAACAACAACTAAGGTAAAAGAAAAGAAAAGAAAAAGAAAACAGTTTAGCAGTGATGTTTATAAAAGCTGCACATAAGCCTACTCTATTATCTAGCAGATACACATATAAGCATAATCCAAAAGAAATGTTTGCTTATTCAACCAAAACACACATTCAAACCATTTCTAAAGGCCTTATCAATAATAGGCAAAAACTTGAAACTATCTAACTTTATTAATAGGCTAAATAATTGTACATTCACATGATAGAATACTACACAGCAATATAACATAACCTACCCATATATACTACAATACAGATGTACATGACAGGCTTTATGATGAAGAAAAGAGTCCAGAAACAATTGAGTACCTGTTTATATGAAGTTCAAATACAGACAACACACTATAATACTAAAAGTCAGAAGAGTAGATAGCTGTGGGGGATGGGACTGAGGGCAGGATGTATTTATTGGAAAGATGCAAGAGGAAACTTTCTAAAGTAGATGGAAATGTTGTGCATCTTTATGTAGGTTGTGGTTACATGTGGTTATATTCATGTGCACAAGTTTAATGAGCTGTACAGTTAAGATTTGTGCACTTTGCTATACGAAAGTTAGGGCACAAAATTTTCAATAGGACGTTTCTGTATTCTTTCATGACCTACATTGAACACAATACACCAACCCAACTCCTAAATTCTAGGTTCCCTAAATTCAGGTACTCACAGGGTACAGCACAAAAAAATACCCCTTTGATTACATAAAAATCTTTTATTACAAAATAATAAGCATGTACTTCTGTAACACAACAATACCACACTCCAGCATGCCGTATGACACTTTAGGTGAAATGTTCAAATTGCTGTCCACCTCTTGTGAGACACTCACGTACCCTACCAACCACACTCAATGGTGCTATCTCTGCTTCACCCTGTATTTAATCTCATCTCAATCCTCTCTTCAGAAGCTTATTCTTTCCTTTTTGGCAGCATTGAACAGAATCAAAAGGCAAAACTAACTTAACAGCTCCTCCAATTTCCCCTACATCCTAATGGAATGGACTTGCCTAAGGAACAGCCAGGTAAGTCAAAATGTTTCCCCCAGCACTTCATTTGTCATTGCTTCTCTGAGAAATTTTACCAATAATAGTGAGTTTAGACAAAAACTGTTCTTTTGATTTCTAATATAAAGATCTATTTCCCGTTTCATAATATGATGGCTTCATGAACTTATCCTGAGCTCACCATTTCTTACCCATATGCCTCTGTTATTAGAACATCAAGGTTACCTGCAGTGCCTGACAATTCCATAGCAATTGCCTCTCCTAATAAGCAGCAGCTTGGTGCTGCCTGGCAGGTGAACATGGACCCAGGGCCAGCTAGTGCTCTGTTCCATCCTCTAGAACAGTGTCATCCAATGGAAATATAATGCAAGCCACCTACAAATTCTAAACTTTCTAGTAGGTACCTGAAAAATGAACAGATAGATTCATTTTAATGATATATTTTCTTTAACACAATATATCCAAAATATTATCATTTCAACATGTAATCAAGTAAAAAAGTATCCATGAGATAATTTTTCATATTCTTCAAAGATTTGGTGTGCTTATCACTCTTACTTTGTCCACTTACAGTATGTCTCAATTTGGATGTCCACATTTCAGTTCCTCAATACCATACATGGCTAGTGACTACCAGTTCAGATAGCACAGCTCCCAATAACCTTGGACCACAACCAAGATAACCCTTGCAATGAGACTCCAAATTCTGTCTCAGCCTTGAAATAATATGATGCCTCCACTCAGCATCTTTCTACCCTAAAAAATTCCATTTCTCTCCCCTAGAATTCCCAATTCACTAACCCACCTCCCTGGTGCTCCACTCGCCAACTTGGTGGTCACCATACTTGCCTTCTGAGAAACCTAACACACGACTCATTCACACACTAAGAAATTCATCAGACACTGATCTTCTCATTTTGCCAAGACAAACTGAACAAAATTTTTCACCTCCTATTCTCTTGCAAAATGTGATGGATTAAAATTATTTTGTGCAAGTAGTATGAAATTACTGTCAATCCATTTTTAATTTAGATGTACTAGGTCAACTAACAGGTGAAATGACATCTTCGTAGAAAGAGATGAGGCAAGAAAACATGGCATAAAAAGAAACAAATTTAATTGAGATTCAAGATGGGATTTCAGTCCCAGCTCTTCCACCAGGTAGTTTCATATTTTCAGACTAGATGAAATGATTCTGAAGCCCCATTCAATACTGCATACTGTATAATTGCAGAAACTTTTTTTCATAAAGAAAGAAGGGTTGTTGTGATGATGTGAGAGAATAAATCCACTTGAAAAAGAGAGTTAAAATTTCCTTTCAATAAAGAATTCAAAAACACAAAATTTGAATTCCTTATTGATGATGGTGATAAAATAATAACAGCACTCTAACTTAAAAATTCTGATCCCTTTTCTCAATTTCCAATTTTTTCTCAAGAGAAAGTTATTCTGCCCAAGGTTTTCTTCATGGCTAATTTGACATCCTTATTCCTCAGGCTGTAAATTAGTGGGTTCAGCATGGGCACTACAGTGGTATAGGACAGACTACACACTTTCCCCGGGTCACGGGGTACAGAAGAAGGTGGTTTAAGGTATGCAAAAGTTCCTGAACCAAAGAAGAGACAAACTGTAGTTATGTGAGAACTGCAGGTACTAAAGGCTTTAGATCTGCCCTCAGTAGAACTAATGTGGAAAATGCTGGAAAGAATGAAGCCATAAGAGAGAAAAATGGCCACAATGGGCACCCCAATGCTAAAGGCAACAACAGTAAAGACCACCAGATTATTCACCTGGGGGTAAATCTGTCCCATGGACATGCCAGCAGCAATAAAGGCTCAACTACAACAGGATGGTATACACAACCCACATGGGGAATCATACCTGGAGTGCCCAGCTCAGGTGATTGGGAAGGCCCTGCCACTGGGCCCTACAGGACACCTACTATATAAGGCCACTCAACCAAGACCAGGAGTCACAAAAGCTCTACCTAGTACATACAGACAAACATAGAGAGGCAGCCTAAATGAGGAGACAAATGAAAGAACAGAATAAAAATCCAGAAAAAGAACTAAATAAAATGGAGACAAGCAATCTACTAGATCAGAGTTCAAAACACTGATTATGCTCAATGATCTCAACAAGAACTTCAACAAAGAGAGAAAACATAAAAATGAAGTTAGAACATATAAAAAATAACCTGTTGGAAATTCAGATTACAATAACTGAAATGAATAATACATCACAGGGAATCAACAGTAGGGTAGGTGGAAGAGAGAACCACATCAGCAATTTCAATGATAAGAAAGCAGAAAGCACACAATCAGAACAGCAAAAAGAAAAATGAATACAAAAAATGTCTTTCTGGGACTTCAAGCATAACAACATTGTCATTGTGAGAGTACTACAGGAGAAGAGAGACAGATGAAATTGAAAACCAATTTGAAAAAATAATGACAGAAACTTCTCTAACCTGGTGAAGGACATGAACATACAAGTTCAGGAAGCCCAGAGAGTCCCAAACAAGATGAACTCAAACAAACTTTCACCAAGACACATCATAATTAAAATTCCAAAGATTAAAAACAAAGAGAGAATCTTAAAAGCAGCAAGAGAAAAGTAGTTAGTTACTTACAAGGGAGCTCCCATAAGACTGTCAAATGATTTCTTAACAGAAACATTTCAGGCTAGAAGAGATTGTCATGAAATATTCAAAGCGATAAAAGCAAAGATGTACAAATATTATCATAAGCAGTTAGGTAGACATTAACCAAAAGGGAGAGAGTGGACCAATCAAAAGCAGATAACTGATTAAAGCTGCTTAAGCTTTACAGTCACCCTGGGGAGTCTGCCCCACCAACACGGGAAGGCAGAAGATGGTGCAGGGGAAAGTCATTTCAATGCCAAATGTTATGTGAAATACTCCACGCCAAGCTTCCCAGTCCAGGGAACCAGAGCTGGAAAGAGGAGCCCACATAATATCTGGCTGTGAAAAATCAGTGGGGACTCCATCAGCCCAGGTGAGATGCAGGCTGCTGAAAACCCAGGCACCCTCTCAAAGAAAAAAATGCACAAGCTCTAGCTTACAGGCATTCACCCTGGGCTCTGGCAAAGAGGTGGCAGCTCAGGAGGTGCCCAAGTCATATGGAGAGACCCTGACTTGTGTGGTGAGGGCTGGAGGGACAGCCTCCAATGCCCCTCAGTGGAGTCCTCCTGCTGTACAACCCACAGGCACCATCTTTCCTGGGTTAAGCACTCCCCCCACAGGGCATTAGCCTGGTGAGCTACACTAGTCCCATCCTGACCATTCCCTGAGGCCCTGCCCTACCCAACTCACGCAGGACCAGAAGCTCTGTCCATAGTGGCTGGCCTGGGCCTACTTTGCAGTCTTTCTTGAAGAACTCCTGAGGGTTTCCAGTCAGGCTTGGGAAAATGCAGAGACAAGCAGGGAGAGCCTGAGTTGTTCAGCTTTGGGTTTGGGACCATCTTGCTGTGTGGCTGGTGGACACCACCTTTCCTGTGTTAAGCCCTCCCTCCACACAGGCAAATCTTAATCTTCTCTAGCCTGGTGAACTCTACTAGCTCCACCTTGATGACTCCCTGAGACCCTGCCCCATGGCAAAGGTCCACAGGCATCCGTGTACCCTGAGACTTTTGCTCAGTGGCCTGAGACTTGGTACTGGTGCCACATTTGAATCTGTATTAAACTGGTGAACATCACTCAGCCCCCCAACATCCCACTCCTCTGGTAATCATCAGTTTGTTCTCTGTATCTGTGAGTCTTTTGTTGTTGTTGTTGTTCTTTTATTTTGTTCTTTAGATCCCACATATAAGTGAAATCATATGGTATCTATCTGTCACTGATTACATATTTCACTCAACATAATACCTTCTAGGTCCATGCATGCTATCGCAAATAGTAAGATTTCATTCTTTTCCTTTTTATGGTGAGTAATATTTAACTGTATATATGTAACTGCAGCATCTTTATCCACTCATCTACTGATGTATCATAGAATTGTACACTTGAAACTTATATAATTTTATTAACTAATATCACCCCAATAAATTGAATTGAAAAATAAAAAATAAAAATTAAGCCTATGGGAGAAAATAGGAGAGTATCTTCAAGACCTTAGAGTAGAAAGAATTTCTTAAACATAAAAGGTACTAACCATTTAAAAAAAAACCCAGAAGTTCTATTTTATCACTATGTAAAACTTCTGCTCTTTGAAATACAGCATTAAGAAAGTATAAAGGCAAACCACAGATAGGAAGAAAATATTCACAATACAAGTACAGGATTAATTATGATATATTGCAAGTTCAGTTTCAGACCACTGCAGTAAAGCAAGTGTTGCAATAAAGCAAGTCCTAATCTCTTTTGCTGGTGGAGGGTCTTGAATTCATTTTGTGGAAGCACAACACCTAATACGCACAACAAATCAAAGTGCAATAAAATGAAGTATGCCTATATCTGTCAAATATTTTATATCTCATATCTCATCTACATTTTATAAACAACTCCTACAAATAAATTAATAAAAGATTAAAATTGTTTAATGGGACAAAGATTTAAATAGACACTTCAGAAGATATTCACATGGACAGTAAGCATATGGAAAGTTGCTCAAAGCGTTACTTATTAGAGAAATGCAAATTAAAACCACAATGAGTTATCACTACATACCTATTACAATAGCTAAAATTTGGAAGATTGATAATACCAAATGTTGGCAAGAATGTGAAGCCAATGAAACTCTCTTTTATTGCTACTGGGAATGTAAAATGGTATAACTATTTGTACAACTGGCAGTACCTAGCAAGGTGAAACACACACCTACCCCGTGAACCAGAAACTCCAAACCTCCAGTCAGATACCACGCCCCCCAAATGCATATGTCCACAAAATGTTTTATATACAAATGTTCATAGCTGCTTTATTCATAACAGCCAAAACATTTCCCTAATTGAAAAACAACCCAAATGAAGATCAAGAGGAAAGTAGATAAAGGTAAGCTGTGATTTGTTTACACAATGAAATACAATTCAGTAATAAAAAATAATAGACTATTCATACCATGCAATAACCTGAGTGACTCTTTTCTTTTTAAAGATTTTTTAAGTTTATTTTGAGAGAGGGGGGAAGGGATGGAGAAAGAAAGGGAGAGAAACATCAATGTGTGGTTGCCTCTCCCACATCCCCAGGCATGTGCCCTGACTGGGAATCAACCAGCGACCCTTTGGTCCACAGCCTGGAATTCAAACCATTGAGTCACACCCACCAGGGCAACCTGAGTGACTCCTGAAAGAAGTAAGAAATTAGTCTGGCACAGTACACCAAGAGCACACTAAGGAGAGTGTAGAATGCTGAACCCAAAGGCAGTTTGTTAGCCAGTGAGTAAGCTCTAAGGGTCTTTGAATAACACAATGACATTAATTGATTCATTCAAAAAATACCAAGAAACTATATGTCTGGAACTGTTCTAGGAACTGCACTACACAAAACAAAACCCTTGTTCTCACTGAGCTTTTACTCCAACTGGGGGAAGACAGGCAATAAATAAAACAAGTAACTTATATAATATTTTAGAAAATAATAGGGGCTATAAAAAACAAAGGAAGGGTTGTGGGTTGTGTGTTTAAATTGGATGTAGATTGGGTGTCCTTGTGAAGAGGCCACCTGAGGCAAGCCTTGAAAGACTATGGTCAGAGCTGTGCTGTTAGCATCAATGACTCTAATGGCCCAACCAGTGAACATATCACTCCCCACAGGCAACTCATTATTGCCCTGGGCTTCAGTCAACTGCTTCACCATGAGCACTGGCTCTAGTGAAGGAAATCTCGCATGTAGTGACAAGTTAGAGAAGGCAAAAGACCTTTTAAGCTTTTTATAAAATCACAAGGGACAGAATGAAGGTCCCCACCCACACATATTCCTGGTCTTTAAATAGGCCAGCGCCAGCTATTCTAGATTCTGTTAATTTTCAAATCGGCTCTCAGGAAGGGATCTGATAAACTCCTTTGTGAAGGGACTGATTGAGTTCATGTGTAGCTACCTTTGCTCCAGACACAATCACATAGCATTTATGACGTCTTTAGCCAAAGCAGGGGGATATCTCTGGAGACACTCAAGCCTCAGTGAACAAGCGACTAAGCTATGTTTTGGATCAGGACATCTCATGAGAAGTTTATCAAATCACACCACAAATGCAGAAACCAAGCTTCTTGTCAGGTCCGATTACAATCACTGCCCCGTCGCTGCGTTTGTGTGTGTCCATACATCGATGCCTGCTTGCTGACCCACCTCTGAGAGGCCTGTTTGGCTAATACTCCATAATAACGGTGCTTTATTGCTGATTTACACTTAGAACTTCGCTATGTCCTCCAGTGACTCTAATGGATCCCAAAGCATGACCTTAAATCCCACTACACTTAAGTTACAAGTGGAGGAAAACAATGAACTATCGTAAACTCTCTTAGGAATGCAACTGCAAAGAAGACCTTGGGGGTTCATTAAAAGTTCACTTTTCTCTAGGAGCCTTAGAGAATTGTTGTCTGCATGATGCAACACCAGGAAAACTTCCTCTGAATTGATGTCACTTCAGAGACCACCGCCGTGAAAACTGGATTTCAAATGCTTTTCACCCATGGTTCCTCCAGGATCAAGTTCACTGATGACTTGCTTTAACATAAGCAGGAAGCAGTACAGAAAGAGATATTTTTGACCATGTTCATTATGGTACAAAACCTGAATCTCTGCTTAATGATTGCTTTAGTTATTTCTAGCTCATATCTAATGTATATTTATAGTTTATCATGTGTAATGTAAGTGTATGTTCGATACTTAAACGTGTATACAGTGTCTTTACATATATGTCTCAGAGTCCCTCCAATGTCACTAGGATAACCTGCAGTGAGCTGTTCATCACTGCCCACCAGAGGAACACAAGAACACACATTATTCCAGGAAGAAGAGGCATGGAGACTGGCTGGACAGAAAAGGTGGCAGTAGAGAGATCTTTATTTAAAGTGGTGTTAAACCTAAGAAAGTGGATAAATTAAGGTGGTTAAGTAAGAGTCAGATGGGATAGTATTCTTTTTAATACTGGTCTGCACATAGTCCCCTCGACAGAGAACTCTCAGCGCCCTCTGCCTTGAACTATTTGTTCTGCCTTCCCTCTCCCTCCTTACAAAACTTCTGCCCCTACTTCGCCAGCATCTGTTTCACAAAGTTTGGCTTTTGTTTCAGCAGGCAGCTGGACCTGCGTTCAGGAACAATGGTTGACACAAGCATCTCACATCCCTTCATAAGCTCCGATAATTAATTTGGCTTAAAATTCCCAAGTATTTGTTTTATCTTAGAAACACATAGCTTAGTACTCCAAGTTCCAAGGAGGCCACTATCCGGATTTCCGGAGTTCTTTGTTTGGTTTCTATACGGTTCTCTACATGTTCCAGCTACTTCCGACTCCAAAAACTCTGGACTGCTTCTTCCCAACTGACCAAAATGCTACGCGGTGCTTGTATATACATTCCCTGGGACATGGTCTAGAAAGTATGTCCAGACAAAAAAAAGTCAGGGTGAATACAGGGTTCATCTCATTTATTCCTCTCTTATCATAGATCATAATTCAGCAACACCTGTTGTCAAATGTCTGAAAACAATTATTTTATATATTTTGTCCAGTCTTTTAATTGTTTATTTGGGACGGCTTATGCCAGAGAACACAATTCAGTCCATAGCATATGCTCACAAATAAATGAATACTATTACATTATTTCAAAATGAGCTAAAAGACTTTTTGAAAGTGATACAAAGTCCTGGCTGGGTAGCTCAACTGGTTAGAAAATTGCCCCTGATACCCCGAGGTTGAGGGCGCCATCTCCCATCAGGGCGCACGCAAAAAATTCACTAGCAAAAGCATCAATAAGCAGAACAATAAACTGATGTTTCTCCCTTACTCTCTTCCCACCTCTTCTTCTCTCTCTATTTAAAATCAATTTTAAACAATGATACAAGCTATGAAAGAAAAATCAGAATGAAAAAACTCATATAGGTAATAGAACTCAGCAAATTATTAGAAAGAAAAGAAAAGTAATTTAGGAAATTAAGACTGAATTAGAAGTTAGAGAACAAATAAACACCTCACATAACACCTTAGGGGAAACATGAGGAGAAAAAGAGGGATAAACTGTTGTTTTAAAAAACCGAAGAGGATTTACAGGAAAGTAACAAATGTAGATACAAGGCAAAGAGGATCTAACTCACCTAGACCAGGAGCCCCAAAGAAGAAAGCCAACTCAATGGACAGAACTGACAACAGAATGTGTAATTTAAGAAAGTTTTCCTAATATTAAAAAAAGATTCAAAGTGACATATTGAAAAGAAATATACCTAAGGAAATTGCCTAAGAATAAATATCAAAACATATCCTAGTAAAATTATTGGTCCTTCTTATTTCAAATTTTAAAAAGATACTTTGAGAACCATGTAGTCCACATTTCCTAGTTCTTCTTCAAAAGGACGTAGAAACAACAATCCAGAAGCAATGAGCCCCTCTGGTGCCCAAGTTTTGGCCTTGAAACACCACTTCACCACTGAAAGGAAGTGTGTTTCTTGAGGACACGGTTGTTTCTTGGTCTGAAGAATGAAGTGTGTGTTATGAGCTCAGAACACCTTGTAGTATCAGAACAAGGGAGGAATTAAGGACTAACAGCACTGTTTCTCAGGAGAAAAACTGAAGAGAATTCCACAGGCCAAAGAAAAAATTGTGAGTCACCAAAAGATAATAATTGCAGTGGACTGAAATACATAAGGTATATTTAAGTTAGTGAGAGTATAAAGATGCTAAAGAAAAATAACTAGTCACCTTTGCAGGATCATAAGAAACCAAAATATTATTTTGAGTATTAGAAAATGAAAATGATGTGTTTTTATTTGAACTGCGTGGTGGATACAGAAACCTATGCATGTGATAAAACTGCATCACACTAAATGTATGCATACACATACAGATGAGTATTGGCAAAGCTGGGGAAATCTGAATGAGATCAGCAAATTGTGTTTGGCAATATGCCCTCTCCTGAGTGTGTTGTCGTATAATTTTGCAAAATGTTATCACCGGGGAAACTGTATGAAGGGTACAAAGTATCTCTATATATTATTTCTTACAACTGCATGTGCATCTGAAATGATCTCAAAATAGCTTTAAAAATCTTCATCAGCAAAATTTTGTGGATTACATATTACACAATATATTCTTGAAAAGTACATTTTCTTATGAACATATTTCACTTATGAATGAGAACATATGTATGAAGGGTTCTTAGAAGTCTATCTTCTCATGCCCCTCAACCTCCTGCTATTCTATTCTGTCAGTGCAGGTATGGTGGCAGGTTGACAATTTAATGTACACTACGGCTTCACATCCCTTTGCTAAAGTTGTATGACTGACATTAGTAAAATAGTTGAATTAGCTTCAAGACCCTTCAAAATTAACATTTTAAGCCAAGTTGATTATGCCTAATGATGAATAAGGATATGGTAGTAACTGGTGATGATATTGATGGTAATGACTGAGGTGGTTTTGGTGGTGGTGGTGGTGGTGGTGGTGGTGGTGATGATGATGATGATGGTGATGGTGAGAGTGATGATGCTGAGGGCGATGATCAGGATGACTGGGTTGTTGTTCGTGAGTTATTTGCATGCTAGCATTAGATTCTAATTTTTCCAACCTGCATGGTGACTGTCTCAGTAAAAGGAAAATTACCATACCTGGGAGACAGAACTTGATTCAGAGCAGAGGTGTAAACCAACACTTTAATTGCCCCTGTTGTAAGGGCTCCAGTCTCTGCAGTGACTTCATCCCACGAGAGCTTCTGCCCATGTACATATAAAAAGACACCCAGGTCTCCCGAGCTCAGTGACCTCCCCTTTTTTATGGCCGTGATAGCCCCTTTGAGTAAATGTAGAACTAGAAATAAACCTGTATGTCCTCTCATTTTCTGATATTTACTTCCTGATTGTTGAAACCAAGGACATCCTCTAAAACTTCCAGAGACTGTCCATTTTGCCTCAGCACAGGTACTTACAGATTTAAAGCAATTTTACGAAAACAGTATTTCTTTCACGAACTCCCGCTTTTAATGCAGGATGTTTCCGACCTATGTTCACCTTCATCTCTAAGTGTTTTTTTCTTTGTGTGTTGTGTTCTCAACAGTAGTCACGAGCCTCTGATAATGGTCTGGTGAAACCGGAGGTAATAGTTTATATCCAGTGTGGGGGGTCATGTCTCCCTATTTGTGTCATTAGATGACCGTGGGAGTGAAAATTAAATCAATGCTATCTACGATTTTCCCATTTGCACTGTGCTGGGTGAATGGTATCGACTCTGCACTGCTTTCTAAACAACTCTGAATTCTGGTAATGGTATATTCAGGTGGATTTTCTGTCTTTCTGATTGTCTTTAGAGGTGGAAATTAGGTAGGAGGGGATATGTGAGAATTTTTAATCTACTGTTATCTAGAGGAAATTTGTTTTCTCCTTTGTAATAAATGGAGATAATAGTCAAATAATCCTAGCTATCTCTGGTAGTAGTTATTATGAAGTTAAATACCTCTTAAATACCCCACTGCTGATAAGATAACAAATAAAGGTCAGGATGCAATGCAGATTTTCTTCTCTTTAGCCACATCCTAAGGATTTAAAGACTCTTTTTTTAAAATATATTTTATTGATTATGCTATTACAGTTGTCCCATTTCCCCCTTCACTCCCCTCCACCCTGTACCCCCTCTCCCACCCACGTTCCCCCCCTTTCGTTCATGTCCATGTGTCATACTTGTGAGTTCTTTAGCTTCTACATTTCCCATACTATTCTTGCCCTCCACCTATCTATTTTCAACCTACATTCTATGCTACATATTCTCTATACCTTTTCCCCCTCTCTCCTCCTCCCACCCCCCTACTGCTAGCCCTCCATGTGCCCTCCTCCATTTCTGTGGTTCTGTTCCTGTTCTAGTTGTTTACTTAGTTTCTTTTGGTTTTGCTTTAGGTGTGGTTGTTAATAATTGTGAGTTTGCTGTCCTTTTACTATACATGTCTTTTCTTTATCTTCTTTTCTTAGATAAGTCCCTTTAGCATTTCATAAAATAAGGGCTTGGTGATGATGAACTCCTTTAATTTGACCTTATCTGAAAAGCACTTTATCTTCCCTTCCATTCTAAATGAGAGCTTTGCTGGATAGAGCAATCTGGGTTGTAGGTCCTTGTCTTTCATGACTTGGAATATTTCTTTCCAGCCCCTTCTTGCCTGTAAGGTCTCTTTGGAGAAATCAGCTGACAGTCTGATGGGAACTCCTTTGTAGGTGACTGTCCCCTTATCTCTTGCTGCTTCTAGGATTCTCTCCTTCGTTTTCACCTTGGCTAATGTAATTATGATGTGCCTTGGTGTGTTTCTTCTTGGGTCTAACTTCTTTGGGGCTCTCTGAGCTTCTTGGATTTCTCGGAAGACTGTTCCCTTTGCCAGTTTGGGGAAGTTCTCCTTTATTATTTGTTCAAATAACTTTTCCACTTGTTGCTCCTCCCCTTCTGGTACCCCTCTAATTCGGACGTTGGAACGTTTAAAGGTGTCCTTGATGCTCTTAAGCTTTTCTTCGATTTTTTGAATTCTTATTTCATCATGCTTTCTTGCTTGGTTGATTCTATCTTCCTTCTGGTCCACTGTATTGTTTTGAGACTCAGATTCCTTCCTTTCACTATTGGCTCTCCTCTGCGTATCTTCCTGCATCTCTTTTATGGTAACCTGCATCCTTTCATCTAAATTGCACCTAAAGTCAACCAATTCCGTGAGCTTTCTGATCACCAGTGTTTTGAACTGTGCATCTGATAGATTGGCTATTTCTTGGTCGCTCAAAAGGATGAGTCCTGGGGGACTGATCTGTTCTGCTGGAAACACGTCTTATGTCTTTCCCTGTCTCTCCTATTATTTTTTTTTTTCGGTCTGGTCGCTCTTGTTATGGTAGGGGGCAGAGCCTTAGGTGTTCACCAGGGCTGGGCACCCCAGTCGCTAGATTGTGATGTTATATGTGGGGGTGGGGGGGGAGTGGAGACGGGAGGGAACAATGGCAACAGTTCCGTTCTCCTGGGCTCAGACACTTCCCTGGGCTCCTGAGCTGCGAGCTCTGCCCTGGTCCACAGTTGCTGCCTCACTGGGTTCCCCAGCCGCAGCTTGTGTACTCAGGGACCACCGCTGCGTTCTTACGCCCCAGATGGCTGTCGCGTCGATTTTGCGCCAAATTTCCCCCGACCTCCGTGTGCCGCTGACCCGGGCCAGCCCCGCGCCCGCCTGGCTCGTCGTCCCCTACCAGTCTGGATGTACGGGTCTACTTCAACTTCTTGGCTATCCAACTTCCATTCAGATAAATCCTCTGACAGTTCTGAGTGATATTATGTCTGTAAATTATTGTTGTTCTATTCTTGGTTGTGTGAGGAGGTACGGTGCGTCCACTTATTCCTCCATCTTGCCGGAAGTCCTCAGGATTTAAAGACTCTTACAGCTAAGTAAATGCAAAACAGTTAGTGCAGAAGTTACTATTATAGGACCCAAATGAGACAAAGGGTTTTAAATTGCTATATTAAAAAACAGGTTAAGATGTTTTAAAGCTATTTATACACTTACACATGTGTAAATACATCCACTCATTGAAAAATGTAGAAGGCAGTCATCGCCAGCGTTGATCTCCACGGAGCAGAAAATGGTATTTTATTTTTGCTTATTTGTATTTCTTTTCCTCCTTCTTTTAACTTCTTATTTTTTTACTTTTCTATTTTCATACCTATTTTGTTTTCTTTCCTATTTATTTATTTATTCATTTAATTTTCCTTATTTGTATTTCACATTTTCTACAGTGCAGATATACTACCTTGTTAATTTTCTTCAATGTACCTAAAATTGCCAATAAACTCTTCCTTCTACCTCTGAAAATTCAATAATTTTAGTGAATGATAACAGATTTCTACGCAAAGAGAAGCTACAGCAAAACAGCAGAGCTTAAGAGGAACAAAACGCACTGGTAGGCAGAGGTTCCTGGTTTGGGGCCCAGTTCTGCCTCTTGCTCACTGCATGGTAGGATAACGAGGTGTTTAACTTTAGAGCTTCAGTTTCCTAGAGAATGGAAGATAATGGAGATTACCCTTATCTCCTACTCCGTGCACAACCTAAGACATCAGGTGGAAAGCACGCTGAACAGCATTTCTTAGCGCTGGAGGTGTGCAGGTATGTAAGGCTGCGCACATGGGCCGAGGGGAGAAGCCAAGGACCAAGGGAGCAGTCTGAGTCCCAAGTCCCAGTAATTTTGAGTCTGGTGCTTCAGTTTTCTCAACATGAAAAAGGGAATAAAACTCCTACTCTAAACATGTTTCTCCTCATACCCAAAACTTGTAGCAGGGGTTAATAACATGGACCTTTGAAGAGCACTGTCAAAAAGTTAGTAATTACATAAGGAAGCATGAAAATGCTGAGGGTTTATGGTTTTTACCTTAGGAAATTCGTCTCAGAGACAGTTTTACCTTAGGAAAACTGTCTCAGAGACAGTTTGTCTACAGGTATCATATCCAGCAACGAAGATCTGTGTATCCTAGGTTCCTATCTATAATTTGAGTACCATGCCAGTAGGTGGATAATGGGGCCACGGTTTACTCAATATTATGGTCTGAAAATAATGATGATGATAATAAGAGTAATAATAATAATAATAATGGCTGTTGGGCACTTAATCTGGAGTATATTATGTGCCTGGGACCAGGCTGCAACACAGATCAGTGAAATCAACCACTGTTGGTAGAACTCACACATCGTTCCTTACTTTGAAAGGCTCCAGGTAGTTACAACATACAGTCAATGTTGAGAACCACTGTCTCATGGCCTTAAGTTCAGTGAAAAACAAAGAAACGATTCTAACAACCTAATGACAACTCACATTTTTATAGCAGCTGAGTGCTTGAAAAAATTTTCTGAGTGATCATTGACCAATATTAGTTTTACAACTACTTTGGAATTGATATCGATAATGTCTTCATCTTGCAGATACAAAAATCAATTTGTACTCAGTGTCACAGATTTAACTACTGTATCATCCTGACACTGCATCAATTTGAGATGGGCATTCATATATTCATATGCAGTAAATATTTAGGGATTGCATAGATTACAGCTAAATTTCATTTGTTAAGCAAAGTATATCTCCAGCTATAAAATATGAAATATAATGCTTATTACCTACAGGGAAGAGGGTCTCAATCTTTAGCATGCATTGGCATTGCCTGGAAAGGATGGTGAGCCTAGACTGAGGTGCCCCATCCCCAGAGTTTCCGACTTGGTAGGTCTGGGGTGAGGCCTGAGAGTTTGCCTCTCTAATGTACAGGTGCAGCTGGTCTGGGGACTACACCTTAAGAAATGCTCTAGGATATTTGAGAAACATGCAAGTGTTAAAAGACCCAGATCTCGGCCCTGTTTCCCTCCCATCTTCTTGAACTTTGAACACCCAGGATCCAGTCTTTCTCTCAGAGACAGCAGAAGGAGAGAAGGATGCATCTTGAAAGAACCCAGAATCATTCAGCTGGTTCCAAATGCGCAAAACCAGCTTCACCAAGCAGTCCCAGATGCATCCTCTCATGGAGTTCTCTCTTCCCCTCACAGGGCTCCCAAATGAGGGAGAATGGCTGCAGAAAATCACTCTACAGTGGTGGAGTTCATTCTCGGGGGATTAACAAAGCGACCAGAGCTCCAGCTCCCCCTCTTTCTCCTCTTCCTTGGGATCTACTCCGTCACCATGATAGGGAACCTGGGCATGATGACATTAATTGGTCTGAATGCTCAGCTTCACACCCCCATGTACTTCTTCCTCAGCAATCTGTCATTCGTGGATCTCTGCTACTCTTCTGTCATTACCCCTAAAATGCTGGTGAACTTCTTGTCAGAAAAAAACATCATCTCCTATGCAGGGTGCATGTCACAGCTCTACTTCTTCCTTGTGTTTGTCATTGCTGAGTGTTACATGCTGACAGTGATGGCCTATGACCGCTATGTTGCCATCTGCAGGCCTTTGCGTTACAACATTATCATGTCTCATCACGTCTGCTCCCTGCTGGTGGCTGTGGTTTATGTCATAGGGCTTGTTGACTCAACAATAGAGACTGGCCTCATGATACAACTGCCCTATTGTAAGGTCCTCATCAGTCATTACTTCTGTGACATCCTCCCCCTCATGAAGCTCTCCTGCTCCAGCACCTATGATGTTGAGGTGACAGTCTTCTTTTTGGCTGGATTCAACATCATAGTCACCTGCTTAACAGTCCTTGTTTCCTATGCCTTCATCTTCTCCAGCATCCTCCGCATCAGCACTGCAGAAGGAAGGTCCAAAGCCTTTAGCACCTGCAGCTCCCACCTTGTGGCTGTGGGGATGTTCTATGGATCCACTGCATTCATGTACTTAAAACCCTCCACAGCCAGTTCCCTGGCCCAGGAGAACGTGGCCTCTGTGTTCTACACCACAGTGATCCCCATGCTGAACCCCCTAATCTACAGTTTGAGGAACAAGAAAGTAAAGGCTGCCATCCAGAAAACACTGAGGAGAAAAATGTTTTGATGCCAAAGCTATCATTCTTCCTTATTTTGAAAAGTAATTGTTATAAATACCCACAGGAAGCCCTCTGAATGCCCAACCAACAATGGGGAACAAGCACTTTTCTGCAAGGTTGGGCAAAAACCGCCTTTGCTTCTTCCCTCTTCCTTCCTCCCATCTCACTACTCTCATTGCTTTTTGAATCCAGCTGATTTCAAGGTCACATTTCCTTTTATTTGGGGTCCATTTTCTCTATCCTGAGCCTTTTGCATTGAGTTTTGAGAGTCATCATTGTTTTGTTATCTTTAGATAGAAAATATTACTCAACCGAATTCCCTCTCTCTCTCTCTCTCTTGCATTTAGGAGTACACAAAGCAAAGAGAGGTGAATTTGAAAACCACCAAGACCTAATACACAGCTCATTTCTCAACTCAACTCTTACTCTCCTTTCTAGTTATTCCTGCACAAGAATTTCTACCTGGTCTCTTTATGTAATTTTCTTAGTGATAATAATACTAGCTGTTAGCATGGTTTTTGTTGCTTATTCTGAGTCTACAACTCTTCTCGATGCTTTATATGTATTATTTTCATTGTACTTCACAATAGTGAGGTATTTTTGTTATCCCACTTTGCAGATATGGAAACCTGGTTTAGTTACCTCTTTAAGGTCACATAGCTGGTAAACAAAGACACTGGGATTTACACCAAAGCCTAAGTGACTCTAGAACCCACGCTACTGGCTCTCAATCATTATCCCCTTTGCTATAGGTGAACACTCCCTTTGAATATCCAATGAAGTCTGCCTACTTATGTTCTTCTAATTTCAAATGCCTCCTGAAAATACAAGGTCTGGAAAAAATTCCAACCATTGTTAATAAAATGAGAATGATTTGTGTGACATGGATGTAACCTGGCAGTCAAGGAGATTGGACTGGAATGCACATGTGTGAACAATGACAACTTCACTGTTCTAGTCAGTTGGGGCAGTAGATGCCATTGAGTGAGTATGAGTATGTAGTGTGTGGTCATCGTATTCAAAATGACTGAACAAGAAGATCAACAAATCTGCATCAAATTTTGCGTTAAGCTTAAACATTCTTCTGTGGATACTATTCCAATGATTCAAAAGGCCACAGCTACGGGTAACTGGTGATTGGCAGCTTCAACACAACACAACATATTCACTCATTCGTCACATTGTGCAGAGTTTTTTGGAGAAACATCAAATCAGCTAAATGACTCAGCCCCTCTACAGCCCAGATTTGGAGCCTTGCAACTTCTGTCATTTCCCAAATCTAAAATCTCCTTTGAAAGGGAAGAGATTGCAGGCCATTGATGAGATTCAGGAGAATATCACAGGGCAGCTGATGGCGACTGGGAGAACTGTATGAAGTCCCAAGATGCCTACTTTGAAGGGGACTAAATTATCATTGTCCTATGTACAATGTTTCTTGTATCTTCTTCAATAAATGTCTCTTTTTTGTATTACATGGCTGGATACATTCTGGAAAGACCTCCTATTTTCTCAGACTCCCCTCTTTTACCATCTGCCCTATCCTCTCCCATTCATGAGAAACTTCTTCAAGATGACCAAGGAAAGCTTACACTAGAGTGACCAACTCAATCTGCTTTTAGAACTGAAAGTCCCACCACATCCTGGGAAACCCTCCATCCCAAACAAACCCGGCTGCTTGTTCATCCTACATTACACATGCTGCAGAATCTCTGGCCATGCTTAAGTAACTGATAGATCTACTGCCAAGCTCACTCAGCAGATCCAGTGGCCATGGGACAAACTTTGTACCCTTCTTTATAGCGACATCAAGGATGCTTGTTTTAAACTTAGCAGCCTGATATAGTGTGAAGCATTTGTGGACATCCTCTTGTCATTTCTAGCTATTTTTGGTGTAATATTGTATCAATCAGTGGTTATTATGAGAAAGAGGACTAGTTTTCTCAAGCAGAAAGAGATTGCATACAAGGAATAACTTGCTTACAGTTTTTTGAATGACTGAAGAAGGGGTGAGGGCCCCCCAAACTGACTGCACAATGGATATGACTCAGAGGTCAGGAAGCTCCTGCTGCCACTGTGACCCCTGCCACCATGAAAAAATGCCTGTCACACTCACAAAACTGGTAGTAAACAACTGCACCCCAGTTTGAGTGTCACATGGAAACTTGCTGGCAATGAAAATTTGGGGGCCCTGCTCCACACCTACAAAATTACCAGGTGGGGCCCTCCAATGATTCTGCTATGTACTGAAGTGTGAGAGCCACCTCACAGTCTTCCCACTCCTCCCATCTTCCCAGTCTCACACAAGTGCACGTACATACTGGAAACTGATTCACATCCAGGGCTCCAGCTACAAGGGAAATTGGGATATGTATTTTAGCTTTTTGACCTGACTACAAGGAGGGTAGAAGGGATATTGAGAGAGCTGTTACTGCCAAATGGCTATTCTGCCCTTTTTCCTGGCCTCCTTCCAGCAGGAACTGAGTCCTCTACCACTATAGGTCCCCTCTAATTCGGAGAAAATGTAAGAAAATATCTTTGTTATCTAAGGATGAGAAACCAAAAAGCCAAATAAATTGGTGAATATGATAACTTTCAAAATTCAGATTTTTGTTCAGTAAAGGACAGCAGAGACAGACTTAATAGAAATACAACAGAATGGAAGAAGACATCTCACTGGCACTTATTAGAAACTTCAATATCAACAAAAAATATAATGGGCACGCTATGTAAAACAATTTACAGAATAGAAACTTTGAAGTGCCACTCAGTATATGAGGACATGCTCAAACCTATTGCTATCAGAGAAGTACAAAATAAAACAAGATCTATTTTTACACTCACCATGGGATAAACAAACAGGTAAAGTGTAGTGGAGACTTTGCAGCAGTTGGAAGCAAAGGATTAGCCACAGGCAACATAGCTTAGAGCCTTAGAGCCATAGTGACATGTGAGAAAAGAAAGTTAATGAGATGTGAAACAATGTTATTCATGTATATTAAGTTACACATACACAAACCAGAAAAAAAGCATATTTAGAAAAACATAACTAATAAAATACTCATTAGGCAGGTTAGAATCGTTACCCAGAGAGCTCAGATGCATGGAAGTAGGGAGGGAGAAAAAGAGAAACAGAATCAAAAACTGCTTTTCCTAGATCCACCCCAAGGTGCATACGATGCACTGTGAGAGATGCCCAAGATGAAAGCGTGTATACACACGACTCCACTTCCATAGGGTGCGATGAGACACAATCCATCTGTGCTGTTAGACGTCAGGATAATATACCCCTTTGGGGATGATAGTTATGAGAAAAGAGCACAGAGAGAGCTTCTGGGCTGTTAGTAACATTCTGTTTCCTGATCAGATGAAAGCTGATTGAACTGTCCACTTATGTTTCTATGAATGTATGTGTTTTATACTTCACTCAGTAAAAATGTAAACTATTTTTTAAAATCGAAAGAAAATACATGGATACAAACCAATAATAAACATTTGGCAAAAACACACATGATGAAAAGATACAGAAATGAGAGTGTGGAGAGGCTAAAGTGAAAGGAAATAAAGGATCCCTGCTCTCGTCCCCATGCTGGGTCACTCCAGTTAGTGTGTGCAGGGCTGCCGTGAATCAGAGCTGGCCCCTAGCCTGGCGATGGGAGAGAGACAGGCCCAGGCCAAACATTTCTAGGCCCAGGACAAACAGTTCAAATAGAGGCCCACATACTATTTATCTAAAAATTAAATGCTATAAATAAAGCTAGCAAACTGTTAAATAAAACGTGTTCTATCTGCCTACCTTGACATATTTAGGCACACACACACACCCTTTCATAATGATCAGGGATGCCAGGTTTAAATTTAGAATTCTCAGACTCCCAAGGTCCCTTCCCAACCCAGCAAAGTCCCCACATTGCAAGTAGCCTCATAATTGCATGTGTGGGCATCCCAGCACTTCTTAATTCCACCTGAACTCCCACAAGGAGCCATTCCTTAGTGACAGGGGTGCACACCAGTGACCAGATTTGCCCACGTGAGGATGCACCCAAGGAAAAGGCCTGCACAGGCCTTGGAAACATGCTGGTGCCTCCTGGTCATGGAATTACAGCACTCCAAGTGCCAGGAGTGGTATAGAGCAGACACATAGGCTCTGAATGTGTATATCCCTTTGGCCCCATGGACTCTTTGCCTTGTAGAAGGCCACAGCCAGAGGGGACCAGTGTGAAGGCCAAGGTCAGGGCCTCTCAGGGCAGATGGCCTATGCCCCAGTCCTTTCCCACAGATCCAACCCCACCAAATGGAAGTAACTTGACATTTGCCCTACACTTCACAGTTTACAAAATACCTTCACATATAATACTCTTAATCAATCCTCTCAATCTTGTAAGATTACAATACGATACCATTTGATAGATGAGAGCACTGAACCAAAGTAACTTCCTGAAGTCACACAATAAAAAAAAAAAAATGAGTGCTGCCAGGTCTCCAGTAAAAGACTTTTCTTTCCCAATGTCAAAGGTCATGTTCTTCCATTATTCAACACTGCCACCCATCCCTTAGTTTTCTAAAGAACAAATGGAGGCTTAAAATTATAACTATATGGAACTCATAAATATGAAGCAGGGAGGGGACTTTAACACCAAATACAGAGTCCTTTCTGAGAAAGAGCCTGAGCCCAAAGCAAATCTCATCACTAGTACAAACAATACTATGTAGGAGTAGCAGTCCTAGCTGAGTCTTGGGTTCCCCACCCCCACTTCAAACCACAAAATGAGGACCTTCAACACAACTAAGCAATCTCCACCCAAATTCTGCACCAATTACATGGGTGGGGGGAGGCCTAGCCACACAGCCCGCCTTCTCTCCACCACCCCACCAAAAATACTTTATTAATAAGAGGGCAGCATAAAGCCACGGGCCTCCATCTGCTCAAGGACAGTCCAGAGAGAGTAGCCTGGCACCAGCCCCGGCTGATACCCGACCCTCCTCTAGCAAGGACCCACTAAGCTATGCCTCCCTCTAATTACCAGGTGTCTGGCCCAGGGCCTGGCCAGTTATTTAGAGAACCAGTGCCTGCTTCTGGCACAGATGTCTATAAGGCTGGGGTTGCAGGCACTATCTGCTCAAAACCAGCTGCTTGAAGCTGTCATCTCCTCACACTACTATCCTGGGACCCCTCCTGCTGACTGCGCACCCCAAAACTCAGCAGCATCATGTCACTTGCACACACAGCTGCAGAGTACATGCTGTCAGATGCCCTGCTGCCTGACCGCAAGGGCCCTCGCCTCAAAGGACTGCACCTAGAACTACCCCTGGATCGCATGGTCAAGTTCATAGCCGTGGGCTTCCCCCTGTTGCTGATGTCCCTGGCATTTGCCCAGGAGTTCTCCTCCGGTAAGTGGCTTCCAAGACCCAGTGTATAGGAGACTCTACCTTGTTTTCTCTTTACATCATGGGTTCTGAAGCAAGGCAGCTCCCACATCATCTAGGTGTTATGACTGGCCTGGGCATTACCCAAAAGGCTAACTATGCATGAGTTTAGAGTACCAGCAAAGGCACCAACATTTTTTGAAAGTTATTTCCTAAATTTGAAAAAAAAAGATTTATTTTAAATTTCAGTATTCATGTATTTTATGTCATTGCAATAATTAAACTTTTGATTTTATATGGATGAAGGAGATTGGGGGCTCCATAATCTTTTCAGGACTCAGGACTTCTAAAGGTCTTGGTCATCCACACTTTTGATAAGCCTTGGAGCCTTCTTCCTACTCCCCACCTCCCAGATTACTGACTTAAGAAGATGTGTTAAGTGCCCAACAGAGCTTAGCACATCACAGGTGAGTAAGTCCACTCCTTCCTCTCCACACACTAACATTAACACACACGTATGTAGTGTCCTATGGGAAAGATTAACTCAGCAAATCTGCCCCCTCTATTAAAGAGAATTGGGATTTCTGGCTTTCTTTCCCAGCTGTGTGAGTAGCTTGCTACATTTCCCAAAGAAGTGTGCCAACTTCCCACCGCCTCTCCCTTTAGCCACAAAGGGGAGAAGAACTGGTTCCCATTTCTGCCTCTTTCTAAAGAATGATGGGAAAACCAAAAACGAGAGATTCTGCCTCCAAGCCCACTTTCCTTCTAGCACTATTTATCTACCTTTTTTCTTTAGGACCAGGAATCCAAGCAACTAATCCTCTAAATTTTAGAACCCAAAGGTGTCAGCTCTCTTACCATGAAATTGAAAGCCTTCTGGTGTCAAACTGCAAGACTGCAGGGAGCCTCTTCTCCTCCGACCCACACCCCTACCTCCGACCCTGTGACCCCATGCTGCCTGCCTGTCTTGGAGTCCAGGGGGAGCTCAGAGAGAAAAAAACTGGCAGGCATTACAGGGAAGTCAGTACATGGGCAGGCCTGAGTCAAAGAGCAGAGTGCTGTCCTGTCATGCCCGTCTGACGGTGACACGGGCTCACCAGACCCGGAAACTTGGGCATGGCAAGAAGAAGGTGCCTACCACGTATACAAATTGGCAGACCTGTGGGGTGGCTCCTAGAAAGCTTTTAGCTGAATGTCCCCTGGATTCCGAGGGCTTCCTCAAAGGTGTATTACTGTTCCAGGGTCTCCCATCAGCTGCTTCTCTCCCAGTAACTTCAGTGTTCGGCAGGCGGCCTATGTGGACAGTTCCTGTTGGGACTCACTGGTTCACCATGAACAGGGTGAGCCTGGGAGGTACAAGCTGAAATCCCTCTGGCCTCATAAGGTAAAGTGGGCTCGGGCTCAATCAGGCCAGCTTCATGGCTGAGTGGGGTGGGCCTGGACTACATCATTATACACATTTTCTCTCTTCTTCTTCACCACCCTTCCCCTTTCATGTGTCAACCATTGATGTTCACGTTTCAGGCATTCTTCGAATGCCTGGTGATCTGTGGTTTCTCACTGTTATCTGATTGGAGGTTTTGTGCTGATGGATAAAGCTTGCTGACCACCAGCCTTCAGTTTAAGGAGAGCCCTTGGGCCATTTCATCAGAAAAACCTCCAATGTCAGCATCTGTAATTCATTCTCTCAGGCTGGTCAGTTTTTACAAGGAGAATGACTCAATCCCTAATTTGTGTGGAGGGGGCAGGGTGGAGTGGATGTCAGGCTGAGCTGCCAACCCTGTGGGAACTCAGATGTGGTATCAGCATTCAGTATTCATTTAACTTCTGCCAGGTTCTCAGTGTGGTCCCCCTGCCCTCAATGGACCCAAGTGCAGAATCTCCCCGGTTTCATGTTTCTAAGGAGTAAACCATGGCCTTCTGCCAGGGGAGGGACGGGGCAGTCACTGCGTGCGTCCTGTTACAGAATCTGCAGGGCTGGATTTTCAATATTCCTGTGTTCAGCCCCCCTTTCAGAGGCACCTGGTGTCTCTAACTCCTGAGTCTTTCTGGTTCTGCGGTGCAAAAGAGCTTGCTTGCTCGCTCCTGCCTCAACTCCCCATCCACCCGCAGGCTGCTGTCCTTGGTCACGCAACTGCTTTTCAGTTTACAGCGTTTTGTTGTTCTTTTGTCCTCTCCTGTTTTCTTTGTCCTCACAGGATTATGTCATTTTGATCTCTTTACTGTTGTTCGGGAGCAGAAGTCATTTATACATCCAGTTCGCAATGTTTAGTCACAAGTCACTCGTAACATTTTGTTGTTACGACAGGTTTACCAGGTCTCAAAACACTGCAGTTCTCAGACACAGACAAAACCAGAAAATTAATGCGAAGAGGCCACGAAGTGTCTGTCACTGGAAGTGTTTGAGCAGGATCTGGAGGGCAACAGGTTCAGGACAGTACAGAGGGAATTCGTGTCAGAAAAGAGTTCAGTCTCTAGGGATGAAGAGTTTGTTTTCAAGAAATGTCATTTTTTAAACAGGCGTCAAAAGGTTCTAATTTTTTCATGTACCTTTCCCAACACGTTTCTCTTTAGTTCTGAAACTCTCTTACACACACATACACACACACACACACACACACACACCACGTCCCTCTATCTAGATGCAACCAAATATGCGCCCTCCCTCTTATTCTTCAAAGTCTCCCCCCAGATCAAAGTGCCCTCCCTGGTTCAGAGAAGCTGTAGCCAAGCATCATAAGGGAATACGCTCCAAAATCAGCCTGCTGGGTCCCAATTCCCATTTGCTTACCTTCTAGATGTGAAACTTGTACAAGTTACTTAATATTTTCCCATTTCAGTTTCTTTGTGAGACAGAGACACTAATAGTACCTACCTGATAGCACCTCTGTGGAAATGAAGTGAAAATATGCGTGTTAAGCACCTAACACAAATGTGGCTTTAAAAGCCTTTATAGGTAGTTTTTACTGTGGGCAGGGTAGGGTCCCAACCTGGTAGGTATGATAAGCATGTCGAGGAAGCGAGGAAAAGTCCCTTATCTCAGGTAGCTCAAGGGAGGGGGCAGAAAAGGAAATGGGATTTGATCTCTTCTCTGGAGAGTCTAAATGCAAATCAGCAATGTTGGGGCCTTTCGCTGGACTTAGCTAATGGGCTCTAGATGTTTGGTGATAAGAACCTGAAACAGTCAGAGAAAGAAAAGGGGAAGACTGAGAATAAAGACACCCTCTCCTGGGATGCCATGAGCATGTTGGCCTCGATTTCTGGTTAGCTGCCTGGGCTGACAAGCAGGGGGAACAGGGACCCTTCTAGCTCTCTCTACAAACCTTCCCCCTCCCCTACCACTCCATCCCCCATCTCTCTTACCTCCTTCTTTCCTTCCTTCCACTCTCCCTTCCATATTCCGTCTCTTGCCTCTCTGCCTCTTGCCTCTCTCCTTCCTGAGAACCTACACAGACCCCAGATCAGAAAAGCGGAGCTGGGGAGGGTAGAGATCCACCATCCCTTCTCTCCTGGGCCTCACTGTATTCAACCAGGTCAACAGAGAGCCTAACAGCCTGGGCATGCAACAGCTCTTCCCCCTTCTGAGGCAGAAGCCCCACAGTCAGAGCTCTCCCCACGAGGCCCCAACACCCTGGGCCTCCCTCCTCAGCTCACTCTCACCCCACAGGCCCTCCCCTACTCCCTGCTGGCCCTGGCCATGGTCATGTACCTGCCAGTTCTGCTGTGGCAGTATGCAGCTGTGCCGGCCCTCAGCTCAGACCTGCTATTCATCATCAGTGAACTGGACAAATCCTACAACCGCTCCATCCGCCTGGTGCAGCACATGCTGAAGATCCAGCAGAAGAGCTCGGATCCTGATGACTTCTGGGATGATCTGGAAAAGTGAGTTGTCTCTTCCACTCCTTTCTGAAGACTTGGTCAAACATCAACGTGATTTCCTTGCAGAGTAATGTTTCAACTATCCTTACCAGGGTGGTCCAACCTGCGGTTCACGGGCTGCATGCAGCCTAGGATGGCTGTGAATGCAGCCCAACGCAAAATTGTAAATTTACTTAAAACATTATGAGATTTTTTTTGTGATTGTGTCACACTGTATTTAATGTGTGGCCAAGACAACTCTTCTTCTTCCAGTGTCGCCAAGATGCCAAAAGGTTGGACTCCCTTGCATATCCACCTTCTCTGAGGTGCAAACTGACACACCCTCTCATTTATTTGCTATCACTGGAGTACAGGGAGAAGAGAAAGGGTTCTGCCTCTAGTTTACAGGTGAACACAGAGCCTCCAAGGGATTGGATGCTCCAAACTACCACTTTCATATGCCACTCCCCTGCTCAGGAACCTCCAGTTGCTCCCCTCACGCATACAGAAGAATATCCACGAACTTCCAAGTGTTTGTCCAAGGCCCTCTACACACACTGTCACCAACCACTTTCTCAAACTTCTAACTACCAGGTGACAGAAATTTCCCACTCTACCTAGCAAGTCTCCTTCTTTTCTCCTAACAAGTCAGTCAACCACCATTTATGAGTACCAGACACTGGTCTGGGTGCTTTAGAAATACATGTCTGTGTGTGCACGGGGAGCAGAGGTAGGGAGGAGACAAAGCTACACCGACCCATATGGGGCTTATTCTCTACTGAGAGAAAACAGACACGAATACTCATAACACATGTGTAAATTGTAGGATAGAAAATAAGTGGTTTGAAGGAAAAAAGTCAGGCAGGGTGAGGGTGGGGTGATCAGGAAAGCTGGACGTGGTGGAGTGGTGCGGTTTTAAATAGAACAGCCAGGGCGGGCCCCACCAACAGGACAGTCGGGCTAAGATCTGAAACCATATTCTGTCTCATGTTTGTGTACGTACTCCTGAACTCTATCTTTTGAAGGCCAACTCTGCAACAACGTTTTCTGTAAAGGTTTCTGAATACTCAGCCCATACTGTTATCCTCCCTCTCCTCATTTATAGCTACCACGGGTTGTACTCATCATTTTAACAAACCAAGCACTATTTTTACTTTATGTTTGTGTATCATAGCTGCCCCTTCCCCACAAGCCAGACTGTAAACATCTTCAGAACAGAGACTGGCTTATGTGTACCTGAATACCACAGCTCTCAACGAGTACTTGTTAGCACATTTATTTTTATGAAATAACTGGATTGACCTAAATGTCATACAGAATATACAGACCAGGAACCAGAATATGCTTATTTAGACTCCCCGTCCAGTGCTAATTTAACGAGCCTTACTGCTTGCTAAAAGGTTTCTTCTGCCTTGCTGGGCAGAAGTAAACCAGAGTGACAACTGATTGTTCATTGATCATTCACTGGGTTTACTGCACTGCACTCACTGCTTGGAGAACTAAGATATACTTACTTGCCTCCTTTTGGGGAGAGGGGTGGTTATGCTCAGAGAAGGCAGACTTTCAGGAGTTGAGAATGCCATGTTGGATAGGCAGATTCTGTGGCTTCCCCACATGGCTCCATTAGGATATGGTTCTAAATGGTCCCTCCTAACCTTGCCTCATTTCTTCCCCACCCAGGGCTCGGAAAGAACGATACTTTGAATTCCCCTTGCTTGAGCGGTACCTGGCATGTAAGCAGCGCTCACATTCACTAGTGGCTACCTACCTCCTGAGGAACTCCCTCTTGCTCCTCTTCACCTCGGCCACCTACCTGTACCTTGGCCACTTCCACCTGGATGTCTTCTTCCTAAAGGAATTCAGTTGTTCTGTCAAGACAGGGCTGCTAAGTAATGAGACCCACATCCCTGATCTCATCACATGCAGACTGACATCCCTGTCTGTTTTCCAGATTGTTAGTCTCTCCACTATAGCAGTATACACCCTGCTGGTTCCAGTGATAATCTACAACCTCACGCGGCTATGTCAGTGGGACAAGCGACTCCTATCCATCTATGAGATGCTCCCAGCATTTGACCTCCTCAGCAGAAAGATGCTGGGGTGCCCCATCAATGACCTCAATGTGATCCTTCTTTTCCTCCGAGCCAACATCTCCGAGCTCATCTCTTTTAGCTGGCTGAATGTTTTATGTGTGTTGAAGGACACAAGCACCCAGAAGCACAACATTGACACTGTGATCGATTTCATGACTGTACTAGCTGGCTTAGAACCTGCAAAACCTAAACACCTCACTCATCAGGTATCTGATGAAAACCCATAGTTAAGAAACGATGGGGTGGGAAATTTTATGGGTAAAAGTCTTTCTCCTTCCTCCCAAGCCTCACTCACTAACATTAAAAAAAAAAAATCCACTTTAAAATTGCTAAGCTTGGATTCAGCTGAATTATATATCCTGTACCGTGTTATCCCAAAGCTGAGAAGATATAATCAACACATGGAAACAAATTGGAAAGTTAAGGCTAAAGAGTCGAAGAACTAAAAAATTAGGTCTAGAGCATAATATGATAGGGAAAAAAACCTACAACTAAAATTAAATCTAGGCATTCTGCAAGGAAAGAAGGTTCTAAAGGCTATTTATGGAGGCAGGTTCTTCTTCCTATATCTAATACTCCATGGCCCTTCTAGGATACACACTCAGCTTACCCCAAAGAGCAAGTGGGTTAATCTGGTAAGAGAATAAAGATATGAAAGCCCTGAAAACCCTTTGGTGTGGCCTCAGATCCTAGGAACATGTCCACCTTGCTTTGTGGAAGACACCAACCTTGCCCAGGCCCTCTGCGGCCTGCAAAGTGGTCAGGAGATAATGATGGCAGGAACTTGCGATATGCTCTTGGGGCTTAAGGACAGTGTCGAACATGGTCAGGGCCATGCATCAGCTGTAGCTGGAGCCACACAGTGTGCAGATATACCTTTTCATCATTTAAATCAGGAACGCACTTAACCACGGGCTGGGGTGGTTACAGGATGTGGACCCCTTCACAACTCTTAGTGGGCCCATGTGTGCTTTTAATAGCCCAGGGGAGGCTATACGTCCACTTGCAGCCCATCACTGAAGAGCAACCACTTCAGTAAACTGCTGGTGATCCCCTTCTCTCCATCCTCTGACTCATCACCCATCTTATGTGCTAACTCCCATTCCTGTGTCTGTATTTAACGAAAACTTGATCCAACTCCAAAAGCCACGCTCACCCACAATACCAAATGTCTCCCAACTGGTATTTCTTTTTCTAGATGCATATTATACCCTTCTTCACACAGGTATGTAGAAAAATGATGTTGTTCCTGACAAATCTGGGTAAGTTTACCCTAAAACAAACAAAGGGGCTGATACATAAACATTCCTTAATGGCTTCCTATTGTCATTGGTAAAGGTCTGCCTCTTCAGACTGCTACACAAGACCCTTTGCTATCCAAACGAAGCCTGCCACTTTGGTCCTCATGCCCCTCTCCACATTCCTTTTTCACTCTAATCAACTTCCTGCAATTCCTATGCTTCTCATGATGCTAAGCCTTTGGATGTACTGTCCCCACTGCCCAAGATGCCCTCCTGTTCTTCTCTTTCAGGGTAAGGGCAGGCACATTTCCTTCAAGAAGCCTTCCCTAGCTCCTCCCCCTTCCCTAACAAGGTGCTGCTGTATCATCCAATACCTGCCTTTGAGATAAAACTGACTACACTGTGTTTATATGGCCCCTTTTTTCCCTCTTAAATAAGTCTCCTAAATGTTCTGCCATAATAAGCTCTATTCTTCTGAATAAATAAGTGACTCAGTGAGTTGTTCAGGAATATTACATTGTTGGGGCACACAAACCCAGCCTCTAAACAATCCTGTGTGAAAAAAGCTTTGTGCACAAAGATGCACTTTGCAGCAATTGATGTCCAAAAAGTCAAACAACATGAAGATAATCATGTTAAATGACTATGCCATAACTGAAATATTAAGCAGCCATTTAAAATTATAAAGAAATCATAATAACGTTGCAAAATGACTATTATAGTGGTAAGTGAACAAAAAGAAACCTTGTGTTTAGTATACAAAGATGCATGGAAATATTCAGTATGATACACCCCGTATAAAGATGCATGAAGACACACATACCAACGTGTTACAAATGGTTCATTCCATGTGGCAGCATAGGGATTCTTAAACTTTTTGTACTATATTTTCTAAGTTTCAAAAGTTTGAATGAAATGTTTTACCTATTGTAAGGAGATGTTTCTAATGAAGAACAAACAAGAAATATTTTAATGAAAATTCCACTGAAACCCATTGGCCAGAACAGCTTGCAAACTAAGGCAAGCGGTAGCACTTTTCCTCCCACTAAGTATGAAGAGGAATAATGAAAACAAAAGACAAAGCCTGCAGTGACAAAATACAGCTAGGCAGCCAATAAACCTGGCAGTTAGGGAATAGGGGTTTACAAAAGAAAAGAAAAATACCCCAAACCTCTTCTGATCAATCAGAACTGTCTGTTTTCAGGGTCCAAGGTAAAGTGCCAATTTATACTATCAAAGGCATGAGTGTGGATATTTTGTAGGCTGAAAAAATTCCTGGCAGTTTCGAAACATGAACTTGTGTGGCTGCCTTGAGTGTGTCTGTGGAGGCACACTGGCACCAGGAGGGGCTGCTCTGCTAAACCTCAGCCCAGCCCCACAAAGGGCAGCTTACAACATGGGTGGGCATAAAAGGACTTCTGTGAAATCTATTTTTGTCAATACCCCATAACCATTTTTACAATTTTCAGAAATGAAATACCTGGGTCATCGATCCTAACCTCTCTTTTGAACTCTGATTATGTTACTTATTCAGTATTAGACTTTTCTCCAGTAATTCAATAAATGTACTACTTTTCTTAATTTCGATATGTCACCCTAGAAGTCTATATTTTTAGACTTTCTTCATTTGTATATGCCACTCTAGAAGTCTGTATTTTTAACCTGTAACTGTAATTCTATTTCATATAAATAGTGCCTTGCAGTTTAGAACTCTCGCTCACATCCATTACTCCACAGCATATTCAGTTTTCGGAGGAAACATCTGTTGGCCCAGAGACTCAGTCAAGTAGCTAGCGGCACTGCTGTGAGAATGAACAGACGCCTCTGTCTTCCGGACGGATGCACCAACACTGCATCCTAAAGAGTTTTTTCTCTTCATTTGATTTTAGATAGACCTGGACTACACATAAATAAACGTAAAGGTACAGAAACTTACTTTTGGTGCCATCAGACAAACTATGACTGAGTGCCTACCTGTGCTTGCGTATTATTAAAGCTGTTAATTCTTCCACTTTTCCTGCTACATTCTAACCTGCGGGAGCAGAGGCTTTTTGCTATTCAGCCCCGAGCCCGGACTCGCACTAAAATCACGGCACTACGCTGCCAAAAGGTAAGGAAGCCAGGAAGACAGCCGGTCCACACAGCTGCGTACGAGCGCGTCTGAGTCCTCCCCACGCTGTAGCGCCGGGAGCACTCTGGGTACCGAGTGTAAAAAGCTGGTGTCGGCCGCAGTCGGCTGCGGGAGCGTGTCACACTCGCGCGGGGAAGGTTTTTGCCGGCTCCTGCCTCAGCCCAGCAATCACACTACTAAGCTAAGCATGGGCACGTGAGTCAGGGAGTGTCACAAGGGTACCGGCCCCCGAGCGCGCGCTCGGGGCGACCCTACGCTCAGCACCCGGATATTACGCCAGTCGGCGCCGTGACGTAACTTCCGGTCGGAGTTACTTCCGAGGCAGACGCAGAAGTACCGGAGTCCGGGGTTTGACTGCGAGGACTCCGTGCCAGCCGCTCTCCTTGGTAGCGTTCTTGGAGAGGTCGGTCCTTCAGGGCCCGGTTCCGCCAGCGCAGACCGGACGGGACCGATGTCCCGCCGCCCCTCGGCCAGGCGCTGATGCCCGCTGTGCCCGGGAGGCCCCGCAGCGGGCCCGGGTCATGAGCCTGCTGGGCGGCCTCACCCCTTCTCCGCGGGCCGCGTCGCAGGCCGCCAAGGCCAGGATGAAAAAGCTCCCGAAGCGGAGCCAGAACGAGAAGTACCGGCTGAAGTACCTGCGGCTGCGCAAAGCCGCCAAAGCCACGGTGTTTGTGAGTTTGATGCCGCTCGGTCTTTCCAGTCTCCACACTCCGAATTCGCGAAATCTTTCCCGAAACCGTCCCCCATCCCAGAGTGGCAGTGGTAGTGTCGCGTTAGCTTTCGCAGTTTTACATCGCTTCTCGGTAGCCCTGTACCCTTGGACAGGTCACGTGTTTCTATGATTTTGTTTTTTATCTGTGAGAATTAGTAACTGTCTTGCTGAGTTGTGAAGGTTAAATGAGGAAAGTGGTGTCTAGAAGATGTGCCAGTTTTAGCCATTATCGTTATAACCTCAAAACTCTTGGAAATGCGTTTGATTCTCAAGAGAACCCTGAGAACGAGGCACTACTTTTAAAATAACACTGAATCGCCGAGAGATGATTTGCTTACAGGCACCGTGTCAGAGCCCTGACACCAATTTAGACCCCGCGATTCTAGTTTATTACTTTCACTAACCCAGCCTATTTCCTAGGCGGCCCATGTACCCCTTTCCTAAACAGACACATACAGGAAGCTTTCAATAATTTATCCCCTTCTAACTTCTTCTGAGTCTTCCCAGTATTTCTGCCATTTTTTCAATTGTAGAGGCACTGGGTTTATTGAATGAATGAACTGGTTGGCCAGCCCCACGCTTTGTGTTAACATGTTCTGACTCGCTCAAGCTTGCCTCAATGCAGGGAAATATAAAGAGTGGAGTCCCCAAAGGTCCTCCCACATCTGAATTACCACCTCGCCTGGTCTTTCTACCCAAAACTTGAACATCTCTCGGCTTTTTTTGGAAGCATAAGGAAAAGTTTGTGAATTAGCACATTCATTCCAAAAACATTTATTTAGCACTTGCTGTGTGCACTGGAGAGAAATAAGAAAAGTATAATTAAGAGGATTTGATACTTTTCTTTTATTCCCTACATGTCAAAGGTACATGAAGCTTGGAGCCTGTGCTGTTAGGAGGACCTTGGTTCCATTCACTACTACATGAAGGTTTTGTGAAGAAAAGGGCTATTGTTTTCGACTCACAGGCAGAGTTTGAGGTCCCACCTATGGAACATCTAGATTGCAGCATCACCCCAGGACTGCTGCTTGGGAGACAGACTGAGTCGTCAGTAAAGAAAGACAGTGCTTGAATAAGTAGATGAGGAAGTCTAAGAATTGTACATACTGGGGTTGATTTTATTCCTTCCAGTTATTCTCTGACGTTCATATTGCATGGGATGCTTCAGGTTAGGCTGATTTCATAAGCTCCCCCAAGAGTCAAGGTACTTGGGAATGGCTGGTCCTCATATTCACAAGGATTGAATTTAAGCATCCATGGATTTAAACAGGATGCCCTTTTCTCTGCCAAAGGCGACCCTAATTAGGATGACTACACATCTTGGTTTGCCTAGAACAGCCATAGCCCACCATATTGTTCTGGCATAATCACTAATAGTGCTCCCTTTTCACTCAGAGGTACCCCAGTTTTGGTAAATTCTGTAATTACTCTGCATATAGTCGAACTGGACTCCACTGTTACCTGTAGGTTCTTTTGTAGTTTGCAAGGTAGCCTAGTTCTTCCTTCTTTTCTAGCAACATAGGACTTCTTTGGTTTGAAATATAACTCATCTTCCCAGCATGATATTTTGATCTTTTATTCATTTTATGTGATTATAATCAATTTTTTTCTTAAAGGAAAATGCTGCTATTTGTGATGAAATTGCTCGTCTTGAGGAAAAATTTCTTAAAGCAAAAGAAGAAAGACGGTGAGCTGAGTTCATTTTGTGTTTAGAGTCACAGTTTTGGTGATTGATACGCCGTTACTGCTCTGGGGATTGTGCTGCAGTGGGATTTTTGTGCACCACTCGGCCTGCTGGCTGCTGGCAGCACAGAGAAACAGCCTGTGATGTCAGCTCCCGTTTATTCTAGCTGCGTTAGATCAGTGATGAGACAGCTCTCTATTTATCTCTCTAATGAAGCCCTCTTGCCACAACTAATAAGTAATCTAAAAAATGTAACTCCCCAGTTATAAAATAAATTGTCCCTCATTCTGCAAATATGTGTTCAGTAGGTACTAGTCTGTGCAAAGTCCAGTGGGTATGTGTGCATATGCAGTTCGTGGTGCATGCCTTTCCGAAGTCTAACACTTTCCAACCTCAAGTTACAACCACTCTCCAAGTGCACAGAGACACACTACAATTCTTCGCTTCTGGAGTATTGCCCTTGGACCTTCATTATTCTTAGGGTCCAATAAGAATATTATTTTTTAAGCCCTGGCTGGCGTAGCTCAGTGGATTGAGCGCAGGCTGGGAACCAAAGTGTCCCAGGTTGGATTCCCAGCCAGGGTACATTCCTGGGTTGCAGGCCATAACCCCCAGCAACCGCACATTGATGTTTCTCTCTCTCTCTCTCTCTCCCCCTCTCCCTCTCCCTCTCTCTCTCTCTCCCCCTCCCTCTCCCTCCCTTCCTTCTCTAGAAATAAATAAATAAATAAAATCTTTTAAAAATATATTATTTTTTAAGTGTAATAACCTTGTACATAGTTTTGACTTTTCCCAGTAGTTAAGTAAAACATTGACTTGAGATAAAATGGAAGCTCACACCTCTGCTTCCTTTCCTTCCCAACCTCAGGTACTTGCTAAAGAAGCTTCTCCAGCTTCAGGCTCTAACTGAAGGGGAAATACAGCCTGCAGCTCCTCCCCACAGCTCCAATTTGCCCCTGGCTTATGGTGTGGCCAGCTCTGTGGGAACTCTACAGGGAGCTGGACCCATTTCTGGGCCCAGCACTGGGGCTGAGGAGCCATTTGGGAAGAAATCCAAGAAGGAGAAAAAAGAAAAAGGCAAAGAGAACAACAAACTGGAAGGTACCTGGAGGGGATATCAGTTGTGCCGGTGGCTCAGTACCTGTTGACAAAGACCTGATACTAACTGGTGGACACACATGGCCACCACCATGCCTAAACTCTCAGCCAGTCCTTAAGCAGCCCTAACAGCCCTTGGAAAACAAGCGGATCAGAGCCTTTTTGAGAGAAGGAATGCCAGTTAGACCTGGTTAAATGTGCAGGGAGCAGGCTAAGTCTTCCACCTTCTTCCCTATCCCCAGCTCTCTAGGCTGCCTTCAGTTCCCTCTTTCCTAGGGGCAGGGAAGTGAGCTAGGTGGCCTTTGGAGCATATTGCTGGCTTGGGAAATTTCTGATGTGTGAAGTAAGAGGCCTTAAAAAGTATAAGGCTTTTGGGTCCTGAGCAGTAATATTCAAATTGGTTACTGCCAGGTGGGTGGCTTAGAAGGATACTCAGGGCTTTGGGGGGAAATCCCATGTGCCCATTCAGTGAGTGTGTGGAGCCAGGATTGGCTTATTGCTCTTAGCATTTACATGTGAATTTTCCCCTTCCCCTTAGCATTGGGAGGGGCCTAAAGTGGGTGACCCCAGATTTGCGTTTCAGTTCTGAAGAAAACATCCAAGAAAAAGAAAATGGAGGGAGGTGCTCGCAAGCTGGTTCAGCCCATTGCCCTGGATCCCTCAGGACGGCCTGTGTTCCCCATCGGACTGGGGGGTCTAACAGTATATAGCCTGGGGGAGGTGAGTGAGACCAGCGATACCTAGAGAGGAGCTTCAGAAAGGTGGGAATGGGGTTGAGCCTTCCCTCCCCGTTCCCAGTAGCAGCAGCACTTACTGTTCCAGACCAACACCAGGAAATCTCCAGGCCGTAGGAACCAGGTCAGTTTGGTCTGCCACACAGCCTGCACACTTTCTGTGACGTGCATCACTCTTTGTAGCACCGGAGTGGTTCCAGAGGTTACCTGTGGCACACTGGGCTTCTAGATTCTCCGGTGACTTCATTTGCAGGTTGGGGGAATCTTTTTTGTAGATCATCACCGACCGACCTGGCTTCCATGATGAGAGCGCCATCTACCCTGTGGGCTACTGCAGTACTCGAATCTATGCCAGCATGAAACGCCCAGACCAGAAGTGTCTGTATACCTGTCAGATCAAGGATGGTGGTGTGCAACCTCAGGTATTTTTCTTCACAAAAATCTTATTGAACTTTACAGAAAACTAGTCAAGGAATTTTCTAGCCAACCTTTAAGTTGGCTAGAAAGCACTACAAAAATTTTCTTGGCAAAAATTTCTCAGTATAATTTTGATTGAACCGTTTATAAATAGTTAAGGTATTCTGCAATTCAAAAAGTAAAGAAAATTAACTGAAAAGGGGATTTGCAGTCAAAATGGCCCATGAGATATTGTAAGGTTAACCCAAGATTACATGGAGAATGATCTCATTGGTTTTTAGGATACCATTTGCTTTTGTATTTAGACACATAAGTAAGTGGATCGAAAGGGGTCTGGAGAGGCATGGAACCAGTTCATTGTTGACCTCTGGAGAGCAGTAAGGCCAGGAGTATAGAACTGAAAGAGTCAAAAGACTTTGTCTTCTTGGATTTATTTGAATTTTTAATGGCACTGCAGGAAACTGTACCCACCTCCTAGTGTGGTACACATCAGCTTCACGTTCCAGAGTGGAGAACAGTTATAGGACAGTGTGACTTCCTCTCTCCTACTTCTTCCTCCAAGGTTGCTCTCATGGCTCCTTTGTCTTCCTCAGTTTGAAATTGTTCCTGAAGACGACCCCCAGAACGCCATCGTCGGTTCTTCTGCAGAGGCCTGTCATGCAGAACTGCTCACGGCCGTAAGTGCTACTGCGTAAGTTGGCCAGCAGCTTGAAGACAGACAGAAAGACCACTTTGGGGACAGCTACAGTGAGACCTTTTCTCCTGCTGCACTGAGTGGAGATCTCTCACTGTATAGAATGCTCTCTTTCATCACCCGGCTATTGTGGCAACTAAAGTCTCCAGAGTGTCCAAGCCAAGGCTTGTGTGGCTGATCGTGCCCGCGTCCCAGCCCGAAACCCACTCTCATCTCCCTCTAAGCTCTTGAATTAAAATTCTCCCTCTCCTATTCAGGGGGAAACCAGTGTCTAATGTGCTTCCATCTGGAGCAGACTTTTTTGGGTTTTCTCACCCAACCATCCACAACCTGATCCAGAGTTGCCCCGGAGCTCGAAAATGTGTCAAGTAAGTGTGGTCGGATCCATTCCTTTCAGAGAAGCTATACAATAGCAGGCCAGGGACATAAACCGTTTTGTACACTTACTGAGCTGCTCGTGCACATAAAGCATGCTTGCTTCTTGACCACTGTGCCTGAGTATTGCCTTAGTCCTCTGCACGGGCGAGCAGAAGCCAGTTCCCCACTGTACCGTAATCGTTTTCTGTGTACCATGACAGCAAGAGGAAGTCCTACAGAATAATGTGCCACTAAAGAAGCCTATCCATCTTTTTAAAGGTGTTTTTGTTGTTGTTGTGTTTTTAGATATATATTGGAGAGCTCTACAGAAAAAATGGGTTGTGGCTAACAGCTTTTTTTTTTTTAAGATTTTATTTATTTTTTAGAGAGGGAAGGGAGGGAGAGAGAGAAATCAATGTGTGGTTGCTGGGGGCCATGGCCTGCAACCCAGGCATGTGCCCTGACTGGGAATCGAACCTGTGATGCTTTGGTTCGCAGCCTGCGCTCAATCCACTGAGCTACGCCAGCCAGGATGAGGCTAACAGCTCTTGACAACGATGTCCTTTGGTCCTGCAGTTACCAGTGGGTGAAATTTGATGTGTGCAAACCTGGAGATGGGCAGCCACCCGAAGGCCTGCTGGAGAGTGAGGCAGCTATAAGCTTTGAAGCCTTTCAGAGACAGACCTTTGATGAAGATCATACTGATCCCATGCTACAAGGTATCTTTTAATGTTATCTTCTGGTTTGAAAATTGAGCATATTCAGGCTGCCCTCCCCTCTTCATCCATAGCTGAGTACCCCAGATGTCTGGGCAGAGGTACAAGCTTTCACTGCTCTGATCCTGGAGAGTCCTGTGCCAATAGAACCCACTGTCCTGTGCGGCTCTCCAGCAGTCCTCACAGAAGTCACAGGGCACGGCTGGGATCATAACAGTAAGGCAGGGCCCACCGAGAAACTAACATTTCTTATTTTCTCCTGAAGTTGAGACCTAAGTGGGACTCCAGGAGCAAATTTACTGTGCAGGTCTAAGATTCCAGGTGGGGTAAAGGGGATTGCGTCACGGTCTCAGTCCCGCCTGTATCCCACGGATTCCCTACCGTAAATGCAGGGAGCAGCCAGGGCATCAGCACAGGGATCATACCGGCAGAGCTCTGAACTAGAAATGAGAAAGTGGAATTAAAATTCCCTCTCTTGGCCTGATACACTACATACCTAGGCGAGTCACTTAATCTACTTCAGGCACAGTGAAAGTAAATACCTTCATTGTGAAAGTATTGTCCTATCTTACGAAACAAGGGTGAAATTGGGATGTTAGGGATTTGAAAGAACATACATGTATCTGATCGGTCTCCTGAGATTCCCAGACAACACTGGAACTTAAGGAATTTTTTCCCCAGGACCGCTGGACCTCCCGGAGCTTCAGCCTGCAGCCTTTGTGTCATCTTACCAACCCATGTTCCTGGCACACGAGCCCTTGGTTGACAATCACCTAGAGCACTTGAAGTCTCCAGCGCAGTGTAGCCCAACGCAGTCTCTAGACTGAACGAGAAGGGGTCAGATACCACAGCATTTTCACAATGACAATTTTTTTAACTTAATCTAAAACTTAGAATAAAAGCTTTCTTAGAAAAAGTTCTATTTCTTAGAATATATAGAAGAAAGCAGCAGTTCAGAAGAAATTAACACGTTTTGTTGTGGAGCTTCCCATGGTGGCAGTTTTCCCTGAGAAAAACTTCACCTACTTTATTTTTAGTAATAAATTTCTCTTGACAATTCTGCTTATTTTCATCTTGTCATCAGATAGAATCTATTTTGCTTAGTTCCACCTCAGGTAAACTTAAACCCTTTGTTAACCAGAGTAAGAAATGGCTGCTGACTCAGGAAGGAGTCAGTACAGTTCTGACGACCTTCTACCCTTGATTCTGATCCTACTTCAAGGACTGTTGAGCCCCAGCCCCTGCACCCCAAGCAGCCGTTTTATTTCTGTGTCGGTATCATCGAAATCAAATCCTGTGCATCCCCAACCTGGCGTCCAGCCCAAGGCACACTTTTTGCCCATTCACATTTCACATTTCTCCAAGGGGAGCAAAAGGTTCTCTAGATGCTTTCTACATCCTCTTTGTGGTTTCTTATCAGAGGTGTGCTGTTAGCTAAATACACTGAAACTGCGTGATAACACATTTAGATAGGACTGGGGGGTCAGCTCCCAGCCTCCATCACAGGCTCACCGTGTCATTAGTCTTTATACGTTTGTAAGCTTTTACAGTGCAAAAAGGTATAATTTGGGTTATGGCAAATCAAGGGTGGAAAGGGTATTACTCAAAGCTGTTAATATTTTAATGTTTCTTTTCTCTGTGTAAGTTGCCTGAACATCATATCTGTACTTATACAGAAATGATATATGCTGCTTTTATCCTATAGAAAATACTTTTCCATTCTATTACAGCTTGAGTAAATCACATATTAAAAGAAAGCTTCATTTTAAGAAAGACATTTAAAAATATTTTAATAGGTTAGTGTGCTATTTACTCTTATTAAAGAATATTCATTTTGTAGCTTTCCTAGAACAGAGAGAACCCATTTGTCGTTCTTAAACTTAGGGAGTCAAGTACTCTTTTAAAATTAAAGTAATCAGGCTATATTGGAATGCATCATGTGCCAAAAAGGTTAAAACTGGTGTCAGATATAGTATGTATATATATATCACACATGCAGTCACATGTATGGGGATACATGGAATGTCAAATGTTTTTCTTATGGACCATCATGTTTAAAGACTTGAAAAACAGTGCCATAGATCTGTCATCTGCTGGGTTGTTAGGGATTTCCTAAATTGGACCACATGCAGTATCGGTGAGAAGGAGATGAAAAACGGGACTGCGCCTGGGCAGGAGTAGAAACTGTTGGACTCCTGAGAGGGTGAAGCTGCAGGTCTCACAACTGTAAACATTTATCCCTAAACCCGTTCCTGCATGTTAAGGGTCCTAGAGAAATTAAGTGTGGTATGATGTTTGCAAGTAACCATTATCACAGTATTAGTTTAACAGTGAAAAAGTGGGAGAAAACCTCTTAAGTCCACTAGTGGGCAATTGGTTAAAGCATGGGGCTCCCACAAAATGAAACACTCAAATCTGTATACAGTTTAACAGGGAAATTATTTTGCTGGAATAAAGGAAAAGCACAGATTATAAAGTAATACCCAATGTAGTGTATACAGTGCAACCCAGACAAATGAAGTGACTATTCACCAAAATACTGCTTCTCTCCAAATGATGGATTTGGGGTGATTTTTTCCTTATATTTTTGTTAGCATCCAAATCATCTACAGTGATTATAAATATCATTTTTCAAACAGTAAAATGTTATCTGGGAAATAAGCTGAGTTCCCACAGAATGTTTTAAATTATTCAACCATTAAAAATAAATCAACTTTTACATAAGTTTTCATTAGTATGTCCACTCCCTACACCTCATTTTTCACACTGTGCACTAGGTTATCAGGGATGAAAGGAACCCCAATTGCTTGGTTGGTCTAGTTTAAAAAGTAGTTTCAGTAAGCCAAGGTTAATTTACTATGGAAGAAAACATTTGTACATAAACTCAGAGCGGCCTAAGAGCCGCGTTTGTGAAGTTGACAGCGGTGAGCAGGAATGTCCTTGGCCTTCACACGCACCACTTCCTGCACTGCCTCACCCAGAGCGACTTCCGGTCCTGCCAGCCCCGTTCTCGGTGAGTGCCCTGCACAGGTGCACCGTTTTATCTTTCATTCCGTGATTTTACTGTACCTCTCGTATGCTTAGATACGTTCAGGCACACAAACACCACTGTAGACTGCCAACAGTCTTCAGTACAGTAACATGCTGTATGCAGCCCAGGTGCAGCAGGTAGGCAGTGCCACCCAGGTTCGTGTGAGTGTACCTGTGATGTTCGCAAAATCACTGAATGATGTGCTTCTCACACTGTGTCCCCATCAAGCAGTGCATGACTATGCTTTTATTTCTAACTTCTAATAGACAACACACAATTAAAAAGTGCTGTTAACCGTTTTTAATCAACCAATAAATATTATGATTCTTAATAGCACACACAAAAGCCCTCTTTCACATTTGTCCCATGAGGGTTATTTTTCTAAATGCTCATCACGTAGCTTTACTCTCAGCCTCCCTTTTTTCTTCCATCTGGACTATCCTTTTTATAGTTAAAACTCTTACCTTTAAAGAGCCTGAAGTTTCTATTTAACTGCAGTGGCCTGTTTGCCTGTCAGTGACCTCCAGAGTCACACTCTTTCTAAGCTTGTGATCCCCCCGGACCTGCTGCTGGCAGCTGGGGTGTCTTCATTACCACGGCCTCACCTTTTCTGTGTTCCTGAGGCTGGCCCTCCGCGCCTCCCCTGGTGCATACACGTGGTTCTGCCTTGCTAGCTCTCGGCGTTCACACTGCTGCTACTCAGACTGAAAGAGGAGAACTGCTTTTGATGTGGAGTGCAACATGGAATACTTCGTCCCCCCACACCCGGAATTGTGTAAACGAGGCTGGAAGGACCTGCAAGGCCTTGTGGGCCAGCCAGCTGTTTCACCCTGATGAGGAGGAAGTGAATGACACTGAGGTTCTATCTGTGGTCTGGCATGAGTCCAGTATGGACACCAGCCTAACCAGAGCTGCGGTTCCCAACCTTTTTTGGCACCAGGAACCAGTTTCACGGAAGACAATTTTTCCATGGGTGGGGGATGGTTTTGAGATGGTTCAAGCGCATGACATTTAAGCTCCCTTCCTGCTGTGTGGCCCAGTTCCTAACAGGCCAGGACTGGTGGTACTGGTCCGTGGCCTGGAGGTTGGGAACCCCTGAACTAGAGGACAAAAGGCAGGCATTTCATTACCAGCCCTGGCTCATCTCAAAATATAGAAACAGCCACGTGCTCGCTGGGAACTGTCCAACAAGTTTCTGTTAATTTCCTTTAAAAGCAAGTGTTGTCCTCATTTAAACTAAATGCCCATTTCTAAGGGACCCATGCTTCTGTGATCATACTGCATCACTTAGCAACTCTGCTGTGAGATCTAGGCATCTGGTCTGCCATGAAAGCAATGAAGGGAGGGGCTGGCAGGGTGCTGCTGGGGTGGTAGAGGGGACACAGCTTATATTCACAAGGCCATGCGGTCCAGGCATAGCGGACAGCAACCACAGCACCGGAACACAAACTGGTATTCAGGGCCAGCGTCCAGGTGGAGAAAGTGTTCATGGGAGCTGGAAGCCACGTGCACTGCTGGTCACCACAACATGAGACCTGGTGAGAGAGCCGTAAAAAGGGAGGGTCAGGTCCGGCCGAGGTGCTCCTGGAGGCTGGGAACTACCCTTTCAGACAAAGAGCTACTTTCAGCCAAGAACCCACTTCCTCTGGTGACCAGAGCAAACCTGAGTCTGGGTCTGGTGAACACGGCCACAAGCTGACGAAAATGGTCATGTGATGAGCAAGTGACTTAAGTCACTAAAGCATGAAGTACCGAGGGAGGCAGGAAGCACAATCACAACCAGCATGTGGGGAGGGTTCCCCAAGTACCCTCGCTGTAACCCTCCCAACAGAGGGCCACGCAGGAGTCGAGCGAGCCGAGCACTCCCGCTGCTGCTCCCCTCAGGCGCTCCCCAGGAACTGAGGAATGAAGCGGGGGAACAGAGACACGGGATGCCAGGCCTTCCTGCAGGCAGAAAGTACTCCAGGGAGGGGAACCAGAATGATCCAGTACCCAAAGGTTGAGTGCTGACCCGACCACAACTGTGTTTCTGGGTCCAGGAGATGGACAGACTGCCAGCAATGGATGGAAGTGGAGAACACAGAACTCGGAATCTACCTAAAACCCGGTGTCCAGAGTCTCAGTGCCGTAGTGCTGACCAAGCACCTGAGGCAAGTGGACACTGAAGTCGGGACTGCAGAGCAGAAGCTGCCCCAGACTGACTGTGTCACTAAAGTGTGTTTCCAACATTCTCTCACCTCCTCCAGGGCCCTCTTTTCGCACCCCGCCAATTCCAGCCTAATGGTGTCTTGGTTCCCAGGCACTCGCACAAACATCCCATCTAGGAATGCCCCCACCCCACCCCCAGCAATGGAAGGCCCTTCAAGGAACCTCTTTAATCAACAGCCCCAGCTCCACAGTGGGGTGATCGTTGCTAGGTGTAGAAGAAAGTCGTTTCACTATATAAATTCACACTAAGCTACAAATCACCAAGCTTATGCCTCTTAAAAGAGACACCAACTCAAAAGAGTTTCAGATTTAGGATAAAAGACATCCAAGGATGAGGAAAATATTCTGGAACAAGGGTCCTTTCAATGCAACCTACGAATACAGTGGCAGCCTTGCCCAGAGCGAAGATGGTTGCTCTGGGAGGGAAAACATGAAAGGTGTACTATTTTCATTTGGACGCCTCTCCCCTTCCTTGATTGTCCCATCGAAACTGCCTCTAAGACAGTGATTTTCAACTGGTGTGCCTGCCACAAGAATGTTTAAAACATGCAATACCTGACTATTTAGTCAGGGGCACGGACTCTTCCCTTAGACTGTCAAGGAAAAAAATGACGACAGCCAGCACGGCTCCAGCTGTCCAGTGTGAATGAACCAAAATTACACCTACTTTTTTGTCAGACTGGCAAAAACACTCTTCTCCGGTGTGCTGCACGATTCTGGTAATTTGTGTGTGCTGTGAGACGAAAGAGGATAGAAACCGCTGCTCTGAGCAAATGAATGAGTGGCGGCTCACCTGCCCCTCCAAGACAAGCCCCGCCGTACAGTCACTTCAATTCAGAGACGGGCCTCACCGTGGAGGGGCCCCCGTTGTTTCTGCCATCCTCACCTCAAATATCCCATCATCCTTCTTCTGCACCAGGATTCGCTGGGAATACGTGAGGTTAAGCAGCCCCTCGTCCGCCAGGAGCTCCATCTTCTCAGGCAGCGGCCCCTGAAAGGTCAGCTGCTTCTCACCGTAGGCCACAGCACGGGCCCCCAGGTGCAGCCGGTAGGCCACGGTCTGTTTATCTCGAGGGTGGATGCTACGGGGTAAACAAGGAGAGAACTTTGGGTTTGAGCTCAGTAATGACTACATTTAAAAAGAAGAATAGGGTGGTGATTGCGGGGGTGAGGGGGAATAAGGAGGATAAATGTTAACAGGAAAATACAATAAAAATAAATAACTACAAACAAACATAAACGAGAAATAATATACAAAGCACCCTTTAAGAAGGTGAGAATAGAGCTGACTCAATCAAATAGCCAGTGATGAGTGGCTGCTACTCAGCTTGAGAGACCCAGTGAGTGGCAGGCAGAGGTGCTCTCTGGGCCTCCTGCGGGTTGGGAACCTTGAAATAACAGGAGGAAACAAAGGGAGGCGGGGAGGATGCTGGAACTGACCTAGGCGAGCTAACTCAACAGACTATTCCAACTAACATATCCCGTGTTTCCCCCTGCATCAGCTATTTATTACTTGGTCCTCTCCAGGTTTTAATTTGTTCAATAAATATTTATTCATTCAAAAATAAATGAATTATTAGTTCAAGCTCCTACCAGTGTCCAGACACTGTGTTGGGCTGCTGCTTTGGAACCCCCTCGTGTCCGACAGCACGTGGCAGTCATGGGCAGTCACACGCCAGTATACCACTGCTCCTCCTCTGAGCCCACGGTGGAACCACGGTTCCACCCCCTGCAGCCGGGCGTGGCCACAGGGCTGCTTTGGCTCCAGCAGAGTGGGCAGAAGTGACTGGTGCTGTTCCAGGGAGAGCCCTTCATCGCCAGTGTGGCGCTTTAAGGTGGCTGGAAGTACAGGTCAGTGTTGGTGCCTGTTTCCCTGGATCTGTGAGTGACTGGGGGAGAGCCTCTCGGTTGACCTCGGGACATGTAGTGTGAACAAGAAAAAATTTCTGTTGCATTGAAGCCCTGGGATGTTGAGGGTTCCTTTTTATTACTGCAGCACACTCCAGTGTAAGTGATTACAAACAATGCTTCTATGGTCCGATCCTCGGCCCATCTACTCTCTCCCCTCACAAGTGAACGCATGTCCCAGTGAAGGTCACAAAGAACACACACTATTATTCAAGCAAAGCCCAAGAAGCACCCATACCTGCCAAAAGGCGAGGTCCTGTCACCAAGATCCATTGCTACAGCCATGAAAGTGTTGGGCATCCTCAGGTTGGGGACATAGCCAACGTCTGCCGTTTGATGCCAGCGGATCTGGGAAAATCCGTCATCCAAGGCTGCACCAGACAAAACGGATGACAACTAAAAGCAAAGAGATTATTGCATCAGAACCCTGCACTGGAATCTTTTTCACCAGTAAACCCTGGTTGTGTTTCCCTCATTTGTACAAACGTTCATTCAACAAGTCTTTGCTGAGCTCCACACCGCAGTGGCAGAATCCCTCTTGTCCCACCTGCCACAGGGTAGCTCTGCCACCCCTCTCATCACGAGGGGGACTCTGGGTCTCCTCCCATGGAATCTAGGCTACATCTGTGACGTTCTCTGACCAATAGAATGCTCACAAGTGTGTATAGCTTCCATGCCTTTGCCTCAAGCGCCCTGCCTCCTGATTTCATCTTCCTAGAACCCTGAGATGGCTGGGTTAAGAAAACAAGTCCAGCTACCCTAATGGAGGAATGACACAGATAGAGGAGCCCTGGAAACTGGAAGATCGTGAAGGAGATAGGCATCAATGTCCCAGCAATCCCAGCAGAGGGGCCGGTCATGTGAATTCTAGAGCCTTCGATTCCAGCTGCAGCCACACAAGCAAGCCGACTGGTAGCACCAAGAGTGGAGTGAGCCATCCCAGTTGGGACCACCTGGCCAGCCCATGGACTCATGAGCACAAACAATGGCTGATGTTTTAAGACACCAAGTGTTGGGGTAGTTTGTTGCAAAGCAGTAAGTAATGGACACACCTGTGTACAACACAGGGCTGGGCACCATTTTGTACACGATAGGGGAACTCAAGAGTTGGAAAAATTTTACTTTTAAGTTACAGTTGTTAATAAGCTTATTAACTATATACAATAATTAATGCATGTAAAAAGCTATCGTTTCAGGAACTGAACGGACACCCACCCTGACTCCAGGAGACCACAGGCAAGTCAACCTTTGTGCCCCTAGAGGACTACCAGCCATCATGCGTGCTCCAGGGAAGAGACGTCCTGCCACCCAGGACACAAAGAGTCACTGCCAACAGAGGAAAGGGTGCTAGGGAAATTGCTGGACCACAGCTTTTATTTGATTAACCTTTTCCCTGAACTCCACTGACCATCAGAACAAAGTGTCATAAAGATTCAATCCTTGTCTCTACTTGTTGGTTCTGGTAGTGACAGGCAGCATGAACGCTGACTTTCCTGGTTTCAGTGTAGGAAAGCAAAGAGGCATCTGTCCTGGAGTGTGTGTGCAAATTGCATCAAAGATCCCAATTCTTTGCACGTTCCTATAGCCACACCATCTTGTCATGTGACTTTATGGTTCCTCCTATGAAGAGAAAAAGTATATTTACCTCCCCACCCCTTGATTCTGAGCTCAGCCATGTGGACTGCTTTGGCCAATCAGTGAAACAGAGAGTTACAGTGGGTCAATTCCTAGACTAGGTCTCACTTACTCTTTCGCATTTCTGCTGTCACCATAAGAATGACACGCCCAGGTTGGCCCACTACTCTCGAGAAAAGAGCTGTCTCGATGACAGCTGTAGAACAGAGCCGCCTCCTCTAGCACAGTTCAGCCCAGCCTGGACTGCACGGAGCTCCCTGGCTGACCCACAGAGATCCGTAACTGCCCCAGGGAGCTCAGCCAAGAGCGGCCAACCCCCAGCTGCCCAGGCACGGGAGCTAAAATAATAACTGTTCTTTTAAGTCATAGAGTTTTGCGGTGATTTGTTACCTAGCAGTAGCTAACTAGTACAAGTACTTCACAGCTTTGCTGGGGGGACAGACCTGCACATGAGAAATGTTAATAAAAACTCTATACAATAGTATGAGTTAAATGCTGCATTGGTGGCACAGACAGCAAGTGCTCTACATTTAGAACAACGTTTATTATTACAAGAAAACATAACCTCAGAATATGTTTAAAAAATGAGTGGGTACAGAAAACATGAGAGGCCATTGCAAACAGGACTGCTCGTATGTCCCATGTTAGAACCTTATGAGATGCAAAGGTAAAGGATAAAGGGAGTTTTGAGAGAGAGAGCAATCCAGTTGGAGTAGAGAATTTACGTGGGAAAGACAAGGCTGGAAAGACAGTCGGGGATGTGTTTGGACAGAACTTACACTTTGTAAGTGACAGGGAACCACTGGAGAGACAGTCACAAAACACTGTGAATGTACTACATGCCACTGAACTGGGCACTTTAAAATGCTTATGTGAGAATTTCACCTCAACTTAAAAATTAGAGACACTGAAATTATTAATATGATAAATAGACTATTTCAAAAGATTCATCTAGTGGTCATACAAATGATCTGTGAAGAAAAGAAAGAGACCCATTAGTTCAGAAGGTACTATAATATTCTAGACACAAAAGAGACAGGGCTAATCTAGAACGATAATAGTGGGAAGGGCATGGTTAGAAATAAGGCAATCTAAAAGACAAATGGACAGAACCAGGCATCCAGTTGAATGCGGGGACAGGAGAGAAAGGGTGATACCCAACATGCAGAATCTGTAACATCCGAATTATCTGCTTGGGGTTCTGCAGATGTAAGTACGGTCCCTCATGACAATTGCCTTCAAAATAACCGAAAGCTAGAGTATTATGGTGAAGTCAACCCAGTCGTCAGAGACTTTCTCCTGCTGGCCTTCAGGAAGGAAGCTGCCACGACTTCTACGGCTTCAAGGAAATGAATTCTGCCGGCAGCCACATGAGCCTGGGAGGGAACACTAGGCTTCAGATGAGACCCCGGCTCTATCCAACACCTGCACTGCAGCCCTGAGCAGAGGACTCAGCTGAGCTACACCTACCCAGACTCCTCAGCCACAGAGACTGTGATAGATCACAGCATGGCCTTGGTTTACGCTGCTAAATACGCAGTAATTTGTTGAGTAGTGACAGAAAATTAATATACTGGGAAATCACTTTCCAGGCAGAAGGGGAAAACTATGGTGGGCCCCGAGGTGGGAGTACACCCGGTGTGACTGAAGAAAGCACGACAGCCATTGTGGCTAGAAAATCAGGAGGTTAGAGGGTAGTGGACACAGGGGCAGACCGTGTGTGGCCGGGACGGGGGGACCAATGGAGCCTTCTCATACAGCATACGTGTCAAAGGGCTGCTTTAACTTACATACTGAGAATATCCTAAAGGGGGAGAAAAGGAAGCAGTAGCAGCAGAAAGGATATGGCATGAAGGGTACGTGGATGGAAAAGGGGCCACACACTAACCCTGACAAGCTCAGGAGTGGCCCGCATGGCGGGTCATACAAACTCAGACACAGAAGGTGAACGCATAGGAGGGTCTGAACATAACGGAAAGCGAGTCACAGTGGCTAATGACATCCAAGGCCTGCAGATTCCTTGACAAAGGTCAGTCTTTACCGGAATGAACCTGTTCACTGTCCCTTTGCATCTATGATAACAGGCCTGTGGAAGGTCAGAGTAATCCCCTTTTCCAGACCCTTCAGGGCACAACCTCTGCACCAGAGCACGAGACCCCAGAACCCCTCACTGCTCTCTTGTTCCGCCATGCCATCTCTGTGTGCTGTAAATGTTAGTTATTAACTGTCCTGTACCCGCCAATGTAAGAAGTATGTGTCTTTCCATTTTACTTTTTACGCAATATTAGAGGTTTCCCTGCTTTGCTCTCTCCCACCTCTTTAATCTAACACCAAGGGATTCCATGTAACCCCCTCACATCTCCTGCTTTGATTGTATAAAATAACCTGCAAAACGGCCCTTCTCTGCAGCAGATCTCAATCTATTGAGATTGAGCTTCCCAGCAATTGTCTTCAGTTGGGCTGCAGGTTTGGATGTTTGTCACATTGACAGGTATGATATGGAATGTAGAGGACATTTCCAATTCTCTTAGTAAAATCTCTTATGCAAACTGGCTTCAATCTGTACGATAAGAGGTGCTGACGTTTCACAACGCAATCTCATGAAAACCAGAAGATGAAATAGATCGGTGAGTTATCCCACTTCTTCCCCCACAACTCCAAGAACACTGAAAGTGGAACCCTGCCCATGGTTCCCAGTCAACGCCATGATGGGAAGCACAGCAAACAAGCTACCAGAAGGATCTAGAATAAGTACCAGCCTGAAGCATGACAGGGAGAAATGCTAACAACAGTCACTCACGCCAAGGAAATTTTCTCAAAATGGCAGTCTTGCTGAGAAGTCCTGCCCTGTTCATTCCATTTCATTGACTGCACTAGCGCACACTGGCCACATGGGGGCACCAGCAAACTAAACTCCACAACTACATGGTTTTTCCTAGTGGGAGATATAGTTCAGTCTCCCATGGTGATTAGCAGAAACACTGCTGCTTATGAAGGCAAATAGCCAAGAATATAAAGGCGGCCACATTCACAGGACTTTACAATAATATACTATAGTCCGCAGTCTCTTCCACTGGTCCCCTAAACCCCTTTTAAGAAAGCACAGTCCCAAGGACTCCAGTCCCCTAGCCTCCTGCTCCCTTCCCCTCCCTGCTTCAGGTCACCTCTCTATGAATGACTCTCTGACACACGTGTCTGGCCCTGGCCTGCCCACTGAGTTTGATCCTTCATCTCTCGTCGCTCCAGCTGCTGCAACCACCAGGTCAAACCCACAACCTCATCCTTTTCTACAGACCAACTGTCCTCCAGATGTTCTGCCTTCTCTCACTGATAAAAACAAACACTAACATTGTTTGTCATGCGCCAGGCTTTCCGTGAATTGACTCACTTGATACCTAATAACAAAGAAGTCTGAGGTCTTGTTTGAAATCACACAGCTGAAGAAGTGCCAGAGCCGGGACTTGAACCGGGCAGCCTGGCTTCAGACCCACGCTCTGGACGCCTGTATGGTCAAGTCTGACATTTCCCTTGGGAGGCAGATGTCCACAGTCTCAGTCTCCCACAAGCAATCCACATATTTTCGCTGATGATGTAAAGCGAAAGCCCAGAGGCTAAGGGGCTTCTGCTAAACCGTCAGGCCTCAGGGCAAGGGCAAGGTCTCTGGGCTGCATGCTGTTTCTAGCCCTCACTCAGCTCCTAGCACATCATACACATACAATACAAACTTTTGGTTTGAAGTGGCTGAAGTCACATTTAAATCACCACATACACAGGCTAAGAGACAAAAAAAAAGTCCCTCAAATCTAAATGTAGTTCCCACCAACAGTAACACAGAGCTGGTGACAGGAGTTGCTATTTTGATAATAATGAGCAGAATAATCTTGTTTCAAAGTCAAAATAAATGTAAGAAAAATGATTTTAAAGTAATTATAAGTGCAAGGAGTATCTATAAAAATCTTTATCCAAAAAAAGTACGGTGAAGTAGGACAAGGTAGAGGAGACGGGCGGATGGTGGGAAGGAGGGATCCGTGGACTTTCAGAGGCAGCCGCCTGGACGTATTATGTCTGATTCAAACACTGAAGCCCGTCCCATCACTATGTTGTGAGCCGGGCTTTGTTTTCAAAACACCTTACCTGTTTAATTTCCTAAGTTCCAGCAGAGTCAGAACTGCCACCCTACTAAAAAGTCTAGGTCTTAGAAACAGGTGGGGCAAGGCAACAGTGAATTTCGCTAAACATGTGATTCCTTTCGGACAAGGCTGAGAGCAGAATCTTTTTGACTGGTTGCCACTAATTAGAAGTACATTTTCTCTTGGGGCATATTTTATTCATGTGTCAGGCCACATTTAACAAGTGTCAACCAATTAGATACTGGGGACACACACATGACCCAGGAAAATATGGCCACGCGAGCAATCTACATGCGAGGAGAAAGGGCAGTGGAAGGTGCTACAGAATCACCCATCAGGGGAAAGCGGGTACCTAACCCAGACTGTGGATGGTCCCAGAAGGCTTCCTAACTTATTATACCCAGGCTGAGGTCTATAGGATAATTGAAAGTGAGCTAGGAAAGTACGGGAGAGAGAGGTTACTTCAGGCGCAGGGTACATGGAATGGGCGGGCAGTGAGAAAACGGGGTTTGTTCTAAGGAGTGGTGGGGTGACACCACGCTGGGGAGGGTGTGGGGAAGTGCGCATTCTCGCACGCTGTTGCTGAGGGTATGAATTTACACAAATTCACAGACTTTGACAGAGAAATGTGAGAACATGTTTAAAGCCTTAAAAAGTATTTCATGTAACCCAGCAATTTCATTTCTGGGAATTTCTCTTATGGAAATAATCAAGCATGTATGCAATGATTTAGCTACAAGGAATATTAAATATGCCACTACTTACAAAGCAAAATGTTTAAAGCAACAACCTAGGTACCCATCAACTGAGGACCAGTTAAATAAATTATAACATAACCATATTTCAGAACACTCTATAATCATTATAATTATGCCTAAGGTTAATATTGGTTGGCGTGAAAAAATATTCACAATACAACACTGTGAGAAAGAAAAGTAAGACATGGTATAGTATTATGGTGTGAATCCTACTTCAAGAATGAGCAGAAAAATCTGCTTATTTACGGATTGTGGAATTACAAATGTTTTTAGCTTATCTTTTTAATGTCTCTTTAATGAACATGTAACATTTTTTTCCTTTTTAATTGTTAACACTACTCCAGACGTCCCTGTTCTCCCCCACTCTGCCCGCCACCACCCAGCCCCCACTGCTCCCCTCCCACCGGCCACACCATGCTGCCGTCCGAGTCTCTGGGCCACACACGCGTGTGCTTTCGCTAACCCCTCCACCTTCTCTGTAATGCTTTTTTAATAGGAAGAAATATTAGTTAGTTATTAACTTTTTCAAAAGATTTCATTGTCCCATCAGTGAACAGAGATGAATTAAGTCTTATATTCAGTTCCTGACCAGCGGCTAGGAGGGTGAAAAAGGAAGAAACACGAGGTCCAGGAAAGAGATCTCAACAGCACGTCCCCACAGCGAGGCCCATGCCCTCTTCCCCCCAACCCAATACGAACCTGAACGAATCCAAACGGGAAGAGACGCTCCGTCTGCCCCTGAGAGCCGTGGTGGAAGGTCTGGCGCCAGTCTGCGATGAGCGCGGGGAACGTGCAGTTGTACAGGTCTCTGTGAAAGTTCACATTGGCCTCCCCTGAAAACAGACCAAGTTGTCAGAGCAGCTGGGGGGTCCATGCAAAAATGGCCGCACATTACCCTCAACTTCCACCATGTCTTTAGGAAGGGGGCCTTCCTGCAGACTCTCTGGCTTGGCCTGTGACTTGCTTGGCCCACAGGGCAGTGGCAAACATGATGCAAGCAGAGACTTGCAGAGTGCTTCAGCTTAGGGGTCTGCTCTCTCTGGACACACCCGGAACCCTGAGACTGCTATGTAAACAAGAAGTCAGTCTGAGCCAGCCAGCTGCAGGCAGGGGCCACATGAGAATCACGGGCCCCACGGAGAGAGCTCCTAGTCCTCACACATGAGGGGGAGGCCAATCTAAGTCACCCAGCCGTTGGACAACCTGCCAGGTGGCCAGAAACACGTAATAGATTTTAGCACAAATTGGCTGCAGCAACACAGACACAAAAACTACCCTGCTAGCCAACAGAATAGTGGGCTTACAACAAAATTATTTTTGTTTTAAGGCACTAAATTCTGGGGTCGTGTGGCATGCAGCACGGCTAACTGACACAGTGAAGAAAGAGTGCACGGAACGAACACTCACCCTGGTACCATATCACGCCTTTCAGAGTCACACTGCACAGGGGATGGACCATGGCGTTCCAGAGAACCGAGTGCTTGCTGGGGCCAGTCACGGAGTCGGGTGGGATGAACCTGAAATCAGTACGATGCACAAGTGTCGCAAGAGAACTAGTAATTGGCCACATCAGATCCCGAAGCTGGGCATCTATCCAGCTTTCCCTTGGGGCGAACTTCCGATGAAAGCAACACAGAATTAACATGAACCACTCTGTTTCACAGGTGAACATGAGAACAGTCTCTGAATTTCACCCCCAGGTTCTTCCCAAGGTAAGTGTATCAACCAGTTTTCTATGAGTTCAGAGTGGGCCATCCCAGCTTCCAGATGAGGTCATCAAAACCACAGAGAGAAGTGTTTTATTATGAGTCTCTCACACGGGCAATACATTTATTTAATTCACACTCAATGGATAGACGCTTAGATTATTGTAAGCTGTTGGCTTTTATAAGCAATGTCATGACTGTCTTTCTTATAGCTTGATCATTACATACAGACTTAAATATTTTCTTTAGATAAATTCCCAGAAATGAAATTGCTGGGTCAAAAGGCGTATTTTTAAGATTTGCAACGAGCTCCTAAATCTCTCTGTGGAATACTTGTGTGAACTCATATTTGCAGCCGCTGTACGTGAGAATGCCCACTTCCCTACACCCTTGGAATTGTCCCTTCCAAGCGAGCTGGAGGCCTGCCTTCGGATTCCTCCTACTTTCCCACAGGCGACTCTTTCTGCTCCAAAACTAAATGTGCTCACACAGGCATGCCTTTCTTTGCCCAGGCCACACCAAGAGCGCAAGTCCACCCTCTGCCAGAGGCCCTCCCAGAACTGAAGGGACAATGTCTGTGAAAGCAGTCCATGTGTTGCTCACGTCCAGCTTTGAGGGAGTGTCCAGGCTGCCTCCACGAGCCCGTTCTCCAACCCCCACCACGCCACCCAGCATTCTTCCCAGTCCGTCTCTTCCTGAGTGAGCTCCCACAACCAGTGTGCCACACACGTTCGGTTACACGTCCATCTGTTCTCCTCATCACACTGCATGTTCCTACAGATAATACGGTCAGTGCTTCAGAGCATAGACACCGAAGCCACACTGCACCACTGACTTGGCGTCCGTGAGCAAGCCACTAAAGCGCTCTGGGACACAGTATCTTTACCTACAGTAAGTTAACAGTGTCCGCATTTCAAGAGGTTGTTGTGAGTATTAAGCAAGTTACTATATATAAACTGCTTATAACATCTTCCAGCATAAAGCTTTTGGCAAGCATTAGCTATAAGTATTATTAAGAAAAAGAATCACGATTGCTTCTTGTCATATTCTCAGGTGCCTGTGGTAGTGACGACAGTGGAAATAACAGCTCACCTAGCGCGGAGTACATTGATACACATTTGGACATTCAACACACGCCTGACTCCCCAGAGGAGCCCATGGGCCTTCTGCCTTGGATGACCTCCCGGCAGGCTTGCTCCTGGACTGGAGGGCGCTTTCTTACCCTTGCTTAGAAACCCCGCAGGCTTTCAGGGACCTTCCAGATGACCAGGCTTCAATGGGGGTCCCACCCCATGAGGAGGAGATCAGCCCAATGGGGTACTGCAGAGTGTCGTGCAGGTAACGCCCGAAGAGCCAGCACACAGCTGACATGTACTCGAAACTACCATGGCCTAAGTTTTCTGTTCGGAGAAACGGTTAAAGAAAAAGAGTTAGGGAAGAGCAGACAGCTGCGAACTGCAGGTGCAGATGGGTTGAGGTGACAGGAGTGGGTGCGGGTCACCCTTGTGTTCCTTGCTAAGAATTTCTGAAAGCAGGGTAAGACTGAGAGGCAACTGTCCCCTGGGCAGAGAGTGAAGCTCCCGCACTCTTCCTCAGACCCCCCGCCGGCCGCTACCCTCAGGAGCTCTCCAAGCTCCTGAGAACCCGGAGCACGAAGAGTTCCACTGAGCAGGTGAGGGGCAGAAAGGCCATTGTCCCCTACACTGCCCTCACCTCGCCTCTGCCTTTACCTCCGCATTCTTCCCCAGGTCACTCTGTGGAAGGGAATAAGCAAGCTGGGAACACATCGAGAAAAAAATTTTTTCTGGGTAATGTTATACCTGGTTTTATAGCTGTGGTGATGAAAATGTGGACAAATCAGTAATGGGAGGTCTGGATAAAAGGGAAAGCAACAAGAGCCATCTGTCCACACAGCCCAGTCACCACACACACCGGAGTGGGCCTCTTCCCTGTCAGAAGAAAGCGGAAGAGGGGAACGCGCACACACACACCCAACAGACGGGAACGTTCAACCTAACGTCTACTAAAGAACTACTCTGTGCACGTCGCTGGCTTGGCGCTATCAAAGATGCAAATTCAATATACCAGTAGTTCTGGCACTCAAAAAGTTGACGATGTTATAGAGGGAATTCAATCAATTTGAAATCAATTAAAATTGGCTGAGCACCTAGTAGGTGCCAGGCACTTCTAGGCGGCGGTAGGACAGTAAATAAAAAGAAAAGGAGAAACATGCAACCTCTCCCCATAGGTCTTATATTCTACAAAATAAGGCATCTATTCAGCTGAATAAAATATATGGCAAAATACAGTTAAGTCCCTCAAGAGGCACTAACATATATTAGGGGGTTTAACAGCAAAAGAACGAATATAAAATGAAAGGCAGAACATAAAAAGCCCAATAAAGACTGACCTCCTCCTGGTGCCTCCATCGTATCCACTGCATAGTGTTTCTCTTCCCCCACCAAACTATTAGTTTCGTCCACCCTACTCAGTGTCTGGACCTCCGGAGAGTCAGCAGATGTTTGCTGGCCGGGGCAGGGTGGCTGTGGGTGGCTGGTATGAAGCTGGACTCATTGATGCACAGGGAGAGAGAAATGGCAACTAAGAGGGACAGCGAGAGAGGTGGGGGAGTCTTGGAGGACAGACAGAAGTTTAATAAGCAGAGCTGGCATTCAAGGCAGAGAAAAGTGATAGATAAAAGGCACATAAAGTAGGAAAAAATGTGGAAGTGCTTGACTGGAGCACAGGTTAGTTACAAAAGGGAGAGAAGGTTGGAGGGGAGGCTGAAGTCGCACCCGGGGGTAAAGAAGGGGGAAAGCCACTTGGAAATGCGTAAGAATGAAACTGCATGTAGGCAGAGCAGCCCCTGAAGATGCCCCCACCGAATGCCTGTACCCTGTGAACATGGTCCCTCACGTGGCTAAAGGGACTTTGTACATGTGACTAGGGTTAGGGACCCTGAGAAGGGAGATAATCCTGAATTATCCAGGGGGGACCAATCTAACCACAGAGTCCTTGAAGTCAGGACCCCCCCCCCAGTTGCAGGTGGAGGGACGACAACAGGGGAGGCAGGACCGACTGGAAACGTGAGACGGACCAGCCCGCCGCGCTCTTCCTCCGACATCCGCACTCTTTCAGGTGGCGCTTATTACTGAAGCGTCATCTTTCTCCCACGGCCATTCACACTGGGAACCACTACCCACCCTCACCCCAAGAGTCCCTACTGCTCCTTTTCCTGATGAATTTTACTTATTTTGTCTCATTGGCATGTATCACCATCTAATCTCTCCCTTGATGCCCCCAGATGTATTTGGTTTCTAAGTTCAGAGAATGAAAGGGAGGTGAAAGCAAAGTACAATCACACCATCCAAGTCGGAGTGATTCCAGAGGTTTGGATAGCATGTGGTGAACGCTCATAGACCAAAAGATTCACCCAAGAAGTTACCAGAATAAACTTAGTTTCTAAGTTCTTTTTTTTTAAGATGTATTCATTTTTAGAGAGACGGGAAGGAAGGGAGAAAGAGAGGGAGAGAAACATCAGTGTGTGTTTGCCTCTCGCACACCCCCTACTGGGGACCCAGCCTGCAACAACCCAGGCAGGTGCCCTGACTGGGAATTGAACCAGTGATCCTTTGATTCACAGGCCAGCACTCAATCCACTGAGCCACACCAGCCAGGGCAGTTCCTAACTTCTTGAAGGGAGAGTTCAGATAATGTGATACTGAATAATATCAGACACTTCCTACAAAACTTACTAATGTTATGGTCCCACTGCTCTAGAAGGCAAGCTCCATGAGATCAGATGTCCTTGCCTGTTTTACTCACTGCTGTGCCCCCAGAACCGAGACCAGTGCTAGCGCACAGTGGACACTCAAGTATTTGCTGAATTTCTTAATACTTGAAAATGCAGGAACAATCGAGATTACCAAGGTAAAGCACAGGCAGACAAAATAGAAATGGGACTAGACAGAGCGCAAGGGGCCACAGCTGGAAGCAGGCAAAGACACAGGCAGGGAAGACAGAGGAGAAGAGCAGAGAAAGGAAGAACCAAGCTGACAGCAGTGTGCGGTTCCTAAAAGGGGGGTCAGCTGTGCTGCATGCTGTCAAGGTACCCAGAATGTACAGTCAGACGAACAGCAGTCACGTCGAGGCGAAGACGTTGAGATGGGAGCAGAAGACACATTATAAAGGGTTACAGAGGGAACACATGGAAAGGCAGTGAAAAGAATGAGAAAAAAAAAAGGTGTTCTAGAAAGGTTTAACAAAGCAGAGGGGAGAAATAAAGAGCATGTGAAGGATGTTTGTTATGTCCGACTCTGCTTTATTTGTTATAATAAAAGAAAAGCTAAGGTTTGAGAACAGGGACTGTGTCTGTCCTGCTCACAGCTGTCCCCTTGGGGCCTAGCACAGAGCCGCACAGAGCAGGCGGGAAATAAAGATTTTCTGCTGAATGGGCTGTGGGGTGGAAGAACAGAGCTATGGGGGCAAGAAGAACCTGGAGGAAGTAAGAGCCTTCCTCAGAGGCAGCCGTGAGAGGGCACCGGCCAGGGTGTTCAGACAGGGAGACACAGGAAGGAAGAGGAGAGGAGAGCGAGCCTTGAGGCGCTGAAGAGAGATGCTGGCCGAGGTCATGCCGATGGCCTCCGTGTATCTGGGAAGCTGAGGGTAGAGGCATCTGCGCGTGGCAAGGAAGCAGACTCACCAGCGGAGTCTTGGGAATAAACTTAGGGAGTGGCTACCATCAGGAACGGGGTGGAGAATCGGAAATGAAAAAAGGATGGTTGAATCATAATAAATTGGTAAAAAAAAAAAACCCTCAGGACTACAGATCCCACCTGGGTCGCTGACCCCTTCTAGAGGAGACGGCACGTGCCCCAGCACGCACTCACCTGCGGTGGGCTTCGACCATTCCAGGTCGACCGCAGCAAGATCCTCCAGCTCCTGCTCTGCCTGAGTCAGAGACACCGAGAGGATGCGGACGGACTGATAGGCGGCCGTGTCGGACAGCTCGCTGGTAGCGTTAAATATCTAGGACAGAAAGAGGAGTGCCATTTCTTACACCACCCTATTCAGCAAGGGGTCAACTGTCTGACTGCCTCTTAAACACTACGAACTGTGGACAGAAAAGGGGCCACAGCTAAGCCTGACAAGCTCAGGGGAGGCCCCCCTGGGGGGGGGGGGGCACCTACAAACTCAGAGGCAAAAAGTAACCACACAGGATGGTATGAACATAAACATTCCTAACTAAAAGCAAGACACAATGGGTAGTCCAGTCCCAGGCCTGTAGCTTTTTTGACAAAAGTCAATCCTGACCTTAACTGAGCCTGTCTGTTGTCTTTTTACATCGAAGATAACAGACCTTTGAAGTCAGACTAATCCTCTCTAGACCTCTCACAGCACACCTACAGTGCCAGAGCATGAAACTACAGAACCCCTTATCTTGTTGCTTGCGTACAATCTCAGTAAATGTTAATTAACTATCCTGGACCCACCAATGTGGAAGAAGTTTGTCTCTCTTCATTTTACTTTTAATCCAATTCCAGGCTTTGCTTTCCCCCACCCCTTCAATCTACCACCGAGGTGGATTTCCTGCGATCCTCCTCACATACCCTCCCCTTCAGCTCTAATGCATGACACAAGCTGGGAAACTGCCCTTCCCGGAGCATTTTCTCAGTCCATTGAGATTCTGCTTCCTGGCAATTGTTGTGAGTTTGGCTCAGATAAACTCATTAAAATTCTCTACAGGTTTGGATGTTTGTTATGTCAACACCACCCTCTGAGCCTTCAGTATACCCAGATCAAACCAATAACCAAAACCAGTGAGGGGCTGGTGGGAGTCACCTTGACCCACCCTGCCCAAAACAGATGGTGAAGAGTCTTGTCCCCAAAGAAGACAGGACTGCAGTAAAACCTGAGATCTCAAGGAGTGAGTCTGTATTAGGTGAGAGGGCAATGGAGTGATTTAGGTTAAAGAAAAGCGACCGTCAATAATACCACTGTGATATGCTGGGATGCAAACATGCTTCTTTCTATTCAGAAAAAGCACCTGATAACATGAAGCCATGGTGTTCAATTTTTTTTAATGGAACCGAAAAGGCCGTGGGGAGGTAGATTTGTGTAATCCATCCCCCCTAAGAGGAGTGCATTCGAAAGAAACACACCTGAGAAATGACTGCTGAACTGCTGCAGCATGCTGAAATCCGTCTCGAAATGCTTATGTTCTTGTCTGGCTCTCAGCCAATCACCAAAGAAGAGCGAGGGAGACATGGCAACTTGAAAAGTAGTGTTTAGGGTGACCAGTGAGAACAGTGCCAAGAAACTAAACAAAAGGGTCCCTCCAAAGACCCACCCCTTTCCCCCAAACCACCGTGTGACCCCTCATCCACTGCCCGGAGAGCAGGAAGGACTAGAGATTCTCTGGACAAGAATGTGTGTGGTCTGTGCTGTGTCGGATTGGGCATCAGCCATCTCTGAGTTTACACATTAGTGCTATTTCCTTTAATCCTGATTTTTTAGTTATTTTTTTTATTTTAAAAAGAATGTAACATAAGTACATTATTTTGCTTTATTTGTGTGTTGGCTCTTTCTTGTCCTGTCTCTATCCCCCTGGACTAGTCTGGTTTTCCCCAAACAAAGGGCAAATGGGAATGTCAGGAAGCCTGGCCAGCACTGGCCTCAGGGAACAGGCGCCCCAGCTGAGGCAGGACTGCCCAGCGAGGAGCCCAGGAGGCTGTATACCTGCCATTGGCCGCCAGCCGCAGAGTGCGCAGCTGGCTCCCTTCCCTCCCGCCCACTGCGGAGAATACAGCTGGCCATCCAGCCCACGCTGTAAGGGAAAGAGGGAGCTGCCAGACTGCCCTCACAGAGCAGTTCGCTGAAATGTGCTGCCCCCTGAATTGCCTCTTGACTTGCCACTGCGCCTGCTGCAGTCAGTAAGACGGCCAGACGCAAATGGCTCTTTCCGTCACCATGGAAGCCACAGCCTGAAATGCTCCCTGGGTGGCAGCAGCTCTAGCCTGCCAGGGTTACTGGTCTTCCCACTATCAGGGCAGATTACATACGGTCTCAGGAAAATTCCATAGGAAAACCAGGTCTTTTTGTTCAGGATCTTGCCTGGCCAGTTTAATGTAAAACAAACTTTTTTAAAAGAGTAAGGGCAGGCGAATGCACTCACAGTATATCCTGGCAGGGAAACTATTTTTCAACAGCAAGTACCTGTAAAGAGTCGCCTCTCCTGAAATTCAGTTCTTTTGCGAAGTGCTGAGCATCCGCTGCTGCTCCCATGGAAACAGTGGATGGGACTGCTTCCCTTCCCTCCACCCACGCTAGCTTCCGCACTGGCTGGGAACTCAAGTGCCTCGTCGCCCGGGATGCCAGCTTGGGGAGGCAGCATGGTGAACATGCTCCCCGTCTTTTAGACCCGTTGCTAACACTTAGAGTACTACAAGGCCAACAAAGTCGGGGTGGCTGGCGCTCTCCTACCTTGTTACCAGCACACAGAACTGGATCTAAACTGTTGGCTGAAAAGCTTCCATTTTCAAGCTCAACATTTGTGTATTATTTCAAGCCAAAACTTGAAAGCCACAGAGAGCTGGAACAAAAAATGGGGGTGGGAGAAAATTCTTGCTGTCCCTGATGACAAATACTTGTGAAATTGGTCTCTTCTCCCAGTATCACCAAGCCTTTGTGATGGATGCCATTTCCTTGGGGATATTGGCAACAAATTTAGGAATAAAGAGATTTCAGGAAGATTTTCATTTAAATGACACATGGCTTCCCTGCTGATGAAAGGGGAAGCCTTTCTCCATCTGCTGAGATCAAATTTCATCTCATCAAACACCTCAGTGTAATTATTTTTCTACCAAGTATTTAAATGAGGATGTAAATGAACACCAAGGTATCTGAAGTCATTAAGGCGGCTGCGGCTGAGAGGGAGCAACGCGGGCTCTCTGGGGACGGGCAGCTCACCATCAAAGCAGCTGGTCACGGGGGTTCAATTTGTGACCTTTACACCGCATTCTTGAATTAATGAAGAAACATCAAGAATTTGTTTCCTCTGAGAATCTTGGCACAGGGTCTGCATGGGGAGCAAGGCTGTGTGGCTCTGTGTTTATGTGAGTGTGAGTGTGTGTGTGTGTGTGTGTGTGTGTGATGGGGGTGCGTGTGCATTGTGTATTTCACCTTCTACTACAGTATAATACGGCAGCTCTAAAGTTGAGGGAATAACTATAAATAAGCTACCCATCATTACCTCTGTGCCTCTTTTACTGTAATGTGTTACTGGACCTGGATTTTAATTTCTCTACTTGCAGAGGAGGAATGTCAGCGTCGCCAAGATATTGAAAAGCAGGTTTGCAGCCCAGCACTGGCCATCTTCTTCTGAGCTCAACTAGAAATACCCAAGTCTTAAGACCTACCCTGTCTGAGGAGGCGACAGATGAACATTTAGACTTTTCTCCATTTATAAACATCTCACTCAGTGTTATAAATAACACTCAACTTAAAAATTCCACTTTACCCTAACAACAAGATGGGCATACAATCTGCCATTTCCTTCATTTGAATGCGAAGAGTGGTAGGTTATAGTGGAAATCCTACCTCCCCAGAAAGGTCACATGGAGGAAGGGAAGGGAAAGGAAAGAGACAGACACCCTGTGTGTGTGGTAGGAGGGGGGCGTTTGGGGGGAAATGAGCAAAAGGAATAACGGAGAAGTCACATACTATATCCTTTTGATCAAAAATAAAGTTCTACAGAGTGTGAAGAGACTAGCAAACTTGGCTTATAGTGCTGTCAGTGCCTAAAGCTGTCATACAAACTAAATACATGATTTGAACCAAAACCTAAAAAATCAACACTTGGCTGTGTCAGGTGGAATCTTTTTTCCATTTTCCTGTATCTGAGAGCTTGTAGCCCTCATTTAATACAGAAGATGCTAAAGAGTAAATTTTAGGCAGAGAGAATGTGTTCCCTCTTAACAATCAAAAGCTGATTTAGCTCAACAGAAAATGGGATGCAATCCCCTGGCATGGACTGCTCCTGAGAACCTGATGTGTAAATAAAACCAGCTCTGGCCTGTGCCTTTCTCTGCAAACAGACAACTGCAAGTCAAGTATCAGGAAAGTGAGGTCTTCATTAATGGGTTAACAGCAATGCCGCTTCTATATGAAACCATGCTTTCTGTAAGAGCTAAAACTTCCCTTTTGCTTCCATTTACTTATGTTAAAAGGGAGTCCAGTTAAAGTTCATTTTAATAAACATTTACATTCAAAATGTTTCCATACATTTAAGTAGGACAGGAAGCAAGAAGAAGTAAAATATTGGTTAAGAAGACATAAATGCAAGAATTTAGATTTTGAATTAGAAAACTAACAATGAAATGAAGTAAATAGGTCAAGAGTATATTCTTCTTAGCAGCATTATTAAGTAATTAGTTGGGGAAAAAAGAATAAGAAACTGTAAGGGATAGAAGCAATAAAGGCAAAATAAGAAATCATAAGGTATGTGAAAGGACTCAGTTTTATAATTTTTTTAAAAAAAGAAACTGAGATCATGGTCTAGTTGTAGAGATTTTTAAATCTCAAATTTAAACATTTCTCAAAGACAGAAAATAAAAGAAAGGCAGGAAAATAAAAATCAGCTTGAGGAGAAACGGAGTATTAGAGAAAGAGCTAGGGAAGACAATAATCTCAAGTTTTTAATCTATTAAAAAAGTATACAGAACATATTGATGCCAATCAATAATGCAAATTATTTATTCCTAAGGTTTTTATTTAAGTAATGTGACTATAATAAACTGAGCCTTTGACAGATATTTCAGAGATTAAGTCAATAACAATTTCTTATTGTTTAAACTTTCTTTTAGAAATTATAGTTATTTATTTCATGCTCATATTTTAAAAAACCAGAAAATACAGATTAAAAAATCAATCCCAATTTCAAATGTGCCGAATAACTCATGATAATTTCTCTGGAGGGCTAATAATGAGTAAAATACATTTACTAATCTTTCAGCAATAGTTTAAAAGCTGACATAGTTTAAATATGTCTATGAACTTGGTATTACACTGTCCAACCCTGATGCTAATTTAAAGGAAACAACAACAGTCCTCCTTACTTTTATTTTTAAATCAGATAGCTGCCACCAAACGAATGAAGCAAGGACAATCGAGGCCCAAAGCACTAGCCCCATCACAATCTATCCCGAAACCCACTCTCTCTGTTCTAGACTACTCTTGTGTGTAACTAGAAAGTAGAGTTGATCCCCCCGCCAAAAATCTGAGTGCTAAAGACTTACAGCACTAAGGCTTTTGTTCCGCCATGGTCACCTTGCTAGAATACCAACAGAGCTATTACGAGCCTTGCTTCCCTTGATAACTTTTTCAATGTCCTTTTTACCCAGCATTACTTGAGAGACCTCACTCCTAGTCCATCAGAGGGTCCCTGTTCTCCGACAGCAGTGGAGACGGGAACACTTCAAGGTGCATTTCATCACTGACCAACATATCGGCGAGTCAGCACCCTCCTAACCCGTCCACCAGATCCTTCAGGTGCTGCACACACCCATCCCCCTCCTTAGGAGCCTACACGGTGCTCGTGCTCCCAGCGCTCTGGCGGGGTGCAAAGAGCCCAGGGATGCCTCAGCCCATTTATAACAAAGGAGGAAAAATTCTAGTCTCAGAACTTAAGAATAGTTCCTCTTCAAAGCTAATGATTGAAATACAGGAAAAATAATTGACACTAACAAAAGAGATCACAGGCTGTGAAAATGCTAAACAAAAAAAGTCATCATTGGCCTATTATTTCTTCTTTCTGTGAAAACAAAAAATATATATAAAAACAAATTAATTTGATATATGAATATATATTAATGTGATATATGACACCTAGTTGAACTGCTAGGATGTCTGAAACTTACCTTGAGATGGCGCACAATAAAAAGAAACTAAATATGGCAAAATATTAACACCTGTCCATCCAGGGAAATGGGTATATAGGTTTTTGTAAGTGTCTTAGCTTTTGGGTATGTTTGCAATTTTTATAATAAAATATTGAAAAATAGTGACATTTTATATTTAGACAGCAGTTTTCAATTTATAAGGGCCTTTGAGAGATAAAAAATATATAATTTACTCTTCCATAATGGCCCTGTAAATTAATTAGGTCAAATATAATCACTGTATCATAAAAACAAAGCCTCAGACATTTAACAAAATTCAACATACTTTCATGACAAAACCCCTTAGGCAAGTAGGAATAGAAGGAAAATGTCTCTATGTGATAAAAGTCATTTATGAAAAGCCTACTGGCAACATCACACTCAGTGGTAAAAAAAATGAAAGCTTTCCCCCTAAGACCAGACAAGACAAGAATCTGCTCTCAACACTGTTATTTAACATTGTACCACAAGTTCGAGACAGAGCTTTAAACCAAAAAAAAAAAAAAAAAAACCCGATTGGGAAAGAAAAGAGGTGAGAGGTAAAACTATCTCTGCCTCTATATGATATGCTTCTCTCTATATTGAGAAAAATCCCAGAGTCCACAAGGAAACTACTAGAGCTAATAAATGAATTCAGCCAAGTTTCACAGTATAGGGTCAACATGCAAAAATCATTTGTTTCTATACACCAGCAATGAACAACCCTAAGAGAAAGTTAAGAAATTCCATTTATAATAGCATCTAAAAAATTAAACACTTGAGAATAACCCAAAAACTATGAAACATTGCTAAAAACATTTAAAGACAATTAATGGAAAGACAACCCATGTTCACTATAGAACCCATGTTCACTATCAATACTACCCAAAGATTCCAGATTCAAACACAATACCTATCAAAATTCCAATAGCCGTTTTTTAAAAAGTGAAAAAGCACATCTTCATATTTGTATGGAATTTCAAGAGACCCCAACTAGCCAAAAACAATATTTAAAAAGAAAAATGAAGTTGGAGGACTCATACTTCCCAACTTTGAAACTGATTACAAAGCTATAGTAATTAAAACAGTATGGTCCTGTACAAGAAGAGACCTATAGACCAATGGAATAGAAAAGAAAGCTCAGAAATAAACCCTCATATGTATGGTTCATAATTGACAAGAGTGTCAAGACCACTCAATGGGGAAAAGACAGTCTTTTCAACAAATGGTGCTGGGAGAACCAGATGTTCACCTGCAAAAGCATGAAGTTAGACCCTCACCTTACACCATCTACCAAAACTGATTCACAAAGAATCAAAGACCTAAACTTAAGAGCTAGAACTATAAAACTCTTCGAACATTGGGGAAAATGTCCATGACATTGGATTTGGCAACAATTTCATGACTAGGACACCAAAAGCAGAGACAATAACTAAAAAAAAAATTAATTAAACTTTATCAAAATAAAGAACTTTTGTGTATCAAAGGACACCCTCAAGAAAGTAAAATTATAACCTAAAGAATGAATTAAAATATTTTCAAATCATTTTCATATACCTGACAAGTGATTAGTATCTAGAATATATGAAGAACTCCTATAATTCAACAACAAATAACCCAATTCAAAAAATGGGCAAAGGACTTGAATAGACATTTCTTCAAAGAAGTTTTACAAATGGCCAATAAATACTTGATATCATTAGTCATTAGGAAAATGCAAATCAAAACCACAATGAAATACCACTTCACATCTACTGATAAGGCTATAATTTAAAAAAATGGAGAGCAACATGTTAGTGAGGATGTAGAGAAACTAGAACCTCGGCATATTCCTGGTAGGAATGTAAAAAATGGCATAGCCACTGTGGAAAATGGTTTGGTGGTTTCTCCAAAGTTAAACATGGAACTAACAGATGACCCAGCAAGTCCATTCATGGGTATGTCTCCAAAAGAATGGAAAGCAGGGACTGGAACAGGTATCTGCACACCAGTGTTCATAGCAGCATTATTCACAACAGCCAAGAGGTGGAAACAACCCAGGTGTCCATCAACAGATGAATGGATAAGCCAAATGGGCATATACAATAGAATACCTTCAGCCGTGATAGATGCTACAACATGGGGGGACCTTGAAAACAGTATGCTTAATAAGTCAGATGTCAAAGGTCAAGTACTCCATAATTCCACTGACACAGGGGGACTCAAATCAGCAAATTCACAGACAGAAAGCGGAAACAGAAGTTACCAGGGCTGGAAGAGGAGGAAGGGAGAATTACTGCTCCACAGGTACCAAGTTCATGCTAAGGATGATGAAACAGTTTTGAATATAGACAAGGGGGTGGGTATACAGAGCACTGTGAATGGGGGGTGGGCAAAAGTAGGTTTACAGGTGAATATGCAAAACACAGAGTTTATTCTTATATTATTATTTATAGATCATTGTATTATTTTTCATACAAGTAACTGTTAACCTATTTTTGCCCCACCTTGTATATTTAATGCTATTGAATTGTGCACTTAACCAGTAAAAGGATAAGTATGTTATATTCACTTAAGCACATTTTTAAAAGGATGTTTTAAAAACAAAATCTCGAAAGTGTCAAGCGATTTCCTCTCTGAACCATACCCTAGTAAAAGACAAAACCAACATTCAATCTTAATTTTTCAATCTCCATGACAACAAAAGACATAACAGTGTATTAGCTGTTCAGCATTAAAGCAAAATCAAATTGTTTTGATTCCCTGGGCTCTCTCCAGGAGATCACCTTCTAAGACCAGTCAAGAAGAGTAAGCTACTTAGTCTTCACTTTGCTATGAAATCGCCATTACCAGGAGATACATATGCTCTAGCTTCTGCCTGTTGTCCAGGAAGGTGGGCAAGGCATGCCTGGCACACTGACCACACGCTTGCCCTGACTTGCAGGCTCCAGAGTCCAATTACCACCTCATATCCTGGCTCCCCTATTAACTGTGACCAGAGGCAGGCCATTTAACCTAAGTGGTCCAGTTTCCTAGTCTGTGAGATGAGAATACTTACCTCATAAAGATGTTAAATCACCCTGGCTGGCGTAAGCTCAGTGGATTGAGTGCGGGCTGAGAACCAAAGCATCGCAGGTTTGATTCCCAGTCAGGGCACATGCCTGGGTTGCAGGCCACGGCCCCCAGCAACCGCACATTGATGTTCCTCTCTCTCTCTTTCTCCCTCCCTTCCCTCTCTAAAAATTTAAAAATAAATAAATAAATAAATAAATGAAATCTTTAAAAAAAAAAAGTTGTTAAATCAAATGCGCAAAGCACATGGTAAAAAAGGTTTCTATTGCTTTCTCCTCCTTGCCCCTTCCTCCTCCTCCTTTTTCTTCTTCAACATCAACATTCCTTATTATCACTGAGACTCTGCAAATTACCTGGGAGACCGTCATCTGCATGTTACTCTGCCCACTGCAAAGCCAGACGTCTCCAAATAAGACATCGTGAACGCCGAGGGTCAGGTTCCTTCTCCCGAAAGTCTGCTGGGCCAGGACTTCATAAGGTCCGCCAGGCTTCAAAGGGTCCAGCACCACCATCCAGGTGTTAGAGTGTGCTGAAATAATAACAAGGCTCCAAGGAATTAATCGGTCAGTTAATTAAAACGAAATTAAAGCCCAATCCTGTCAAGCATTGTACTCATTTGCGGCCTTTCCCAGCTTCAGTGATCGACTGAAGTCAAAGCTGTACAAACTGGCCAAATTTCAGCCAAGCAAATACAAATGACAGCAGCGGCGGAACTTCCATCCTTTATCGGTGCTGATCCCGCCTTACTTTTGACTGAGGCGTTCACAAGAGAAGTGAATTAGCCAGCTATAATCCTAAATGAGGAGAGACAAAAATACAAAGAAATTAAAATTCAAGGGTGTTTACCTAAAAGCAAAATAGAAATTGTTATCATACTACCCAACTGTCACTATTAACATAATCATAATCTAATAGATTGACACAGTGCCCCAAATGTGAGCACAGGTTAGAAAAAATCAGTTGTAACCTGAAAACTTCCCTTGCCTGACGGTGTCATCTTTGTCATTACCATCCCCCGCCCCCCGCCGCCTCCTCCCCACCTCCTCCCCACGCTCCTACCAAGGATTAATACTAGCAGTAGTTCCGGGTCCTCCTGTCCCAGAACTGGTAAAGGGTCAGTGAGAAAGTTCCATATAAAGAAGTAGTGGGAGACATAAATTAGTAGCTCTGTGAAGAAGATATTTAGATCTGCCCAATTAATTGCTTTCCCAGAGTTATTTACCAGACTTAAGGTTTTCACACTCAAGTTAAAGAGATGAGAAGGCTGCCCAAGCCCCTATTTCAGAGACTCACGGCGTATTCCTTGGGAACCACCTCCCCGCCACCTTCCTACCTCTCACCCACTCACACTGCCACCCGTGCAAACATCACGCTCAGAAACTTAAGAAAAATATCTTCAAAGTGGCAAAATTATGCCCAGGAGAGCCACACCACATGAACAAAGCTGAAAAAAGGAGAATAAGAAAATAGATAAAACAGAGAAATAAGCCTTTAAAAGGAAATACAAGGAAATATTCTTGGCATGACGCAGATAATACGAAGTGATTAATAACTTGTGCCCGTTGGATCAACATAAATTCAAAGGAAAAGAACAGCAAAAACTGGGAGTGGGGCATCCCAGAGTTATTATGCCAGCCTGCAAAAATAATAATTATAAAAATACTACCTAAGTGACTACTACGTGCTAGGCAGTGTGCTCAGTTCTCTGCAGTCAGCAAGAGCTAAGCGGAAGCATACGCAGTCTGGATGCATGACAGGAGATCAGGAAAAGCCCCAACCAAAAAGGGCTGCACAGTCGGGGGCGGGGGAGGGAATGTCCAAAACCTGCCACTGTGTCAGAGAAAGGGCGCGTGTTTGCTCCCCTAGGAAGCACAGCTGACTCAGTCTGCTCCTCCCAGCCCTAAGAGGCCAGTCAGGCCCAGGACTACACGTCTGCTATGGTTTTTATGCCACCGATAGCCAGACACCAACACAGCAAGTGCGTAATTCACCTAAAGCAGAAAAACCACTGCTTTGGCGGCGGCGGGCAGCCGGTGCAGACTGTGCCGCACAGGTGCACGCGCTCCGTGTGTCCGCATGGCTCGCACTTCTGAGCAGGCAGACACTCCAATCTGTCCCCGCTGCAGTCCTGCCAAGGTCTTTCTAGGCTTCTTGCAGTGACTTATCTCACCGGAGCTCTGTCCTTCTGCCACCGCTACTCACTCGTACTGATGAGTTCAACCCCCAGAAAACCAAACATGGCAATTTTTTAGCCTTCTACGGCTATACAATCCATCCTCATCACGGCTGTTAAGTGGTATTGTCCCTGCACCCCAGCCCAGGCAATGTGGCTGGTCAAGAAGACTGCCTTCACCAGAGTTTCTGAAAGTTTTGCTGCTCAGCAGTAAAAAGACAAATAAAGGAAGGGGGACATTTGGGCAAAACGTGACAATACCACCCTACCACAGCGGGAGGATGAGCTCTCCCTACAGGAGCGGAGAGGACTCCACGTCAAGGCCTGAGCCCTATTCCCAGGAACTGTTCAGAGCAAACCTCTCACATCGCTTGAAGACCTGGAAGAACCTTCTTCTGTTCTAGTCCCCAAGTTACAGTTGACAGCTTTTTCCTGCTTCCACTTGATAGAAAAATAAACTCTGGTACAGTTGTGAGTGTTAAGTAAAAAGTTAACTGCCAGGCAGGGCAGAGAAAATCAGATCTACTACAGAGAGGTTTCTAAGGGTCAAAGTTACTCAGAAACAATCTACTTAAAACAATGAGAATTTACATTCCTACATAAGTACACGTTCAAAGGAGAGCAGCCTCTGGGAAGACCTTTCTTAGATCAAAGGCAAGGGTGGGATTATACAGGCAGAAGCCACTGCGTTTCACAAGGAGAACTGACTGGTCCTCGGCCTGTCAGTTCAGGACTAACTGGACCTCACCACAGGATGCTGAAGTCCAAGTTATAGTTTTTTAGAAACTGTGCTGCCCCACCAAGTCCAATAGGTTGAGTCCAAATAATAAAACTGTGTCACTGACCACAAGAGTTTGAGGTTCACCATCCAGCCGGCCTCCTACTGATCCTGGTGGGCAGTGGGCGTCATGAGCAACAGTTGCTCTGGTTCCTTCCTTTGGGCCCTAACCTCGTGCTACGGTGTAATGTCTTTCCCAGTCCAGGCCCAGGCTGCTGTAAGATGCTCACCACATTCCTGTCTCTGCTTCCGCACATTCTTTCTTCTCCCGTCTGGGAAGACTCATCACCTTCTTCCATAACAGAGCTGGAGTGCACCAGGAGCGCCATCGTGTGAAAGGCAAACAGACCCTGCCCTCGGCCGACCTGACGACAAAGCCTAGCAGACTGGCTGGGGCTTCGTGTCTCCACGTCTGACGGCTAGCCTACCTGGCGGCCCATTTACTGTTCCTCCTCTCGTCACACTCCAGCCAAAGACACAGGTCAGGATCACTCCATCTCCCTCTCCTCTACATCTCCCTCCCCTCTACATCTCCCTCCCCCACCCCCATCTAAAAATGAGAAGAACAAACAATCAAAGGGAAAAAAATCAAAATAATTTGTCTGGAGACATGATTAGTCATAAAGTGCTTTCTTTTTTCTTTCTGCTATTCACATCAGATGTTAATTATTTTTCAGGTTGTTGTGCCAAATCTCAGATGCCAAGAACAGAAAAGGGAAAATTATCCACAACCTTTCCCTTCCCACGAGGAAAAACCTAGAGCTGGAAGAAGCCACTCTGTTCACTTCCCACGCAGAACCCTGGCATTCGCCAGCTGCAAACGGGTTCAGTGACCTGTGGAAGTGCCTGGGAGGTAAAGAAAGCTTCACGGGCCAAACTGCCCCTTTCTGGCCTGCATTTATTCTGTATAAAATCCACCTCCACCACCACCAAACATAAATGTAAAAAAAAAAACCTTAAGTACCTGTTAAAACAACTGTTTATGCAAGTCACTTCAACTGTAGCATGCTGTGGCAGACACGCCCTACGATGACCCCCAACAAGTCACACCCTGGTCTAACCCCTGCCCCTCAAGTGCAGGCAGAACCTGTGATCTGCTTCTAATTAACAAAAAATGGCAAAGGGGATAAGATGTCATTCTCCTGATTAGGTTATGCTGTATGGGAAAGATAAAGGGGTTTTGGAGATGTGATTTTAGTCCTAAATCAGTTGACTTGAAGTTAATAAAAAGGGAGATCACCCTGGGTGAGCCTGACCCAATGTGCTGAGCCCTTCAAAAGAGTATCTAGAGGTCAGAGGTGGGAGGCAGCCACGACGCAGCCATAACTCCTAAGGCACAAGGCAGTGAACCTGACGGAGCTTGGCAGCAGATGGAGCCTGGCAATGGACCGGTCCCCAGCTGGGCCTCTGGACACAGCGCAGCTCGGCTGATGCCTGGGTTTCAGCTCAGCAGACCCTGAGAAGAGTACCCAGCTACACAATGGCCGGGCTTCTGACCTACAGAAACTGAGACAGTAGAAGTGTGCTGTTCTAGGCACCTAAGTTTGTGGTAATTTATTATGTAGCATAGAAAACGAGTATGCAGGCTAACACTACAACCAGGGACTTTTTATTTTCTAAGTTAGAGTAAATATTATCTGTTTACTTCAATGAGGCTGACAAGTCCAGGCAGACACAGCCTCATCCTGTCATGCACATGTGCATCCCTGTGTGTGTCAGAGTGAGAGGACGCACGCTATCCCCCAGTTCCACTCCTTGTGCCTGGACCACCCTGCGTCCTCTGACGATGTGGTCTGAGGGGCCCAGTGCCTGACCATATGCCCAGTCACCCAGCAGGTTTTAATTTCCCCAGTGCTTAAGTGTCAGTCTCCCAGCTAAAAACCTTTACGTTGTTAAATTCCACTTTGTTGTGGGCAGCTAGGGGGTTACAAGTAAAGTAACACATTAAACATTAACAGAGAGACACAGAGTGGGGAGCTGAGGTAGTCTGTCTAGCTGAAAATTCCCAGAGTCCTCGTGGATGTGGAAATAGAAGCCAACCCTTAAATATACCCTGTAGTGTCTCCTTCGAGAAACATTTTCTTTTCTGCCCTTCTTTATTCCAAATAACACTTTATTCAGTTTGCTCCATGGGCAGGACAGAGCAGGATGCCCCATGAAGTAGGCTTGTGGATCTACACAAACCAAAGCCTAACAAACAGATCGACCCCCACCCCCAGCACCAGCACCAGCACCTTTATCTCCTTCAGGCAGAGGCTCCTGGGTCAGGCGGCTAAGTCTCACCTTCTTGACCGTCCTCACAGCAACCACCCGGGGCAAGCCTCCCTGTCTATTGTCTGAACATCCTAACGGCCTGCTAACAGGTCCCCCCACTTCCAGTCTGACCCATCTCCAATCACTCTTCCCCAGGGCTGCCAGAGCAATCTAAACTACAAATCGGATTGTGTTATTTCGTGCTTGAAGTTCATCCGTCCAAAACAGAGCACTCACTCCTTAACAGTGACGAACGAGCCCCAGACATTTCCAACCTTGTGGCTCTTGTCACTCACCACCAGTCACATACTCCCCTGCTCCCCACCGGCTTGCCTCTCCTCCAGTGGCCCGAGCTCAGCTCACTGGTGCCTCCCTGCCTTTGCCCAGGCTCTTCCCTCTCCCTGCTTTGCCCTACTTGTCTTTCAAGGTAAACCTAAGGCGAAGTTAATTATCCCTGCTAAGCACTCCCACTGCACCTTGTACTTCGCCACTGTGGCACTTACCACACTTAACAGTAACTGCCTGTTATTTTTCTGTCTCCTTGCCTAACCTATTAGCTTCATTAGGGGAGAAACCACATCTGTTTTTCTCATTACTGTATCACCAGGACCTAACACAGTATCTGGCACATAGTAGACCCTCAATAAATATTAGAGTGACTGGATAAAATAATAACAATAACAACATTTAACATTTATTCAGTACTTAATGTGTGCTGGGTACTGTTCTAAAGTGCTTTATATATATTCATTTATTTAAAATCCACATAATCCCAAATACTATTATTATCTCACTTTACAAATAAATAAATAGTGACACAGAGGTATTAAATATCGTGTCCAAGGTTATATAGCCATTAAGCGACAGAGTCAGGACCTGAACCGAGACAGCGAATTCCAGAGCCCAGGTTTGCAACCACTCCTCCATACTGCCTCTCCTGGATGCATGATTCAGCTCAAAGGCCACCTCCTGTGTAAACCGTCCCTCACCGTCCAATCTGAGGCAGATGCTGCTCCTCTGCACCCCATGGCACCCCATGGCACCCCATGTCCCCCTCCATCACAGCAGCGATCACACTCTATAACTGGGTGTCTACTCCCTTATTCTATCAGCTCCTTGAGAACAGGCCACTTGGCTCAGTCTTCATTTTCTTTGTATCCTCAGTGCCTAGCACACGGTAAACGCTCAACTTCTATGAAGGGTGGATGGATGGATAGCCTGAGCTGGAGAGGAAGCTTTCATTCTCAGACAATCCAGCAGGTGGCAGGAGAAGACAAAAGCTGAACAGAGAATGGGGGCTGCCTTACCTTTCACAGGAGTCACTTTCTTCATGATGACTTCCTGATCTTGACGAAGAGTCACTGTCACTGTGGCTCCCGGTGTGCCATAGCCCCAAATCACTGCCCCTGCGGGCTCCTTCTGTAGCACCATGTGATTATGGATGTGTGAAGCAAATCGAAAATCAGCAGCTGGAAATTTAGCAAACAGAAGAGCATTACTAGGAAGACTCAGTACTGATAGAATCTGGTTAATGAGCGAGGAACACGCTGTCTTCATACCAGAGAATTTGAATATAATCAGTACTTTTAATCCTCTAAACCTAGATCTCATTCCCCCTAATTAAGTAAGCAACATCACAAGAACAGTTTCCAACAATATGTACCACAGTACAAGACCAACAAGGAAAACTCCAAGAGCCTAGGGCGTACCCCAGACCTCTTCCCTTGCCGAGCCCTTGATCTGCCTTTGCTCTCAGACTTGGCCGTAATGCTTCGCTCTCTCCTCCCAAATCACTAAAATGCTCCTTTTATGCACCCTGCAGATGGTGTTTATGAGAAAAATAAAGCACTTCCTTCCCTTCCTTTCCTTCACCACTCCCACTGCCGAGTAACTGGGAACTAAGAAGCCTGCCTCTCTCCGACATAGCCTCTCTAAACTGTCCCCCACTTCCCACCCTGCCACTGTGAATTTCCCTCAAGTAATTCCTCTTATTGTGGTTTTAGGACAACCCACTGAAAATTCTAAATAAGCATGTATGAATATCTGTGACAAGTCTGCTTCCTTCTAAGGTAAATTCAGATAAATCAAGGTGCAAAAAATAAGGTCAGTGCAAGTTAGAAAGTCAAGCTGTCTGAACAAAGGTCTTTTGTCATCATTTTACCCATTTCACAAGCTAAATTATGCACAAAGAACGAGGAAGAGCACTTGAAACTGTGGATTCTATTCTAGAGTCACTAACAAGACTGAATAAGAACTCATTTTAACAAGATCATTCCTATTTTTAACATCCAGCCTATATCAAAGTATTTTATTAATAACCAGCATCTATCCACATTATCTGTGCACTCCTCATCAAAACTTAAAAGGGGGGGGGGGACCCTTAAGTTATAGCTTTGTCTAAACAGACCCCAAAATCCTAGAAGAAAATAATTAATACAATTAAGATTTTGAAAAATGATAGGCAGGAAAGAGAACCAGACCTAACAGGGCTGACATTTCCTTCCCTAGAAGCTACAAATGATGACGGCCCCTCGGGCTGTATTCCTGAGCACACAGCTAATGGGGCCTCCTACACAGACTCAGTGGCCTATTTGTCCCGCACTTCAAATAACAGCCCCAGTCCCAAAAAAACAGCCTGGGCTCTCTCTTAAGAGTTAGTTCCATCATGAAACCTACGTGACAAAGTTCACCCAGAAGGCCCGCTGGGCTGGCAATGCATGGCTGCCTGGAGCAAATGCTCTAAGAGATTAACATCACACCAGGGGGAATTGCATAAGCACCTTGGCAGCCTGCTGGAGGGAAGGGGAAAAGCATGTGTGTGGGAAGGCCTTGTCTTGGGTAGGTGCTTCTTATGGAACAAAATTGAAAACGAAAGGCCTGAAGAGGGAACGGAGTGAAGAAATCTGGCTGCCACTGGCATAGGAGCCGGTGCACACGGAGCCGGTGCACACGGAGCCAGTGCACACGGAGGGTTCTAGTTGCACACAGCCACCGTCCCGGAGGCCGGGGAAACACCTTCCCAAATCAGTCTGTCTTCTCCGGCACACACTTACTGAACCTCTTTGTGCACGGCTCCTGTTCTCAATCAAAGAATTTTAGATCCTTTAGAGGAAGGATCATGTGTGTCCTGTGATATAATCATGTTATTTACTGATCAACAGACTAAGACCCAAGGAGATTAGATATTTTTTTAAATAGCTTGCATACTTATTAACTCAACAAATATTTATTGATGCCTACTATGTGCCAGGCACCATGTTAAGCATTGAAAAAAGACACACAAAATCCTTACCAGCAGGGAGCTTACATTCTACCGATGGCTTACTTGCGGCAGGCACTGTGCTAAACACCCAGCAGATACTAAGTTTCTGCCCAAAGAAACTTAGCATAGTGCCAGCCAAATACTGGTTATCAAATGAGCCTTCAACGGGGGAAACTAATAAAATAATGGCCCTGCTCTTCTCTTTATCTTCTCCTCACCTCATACGCTAGACTCAAATGTCCCCATGTGAGGATGAGAGAAAAAGATTCGTTTATACTTTGGTTAAGTCCAGAAGAACCACCTATGCACTGAGGTTTGTCTGCATCTGGGTACTTTCTGGATTCTTAGGGAGAGCAACCATCGTATTTCTGCACTCCAACAGTCCTCCCACCTCAACTTTCATTTCTTAACAGGGATTTTTGTGGCCTACTATTTGAGTGTTTGAAAGAAAAACTGGGTCCAGCATTATCACTTTAACTTGCATTAGCAGACAGAGCTTCTAGTTTTTCTAGTTGTGACCCAGTGTCCAGCTTTGTGTGGTCAAATGACAGGAGATGACTTGGACAATAGTCAGCGAGTCACTCTCCTCCCCTGTGCCACCCATATTATCCCACCACCAATATCCGTAAGCTGCACCAGAAACCAAAGTTGAGCCTGAAATATTCTGAGCTAGTGAGGGGGTTGTACGTCTTAGCCCAATTAAACTAGTAAGATTTAATTCCTTGCCTGAAGCAAACCCTCCCCCAGGGTATCACTGAGGGGGCTGCACTGAAATGTTTTGGATGACTCACGCACCTGTTTCCAAATATTACCTAACTGGCTCTGACCCTCCTCTTCCAGCTCCGCAGCAGTAATTCAAAGACCCTGCGGGCCTCTCCACTCAGATAAACCCAACTCTGCATCTGCCTAAAGCACTGCATCCTAACGGCGGGACTGGAGGGAGGAAGCGGAAGGGCGGGAGTTCCAACCAACACCACCAGCTGTGCAGGCCTGGGTTGGAGGCCCCTTCCCCGACCTTGAGAAGGGGAGTGTGGGGGCGGGGGAAGGGGCGGGCCCGAGCAAGACGGATGTCGGACTCCGCGCAGGCTGGCGGGGGGTCGGGTCGAGCCAGGCCGCCTCACCTGCCCTGGTGCGAGCCCGCAGGATTAAGGGCAGCAATAGTCCCAGCACAAACCCCGGCGCGACCATATTTGCTAACTATCGCCTCCCAGCGCGGACCTCAGGGCGACGACCTCCGGGGCGAGGATGCCGAGTCCAGGCGGGGCGGAGCCTAGCCTGTGAGGGGCGGGGCCGTAGGGCGGGGCAGGCCTGGCCCCACCCTACCAGGCCTTGTAGTCTGCGAAGCGGTCCGCGAGAAGGGGCAGCCCTTCTCGGCCACCGTAGTCGATTGAATAAACGGTTCCTCGGCAACGAGAAAAAAAAACAACTAGAACCATCGGCACCAGCTCTGAGAAGCAAGAGGTGAGGCGGTTGACCCCACTTCCCGTCCGAAACCGAGACCTCCTCTTTTCCCTTCGCCTCTCGTAATTTTCCGAGGGTCCCCAACACATTCAGGGAACCCTCGGGCAGATGGGGAGTCCAAACAGCCGGCTGGGAAGCCCCGCTCCTCGATGTCCCGCCCCTCCCACGGCCCTCGGCTCCTCCGACCCGCTCGGGGGCTCGCGAGTCCTTTTCACACCCCGAAAAGGATGTAATACCTCATCTCCTGTACCCTCGAAAAAGCGAAAAAAATAACGCCGACAGATTAGGCCTCATAAAACCGTCTAGTCCCATTATGCAGCATTGACTCACAACAGGCCGGGTCCAGAGTGTGTTTTGCTTGCCCCGCAGCGCAGCCCGCTGCCTGGCAGCTCTCCATCTAGCCGTTCTGTGCGAAGGCAGGAAGGCAAGACCTGGTCAAGACAGAACCGGAGAAATAAGAATCCCAAGACTTTGGAGGATGGGGTTGCAAAATTAGGACTGCCCCTTGCCCGCCCTACTGCCCCTGCCGCTCCTTCCAGAATATATAGGCGCTACAAGGCATTGTAAGTCATACTTTAAAAGTGTGAAACTTAAAAAATTAGAGTAATTTCTAGAACCAGGAGCAGTTCGGACTTTGATTTTTTTTTAAATTTTAGACCCTAAACTGGATCTTCTCAGCAATTTATGGTGAAGTTTTGACAATCGTTCTCTCTAAATCCCTGTTAGATAGCAAAAAAAAAAAGAAAAAAAAACCCTCACCTTTTAAATACAGAAAGACAACGAGATAGAAAGAAAAAGTACTAATGCTTAGTGAAAAAAATCTGATTTTTGTAATTAAAAGAATGACTGGACCTATTAAATAGGCCTGTATTTGTAATAGTCTAATTAATAATGGAGAATTCAAGAGTCTTCAGAACAAATGGGTGGACTGGGATTGTGTTGGGGGAAAGTACTTAAATCCAGGAAATTTGGTGCTCAAAAATATTGTGTTGCTGTAGTTGTGATCGTGTGAGTAAAATCGGACACATTTAAAGACAGCGCTCTTTAATAAATCTCCAGGTACAGTAGGCAGTTCCTTCCAAGGAGATGTCGATCCCATTCTCCAACACCCACTACCGAATTCCACAAGGATTTGGGAACCTTCTGGAAGGGCTGACGCGTGAGATTCTGAGGGAGCAACCGAACAATATACCATCTTTCGCAGCAGCATATTTTGAGAATCTTCTAGAGAAAAGAGAGAGTAAGCTTTTTAGAAATAGGCACTTTTTAAGTAAATAAGAGACTGAGCCCTCGGTTATGGTGAAACTTGTTTAAGACCGCCCCTGTTCCATAGACACAGCCTTTACGGGGCAGGCGGCATCGGGTGACGGTTCTTGCGGTTGGAAACAGCGGGGCCTTTGGGGCAGGTTCTCTTAAATTCCGTTACTTCCGGTCAGCGAAGATGGCCAGTTCATTCCCCAGACCTTGGTGGCGGCCGTCTTAACGGACACGCTGGCCGGAGGGGACCTCGGAGATCCCCAGTGCGGCTCTCCGTTTCCCTGCGGGCGCTCCCAGCCCCCAGGGCGGTTGACTGCCTCTTCTTCAGGGCAGGGGAGATGTGGTTTCTTACATGTTTGCTCTTTTTACTTGAAAATATTGTAAGTGCTGTAAAAGTAACTCAAAACTCCTTAGATTGAATGGATTGTCGTTCACTGAGGGATATGAAACTGGTCTACAGTACAGGCGCGGAGAAAAGCTGCTTTGAAGGTGAACTTCCAGCCTGGGAAGCCGATGTTTATTCTGCTTCTGTACCTGCGAGGCCCCATCCCGCCCAGAGACTAAGATTCTGGCCGACAGTGGCTCTAGTTGAGGGCCAAGCAGCCTCTTCATTTCCGAAAGTAAGGTTCAAATTTCCAGCCTTGAAGGTTCATGACTATCCAGACCCGATTTAATGGTCAAAATGGGAATTATCACAGCTATAAATTTCTGTTAAAAAACTTATAAGTGGAGCAACCATTTTAATGTAAGCTTTTGTCATTACTTTTATAGGGGAGTATATGGAAATCTCAGTGTATTCTACTAGTTTATTTATTAATTTTTATTGAATTTACTAGAGTGACCTTGGTTCACAGAACCATGCAGGTTTCCAGTGTACGACTCAGTAAGACGTGATCTGCACCCTGAATCACGCGCCCATCATCCCAAGCAAGGTCTCTTTCCGTCCCCACCCCTCCTAGCTTTGTCCACCTCCACCCACCTCCCCACTCCTTTATCATTACTTTTGGTCACAGTATTGTAACCAAGTGCATAGGTGCCTAGAAGTAGCCACAAGTAAATAAACCTTCCATTTTAAATCGAGTTAGAGGGAGAAAACCTCCGGCAAAGCCTGGATTGAAAGAACTCCCATGGAGAGGGCAGAGCTCTCCGTCCCCTTGTCCTCCTTGCTCTGCCCTGGCAGAGCTCAGGGCCTCTGCCAATTTCCCGAATGTTGCTGATCTTCTCCTTATCCAGTCACTGAATATTTGTCACACAACCTAAAACTTAAATGCCACTAAAAAGCTATTAAGAAAAATCCTTTAGATTAAGAGGTGAATTATAATGAACATTAATTTAATTTTGTTATTTTAACTTTATTTTACAAATTCATGAGTGAAATGTCTTTAGTCATTTGTTTAATTTTAGACCTCAGAAAACATCTCATTACAAAAACATTTGAGTCATTGTTACTGGCTCATGACAATTAAAGCAATCGGTGATTCAGAGTGATAGTACCGGAATACTGGCCCTCTAACTAGTACAATTGGGTGAAACTATCGGAAAAGATTGTAAGCATCATACCCATGTTCACTCCTGTAAAGCAAAGGTGAGTTATTCAACTGATGTAAGTGTTAGAATTTAGTCTCTCCAGAAGGGAAGCATAAAGTCCTCTGGCCAGTCTCACACACAAGGCAAGAATCCCCCTACCAGCATTCCTCACAGGTAATCAATCACTAGTCTTAATTCTGGGGTTTATGACTGGAAACATGTGGGTAAGTGAAGTAAGTGGTATCTCAAAATCACTGGGGAAAGGGGGGCTTTTTACTAAAGATATATAATGAAAATGGGAAAAGATAAAATTTGATCTATTCCTTACATGGTTCACCAGGACAAGTTCCAAATTGATCAAAGATTTAAATATTTAAAACAATGAATCCATACAAATATTGGAAGAAAATATGGATAGATTTCTCTAACATAAAAAAGGGAAAGATGGCTAGCTAAGTTGCTATGATTACTTTAAAAATCCAAGAGCAATCAGGGAAGAGATGGATAAAATTGACAATATTACATGACAAAAGTTGCCATAAGGGAAATAAAACTACACATGACAAACTCAGAAAAAAAAAGGTGTGCAATTAATATCACAGCTGGTCAATTAACCTAATAAAGAGCTTGTAAAAACAGTGAAGAAGCCCTGGCTGGTGTAGCTCAGTGGATTGAGCACAGGCTGCAAACCAAAGCATCGCAGGTTCAATTCCCAGTCAGGGCACATGCCTGGGTTGCAGGCCAGGTTCCCAGTGGGGGCCATGTGAGAGGCAACCACACATTGATGTTTCTCTCTCTCACTCCCTTCCCCTCTCTAAAAAAATAAATAAGTAAAATATTTTAAAAATTTATTTAAAAAACAGTGAAGAAAAACTAACTGCTATATTTTAAAAAATAGGCAAGTGATATGATCCAACAATTCACACAAAAATAAGTGCAAATGGCCCTTGACCTATTAAAACATATTCAAACTAACCCATAATAATAGAAGCCCATATCAAAACTACACTGAAGCACCACCACCCACCACCAACAACCCCACTCATCAGATTGGCAAAAAGCCAAAAGCTTGCTGATTTATTTCAGGCAGGGCTGGAGGGAAATAATTACTTGTATATATTGCTGGAGGAAGTATAAAATGATACAACCTCAAGGAGGGGAAATGGCAGCATCTACCATAATTATATACATATTTAACCTTTGACCCAGAAATTCTACTTCACTTTTCACTGCATTGTTATTTGAGGCAACAACCCAAATATCGATAATAGGGATTTATTGACTAGAGTACATCCACACAATGGAATATTGTACAGTGTTTAAAAAACAGAGGGAGGAAGATCTCTGTGATGCTATCGAGTGAACTTCGAGATAAATTAGTGAAAACAGGTGGAAGCATACATTAGGGTTAGTGTGCTGCTCGTTGCCTAGTGAAGGGGTGTTGCTATGAATACATAATGTTCATTTATATTTTTTAATGGAGGAATAATTTGTTTAAATAATACCTCTTGGGGCAGAAGGAACAGAGTGGAGGGAACAAAACAGAAGGCTAGATTTCTCTGAATATATCTTGAGTTTGAAATCATAAATGCTAGCATAGTTATAAGATAGAATGAAACTTAAAAATTGTTAAACAGTTTCTAAAATTTAGAAGCAAAGTGCAACAGACAAACCCAACTAGTACTGAATGGATAGCATAACCACACAGATTGGAATTATTTCAAGTGACTTTATGATGAAGTAATCCGATGGTACATCCCTGATGGATGTAGCCTAAGAGCAAAGTGAAAAAAATCTTATATTATTTTTAACAATTACTGTTAATATTATAGTATAGTTACTCTGTAATTATTGTGTATAAATTGTAGGACATAGCAAACAAGTAATCTCTCCTACTGTAATTAGGAATAAGATGTTTAATTTATTGATTTTAGAGAGAGAAGCATTGATTTGTTCTATTTATTTGTGCATTCACTAGTTACTGCTTTTTTTAAAATCACTTTTTATCATTATTATTGATTTTTTTAGAGAGAGGAAGAGAAAAAGAAACAGACTTGTTGTTTCACTTACTGATGCACTTATTTGTTGATTCTAACATGTGCCCTGACTGGGTATCAAACCTGCAACGTTGGCATGTTGGGACAACTCTCGAACCAACTGAACTATCTGGCCAGGGCTCTGTACATTTTTAGGGCTCTGTACATTTTTAGGCCTCAAAACAAAAACCAATACAGTACCAGTGAGCACCGGGCTTCTTGGAGAACTAAGTAATCCCTTGAACTGGATAAGAAATACAAAGATGAGCCTGAACATCCTGCCATACCAGAAAATAAGGAAACCATCAAAGATTACTTGAGTTGTTTCCAAAGGACTCAAGAGCATCTGAGCACCCTAATAAGCCCCTACTGGCCAATTTTTGACAGGCATCAATTAGAATAAGAAAGACAATGGGTTAGAATTCATCCAATTTGTTAAATATTCATGAGCTTACAATGATTAAAAGGAAGCAGCTCCTTCAGAGGATCCTAAGGAACCAAATGATTATTCTGAAAACTGGTAAATAAAGGGAAAGAAACCTTTAATCTACCCTTTCTGTAAGAACTGTATTTCAAGGTAACCAAATAGTTGATGAGGGAAACTTTTTCTTTATTGAGTGCTCCAGAGATGAAGTAATGGTAAAATTTGAACACTACCATTATGCAACACCTAAAGAAATGATCTAAGCAACCCTCATCATCAATGGGCCCATAGAAAATGTAAAGACAGACAACTAGGTGTTATATATCTCCTGACAGAATTACACTGCACTACTTGTATTTTTGCCAAAAACAGTCAAACCTGAATCACTGGAGCTCTAACTAGCAGTGTACAGGAAATTCAAAAACAGAGGAACTTGTTAAAAATCACCATGGAAATGGAATAAAAAATATCTAGACTATGGAAAACTCCAAAAAAAATGACCAAATTTTATCAACGAATACGTTGCAAGGAAAAAAGATGGGGTGGGAGGTAGGGAGCTTTCAATGACAAGAGATTTAAAAGGCATAAAACAAGTTTGTGTGTGCCCACTGTTTAGGTCCTGATTTGAACAACCCAACAGTATAAATAAATAAATAAATAAATACTGAAAAATATTATTAGACAATGAGGGAAATTTGGGTAATTGATATTAAGGAATTATTAGTATTTTTAGGCATGATAATGGTATTGCGGCTTTATATCTTAGAGACGTATACTGAAGTAAATATTGGTAGATAAAGAAATACGATGCCCAGAATGGGCTTGAAAATAATCAGAAGAAAACAGAAAAGTGAGTGAACTTTCAGATAAAGTAAGATAAATTATGTTTATAATTGTTGAATCTGAGTTATGTGCACATGTGAAGTTGTTATAGCATTCTCTATTTTCTAAGTTTGAAATTCTTCATAATTAGAAGTTAAAGAAAAATTTTGTTCAAATATAAATACTTGTTTCTGTCTATGTCAACTGTCCATATAACATGCCTCAATTTTAAAAAACATTCCCATCCTTCACTTTTCCAAACTTTCTTACTATTTAACATTTATTTTTATACATTTTCCTGTGTTTACTAATTTATGCTTATAAGTTTCTATACTTATATTTAAGTATTGGCATTTGTTCTCTCTCCCCATTTTGTTATAAACTTTATGAAGGCAGCACTTAACGGTTTTTTACTGCCTTTCTAAATATACCCAACGGCTCATCCGATGTTTAATTCATCAGCATCTATTTCATGATCGCTGGTTAGATCTGCAGTGCGAGGCTGTGTTCAACAGCAGTGAGATTTGCAGCTAGCAGTAATGAACCTGGGACTTGAAAAAAACTTGTTGTGTGTTATTCTAGATTTGCTTTAATGAACTCAAAGTAAGTCTAAAATTATTATATTTGTTTTACTTAGAAACCAACTTTGATCCAGCAGAATGGGGGGCTAAGGTAGATGACCTCTTCTACAACAAGCATGCATTCAAGGTATGGCCCTCTGAAACTAATGGATCTGGTTACTTCTTCTCCCTGTCTCCAGAACAGAGATTTTTGGGATCTCCCCAGAATCATGAAAATTGTGAGAGGCATCATAAATATCTCATGAAACCTTCTTAATTGTAGTGTTCTTCCTGATGAGAAATTCTTTTCTGAAGTATATCTGAATCACACATAGATACATAGTTTGAATTTTAGATGATGAGCAGGAAGAATGTAATGGAAAGTTATAGAATAAGTATTCTTTAGATTTTATTGGGCATTACAGTGCTTAGCAGTAGCAGATAAATATTTGTTGAATTAATGAGTGATATTTCATAAAATAAAACACTTCATTTAGTTATTTTGTTGACATTTTACAAAAGACTGAGTAGAATTAAAGATGGTAATGGTAGATAGAATTTTCTTTACAAAGCTAATCTGTTCAGAGACTGAACCTATCTTCTCTCTAGTACTATTCTTTGAATCAGTCTTTCTCAGCTAAGGTTCCTCAAAATATTAATAATTAAGCCCTAAGCGGAAGGCACCCATTGCATATAAGGAATCACTGTCTCTCCTTTGCATCTAGAATGCTTCTAGTTATGTATCATCCTTTGGAGAATTGAGAAAATAGTCAAAGTATTCTGTTTTGTGGTCCAGATCAGGAATACTGGTTGAGAAATGCCAGCATCATTGACCTCAACTGGGAGCTTGGTGGAAATTCGGTCTCAGGCCCTCCCCCAGGTCTACAGATCAGAAGCTGAGTTTTAACGAGATCCCCAAAGTAAAATGTTAGGTGCACTAAAGTTTGAGAAAGCACCACACCAGATAACCGTGATAAAACATTAGCCACAAAGCCCCTGCAGATATTGTAATTAAAAGGAATTAACAAAGTTCAACTTTTGATAGTGTTCCATTGCAGATTTAGGGAATTTCCTGGGGAAATATCTGTCACTTATTCCAAGTTCAAAAGTGAATTTCCACCCATTTGTACCTGCCAGATAAGGGGGGGAGGGAATCTGTTTATATCCATTTAACTGGATTCTTTGTGTTCACACTTTATTGAAATCAAAGGAAAATGTTGAAAATTTAAAAATATTTGTGAGATACCAGCTGTTTCTTCTTTTTTGAATTCTAAAGACTTGATTTGATTAGTTATATGTCCTTTCTGTTTTGTAGATTAAGGAAGCTCTTCCCATAAATTGTGAATTAGCAGTGTCTCTGTTTTGGAGAAATATTTCAATAACATGTCAATACAGGCAGGGCTGGTTTCCTTTTTTCTATCTGAATCGCTCCCCACAAGAAAGTTTACTTTTTTGACTTAGTTTTTAATTTACAAACTTCATTAAAAAGTCACCCTGATTTCAGATTATAAAACACAATGACATTTATTTTGTTTCTGCTTTAGAAAATATTGGCACCTCTTCTTTACACTTTGCTCAGGACTCATTACAGCATCTTACCAACCTTCAGTGTAAGACAACGACCTGTTTTAAATGGAAAATAATGTTTCATACATTCCAAAAGCAAAAAAGCGATCATTTTGTTTACCAGTTCTTTCATTTTTAATATTTGTTTATGCACGTTCCTTTAAGAGTGCTCATTTATTTCTTCTTTCGTCATCCATTTTCCTTTTTTAAAAAATCAGTATTTTTTAAATTTCCACTTCTTCTCAATATCTTAAAGTAATATTGAATCACCTTCGAGCAGTCTGATCCAAAACTTTACTATTTGGAAACATTGCCTCTTTGGTCTCTCCCTTCTCTCCAGGAGCAAGAGCCACCTGAGAAAGAAAAGTCTCAGCCACCTGAGAAAGAAAAGACTCAGCCACCTGAGAAAGAAAAGTCTCAGCCACCTGAGAAAGAAAAGTCTCAGCCACCTGTGACAGAGGAGGCACCAGTCACAGTCATGGTAAGTTATATTTTCCATATACTGTTGGATTTTCCTAGAAAGAAAACACTCCATCTAAAATTATACCCTAAATGAGAATCTAGTTTGTTATCCATGTTGTTAAAATGATTATTTTGCTTCCTAGATAACTAACATCAGTGAGAAACTAACTGGTGGATTATTTTTGGCCATGCCACTTATAAAGGAAAACTCATTTCCCCTCAAAAATAAAATCTTATTTCCCAAGAATGTCAACAGATGGGTAAATCTCCTCAAGGGGAAGAAAGGCAGAACTCACCAGCCCCATTCTCCATCCTTCAGATTCACTTCCCAGTTTGGGAGCTTTTCACTGCTTGACCCTGTTACCACCACACAGCGACAAAGGTTCAGAGATAACAAAAGGAAACTCTTGGGGGACGACACACAACCAAATGAAATGGCTTCACACAATGTGTCGTACTCACCGTGCATGCATGCCCTCTGCAAAAATGACTTCCTGCTTGACAGCCTGCATCTAAGTAGTAAAACCTGGGTAGATACCTGCACGAATTCTGTATTCTGTGTGCTAGCCAGCTTGCAGCTTTCAGGAAAGGGTTGAATATATCTCTACACAACCCAGTGCTCAGTAAGGGCACTGTGGTAGCTTGAAATCAGCCCTAGAAGGAATATTAAGACCATGAAAATACTATAAATCAGGACTTTTTTCTGGAGAGCCAGTTTTTAAAGCATTTGCCAGCATATCGCTACCCATATTTTTCATAGTCCAGACTCAAGAGAACCAAGCCTAGTGAGAAAAAAGAACTTAACTCTCCACAATACTGAAGGCCAAACTTCTGAGTTCCTTTTCATGTCCCAGGCAGTCATCCAATAATTGACACCTAAAATGGATATCCCCCTCAGGGAACACCTTACTTCCTACCCAGTGGGGCATAACTTTTCCCTAGAACCTTTATAAATTATTCCTGAATCATATCAGCCTAGCGTAAGAGACACTGGGAGGTCAGGGAAGAAGGAAGGGAGTATTGTTTCCTTTCAACATCAATAGCTGCCCTTACACAGGTTTTCACATGCGTGTGAGTTGAGATCTCATTGATTTCCAACCTCAGAGTAATTTACTCGCCCATATTGGAGCATCATCTCAGAGGAGTTTACACCATTTTGTTTCCGTTTGAAAGGTTAAGAGCTAGCTTTGCCTCATTATTGTAATTCGGGGGGAGGGGGGGAAACAACCCAGAGGTCTGTCAGTAGGAGGCAGAGTAAGTACATCAGAGCCCAACAATACAATGTAATGCAGTGGTGTCATGAAACAAAAAAAAAAGAATGGGCAGAGATATGTACTGAATAATAACATAGATGACGAGAACCAAGGTATGTTGTTACATGGAAAAAATAGTACCAGAACTCATTCTTATGAGGCACACATGTACCCATATGTACCCACAAAATAAAAAGGCATGTATGTACCCACATGAACACTCTGTCTGTTCAGAGGTTTTGGAAAATTATATGCACTCAACCATAACAATAGTCACCTCTTGGGAGCAGGATTTGGGAAGGGGAGGGAAACTTCCACTACCAGTGATACTTAAGGGTTTTTTTTGTTTGTTTTGTTTTTTAGAATTTTTTTTTAGATTTTATTTATTTATTTTTAGAGAGGGAAGGGAGGAAGAGAGAGAGAAATATCAATGTGTAGTTGCTGGGGGTCATGGCCTGCAACTCAGGCATGTACCCTGACTGGGAATCGAACCTGCGACACTTTGGGATACTTAAATTTTTAAATGTATACATATCACTTTTATAATTTAAAATATTATGAGCTACATACCTATTGAGTTTTACACTTAATGTGTATTTCACCCTCTGTAAATCATACCTAAATTTAAGAAGAAAAGGAACCTGACACAAACTTTAAAGCAATCATGTTAAAACTGCCATTATTGGACTAAGGCTTCTCTCTGGCACTCCACTTTAAATGTGCACTTTTGGTCAGCTCCTTACTGAGAAATTAAGAGGTTAACACTTTGATTCATTTTATGTAATCATGATTATTTTGAAACAGCACATTTGTTATCTTCTCAACATTTTGCTCAAGGATTCTTTCTTTTTCTCCACCCCCCAAAAGTGTTACTGCTCAGGAAACTGTGAAATACAAGCTATTTTGCTTTGTAATTTTTATTCAGTAACTTGAGAGAGAAATATTGATCTGTTGTTTACCCAGCCATGCATTCACTGGCTGATTCTTTTATGTGTCCTGATTGGAGATCAAACCTGCAACTTTGGCATGTCGGGGTGACATTCTAACCAACTGAGTGACCTGGCCAGGGCTGAAATAGGAGTTATTTTGGAGGGGAAAAGTTGGCAATGTTGATTTATTGCAGAGACATATTAAAAAATGACAAAACCCCTACCATTTTGGTAATTATCATTGGTACGCAGACAATGTGGCAAACGTATAAAATTCCCTTGGGAAGCAACAGAACTCGATTGTTACACCAAGCCCTAAACTGATTAAATTTATGCATTATTTTTTTCTGGCATGAAAATACTGTATGGAATGTTTACCAAGTCTCTTTTGCTCCTTTCCGTGAAGGAAGTTTCTGAAGAAGATAAGGAAAGAGAGGAGATCGCTGCTGTCAAAATCCAAGCAGTTTTCCGGGGCCACTTAGCCAGGGAGGAGGTGAAGAAAATGAAAGATGGTGATGTTCAAGAAGAGAAGAAACAGGAAGACAACTGAGGAGACTGGTTTTGCCCCCAAAAAAGCATGAAAAAAAGAATCCAAATCCATCCACCTTGTTGTGATTGTCGTTTTTTTTTTTTCCTTAGTAAGGGAGATTCGATGTAGTGAAGTAACATTTGTTGCTGTTGTGAAAATCTGTCGTGAGCGTTTGTTTAATAAACATGCCATTGAACACATGCTTCTTGAAGATGCCTCTGAGATCATCAGTCTGTTTATACTTCTCCCGAGTCTATGTATAGAGACCCTTGGATTCGAGGGGCAGACCGGGAGCATCTTGGGCTCTCAGAGATCTCAGAGGACACACGGTCTAACCGTCAGCTCACGGCCACGTTCCATCACAAACCTGTAAAGCGGTCTTTCAGATCCCGTTTCACTCGTAGGGAGAGAATTCCACTGCCTTTCGAGAGGAGCTCGTTTAATTTTAGAGTAACTTATTAGATGAGCTGAGTCAAAAATCCATCTCCTTGTAAGTTTTCATTTGTCATGCCTGCATTCAATCCTTTATTGAAAAATGTATTGTGCAGAATTCATGTGCTGGGGTATAGTAATGAATATCTGTTCTTATATTTATGCAACTGACAGTTTTTTATTATCTTGCTCTCCAGAATGACACAGAATAAGACTAATGTATTTGAAAAAAATGAAAGCTTTGATAACATCATATACAAGTAGACTCTTCTCTAACCAAAACTCCTGGTGTTTCTTTCATGTATCAGTGGTAGTACCTTCATCACGAACTCACAGACTTCTTTCAGGAAGCCATTCAAGCCTGATTGCCTAATTTTTAGAAAGTTCAGTCTCTCCTTTTGAGGCCTCCCTACCCTTGAATGTTCAAGAAACTGCAGGGGTTTTGTCTTACACCAAAAGCTGCAGTTCCCTTCCCGAAAGAAAATGGAGAGAAGGTAGATTCTTACCATTTAATGCTGTTGCCTTCTCCCACAATGAGGCAGCCCGGTCCGGCAGACTGATGACATATCCTGGCTGGTTCCAACTCCTGCCTGCCACACACTGGGCCCCCCAGGCTTTGGTCCCAGCATTACACCTCTCTCAGTCCGCAGCCACACAGCCGTTTCCCTAAAGCTCAGTAACACATCTGGGTGGCTTAGTCTTGAGGAGCTTCCAAACCAGCCATAGTGTATGCATAACAAGTGGTCTGCAGCAAACACTTAGATCTCTGCCTTAGGCTCAGACTCTGTCTTTGTGCAAAGCAGTGTTACTTCAGGTGCCCCACGCCCCTTCCTGGGCACTGAGCCCTTGTCAGACCACGATAGCAGCTTACCCAAGTAACCGCCACTGAAATACAGGTGACTTATGCCAATGCTTTCAAGATGGTGGCATTCATTCTCTATCTCCACTCACTGCTGGACAGCCACCCCCCTTCTGAGGTCCTGCTGGCACGAGAGAGCTGCTTGCCAGCCAAACACAAGTCTCAAATACCCACTGGACTCCTTCCTCCCGTCCTTAACCCCACTTTTCCAGTTCTGGAGAGAAAGAAAATCAACTCTTCCAGCATTCCACCTGCTCATTTCCAACGGCATTCACAGTGCCAGCCTCCAACCCCCTTCTCCTCAAAGGCACCCTGCTTGGGGGTTGTCAGCAGGACCCAGAATGCAAAGGCTTAGCTCCTCAGTCCTGAAAAGCAGATGAGAAGGAAAAAGACATTTCCACCCTAGTGAATATGCAGTGTGGCAGGGCGGGGGTGGGGGTGGGGAGAGGGGAAGGTGTCTGTTAACTTTTACAATACTTCTGTTATACATGTAAAGTGATTAACACTGTGCTTTCCAGTACACACACGTGCACACACACACACATCTAATAACCTAGTGGCAGTAATGAAGTTTTTGGTGAGGGAGGAAAAGGAAGAGGAGAAGGTAGGGAGGAATGAATGTGGTAACAACACAGGAATATCACCTTGTTAGCACTTACTACTTTTCATCTTGTCTCTCTGGCTGCTCCTCAATCTCCTCTGCTGGTAACTCTTCAAGTCCCCAACCACTAAATGCTAAAGTGACCCCAGTCCCAGTCCTCGGACCCCTTTTCAAGCAATCGAACTTAACTTGTTGATCTCATCCAATCTCATGGCTTTAAAAGCCGTCTGCATGCTGATTACCCCCAGATGTGTACTCGTAACAGTGGACCTTTCTCCACTACGGCGCCAAACTTGTGGATTCAGCTGCCTACTTAACATGACTGCTTGGATATCCGCAGGCAACTCAAAGTTAACAAGTCCAATAACTTGTTACTGCTTCTGATAACAGCTCCTGATATTACCCCTCAAATCTTAAATTCCCTCATCTTCCCATCTCAGAAAACGACCGTTCTAGTCTTCTGTTTGCTCAAGGCAAAAAAGTAGAACTCATCCTCAACTCCTCTTTCCCTCACACCTCATTTACAATTTACCAGCAAAGCCTGTGTGCTCTGTCAACAGAATCTGACCTGTTTTATTTTTACTACCCTGGTCCTAGTTCCTATCACCTCTCTTGTGAATTATTGCAGTCACCTCTACATAGGTCGGTCAGCCATTGCCATCCCAAAGTCAGTGATTTCTTTTTCTCATGGGTCTGTGAATCAGAAGCACTTTAGCTGGAGCTAGGCCGGACTCCAGACTTCAGGTTCAGGACTGCTCCAAGCAGAGGGTTTGTGGGTCGGCTGGGGAAGGAAGGTCTGCTTCCAACTGTGAGCCCAAGGGTGAGTTGTGGCACCTCTTGTGCGTGCATCCTACTCAGAGCCAGTGCTGAAAGCGCTGCCCAAGGCATGCTCTTCTCGTGGTGGCCACAGGAACACAAGCAGGGAAAGCCGTAATGAAAGAATATTTCAAGCTTTTGCTCATAGCACTTCCAGCAACATCTCATTCACCGAAGGAACTCATCTGACCAAGCCCAAAGTCAAGAGGTAAGGAAATACACTGCTCACCATGCAACCACAGCAAAGACCTCATATATGCACAATGCTTCCACAGGGTGCTGGAAATTTGTGAAGAGCCAGTGATTCAGCTGACCACAGTCTTCTCTCTTGGTTATAATCATTTGCATCCTTTTCACATGCAAAATACATTCACTCCTATCCCAAGACCCCTAAATGGTCCATCAAATCCTTGAAATTCAAGATCTACCTTAGGTCCAGGTGTGGCTGTTCTTGATGTACAGACCTACAAATTGAAAGAGCAAGCATTTTCTCATATATCTAACACACAACAAATGATGGACAGGGACAATACGACCAAAACAACAACTCTTTCATTTAAAAGGGGGAATGAATCATGGAAGCAAATACCAGTTACTGGATCATACAATTATTAAGTACCACTAAGCTAAGATGGTCACGTTTTTCTATTTGGGGAGGGGAGATGATGTTCAATGATTAGGCATCAGTTCTCCTCCCTGTGAATAACTCTCCAGTCCACTC